>NW_009260073.1:1824112-1829753 GCF_000687185.1 Egretta garzetta
CTGCTCAGTTCACGACCTCTGCAAAAAAAGCAACAAATTCCATTTCTCCTTTCAAACTAAACATCTACTCTTCATTGCCAAGGAATATGTTTTAATAATCTGTGGTGTTTAAGGTTTGATAAACATCAGAAATCTCTTTGCTGCTGTTACATGATACCTGACATACATTTTCCCCCCACAGCTTTGCATTTTCAGGCCAACATTACATAAAACATACTGGACTTCTTTAATGTACAGGTTGGGGTTTCCTTGCAAATACCTCTAAAAGAAGCTGTTCAAGTCCAAAAAACACTTTTTTTTTTTTTAATTGGCTTTTTGTACTTTCCAGTATGTTCCACTTGGAAAACCTACATTATTGTTTTTACTTCCAGTAAAAAAACAAATACAAAGCTTTCACATTTGGATGTCTAGAATGACTTCAGTGAGGAAAAGGAAAGGGAAGAAAATCAATAATTCTCAATTTGCTGCAAGTGTGTTTTACAGACAACCAAAATATGTGTGCAAAAAGATGCTAAGTAAATCGGTGCCCATGCTTAACTTTGACCATATAAAGTGTAACTGCCTGAATTAGTGAATACCACAATACTCAATCCATGTATCTGTTGTTTGTTTCTCAGATTTGAAAACGTACATTTGGTGTCTAGGTAGCATGGCCATAACTGTCAGTCATCTTGAATATTTCCAGTTTTGGTGTTCTGTTTTGTTTTGTTTTTATGGTAAATATTCAAGGCAAGATGAGCTACCCAATAGCCTGGCAGTGACTTCTTTTCCATCCCTTTTCAACCATCAGTAAAGCATTCCCTAGATGTAATTCACGAACTGGCACAATTATTCATGAAGCTACGGTGGCTGCAAACCTCGATGGACTATGCAAAATAGCCAGTTTAAATTACTACTGTTCATTAAGTCTACAGAGGTCATGCAAATATGCCTTTGAAGGGCCATTTGGAAAGCAGGATTCATGGATTACATCTGGATGCCAGAGTCATTTGCAGTTGTGAAGACTAAGCTTTTGGGAGGAATAAATAGTAGTACAATAATATACTGTATTTAAGAAGCAGAATTTTCTCAAATGAATGGGCATAAAATCAATTATTAAAACAAGAGGAAAAGAAAGGAACTCTTCTTTAATACAGTGTATTCCTATTGCAAGGCTCTTTCACAGTGTCTTGGTTCTGGGTCCTCTGGGCAGCAGAACAGAGGACAGAAAAGGATCTCTTCTCCTACAGGACAGATATTCCTGTTGTTTTCTGTCAACACACTAGAGATCTACTTGAGGTGCACTTCTGCGCCCTCCTCTCTCCCCTAGGAAAGCACAAAGCAACAAGGGTAGGAAGATGGAATACATGCATCACACCAAGCCTTTAGGAACAGGAACTAAGGAGCGGAGATGGCAGAAATAGCTTGTCACATTTGTTGGTGGAGGGAAAGAAAGGGGAAGCAAATCAGCTATCATTGATAATTTATTCCTAAAACTTCAGTTTATACACTACCCTCTGTCCTAACCAGACTTGAGATTTACCTTTTGTTTGTAGAGAAAAACAGCCAACCGTGCTTATAATTCAGCTTACCTGGGTATAACCAGTGGTTCCTGCTCAGAACAGTCACAAGTAAAGCTAGCAGAGATACTAGCTTCCAAATCCTCACCTGCTACTTCTGAAAACCTTTGCAATTTAAAGCCACATTATACAGACTGAGGTAAAACTTAGCTGATGAGAGTATATAAAAGAAAAGGGTAAATTTAAAGCAAATATGATTTTTTCCTTTCCTCAACAGAGGGACTCAGAGTTCAGCTGGTTGATCAGAGAGGTGTATCTAAGACAGCAGAACCGGTAGAGTCCAGCAAGATTATTAGGCCAGGCTTCACGGGCCATGAAAGCAGCTGTACTAGCTCCAGAGCCAACAAGAAGCCGCCAGCAATTTAGCTGATTTAAAGCACTGCAGAGCCCCAGTCCCCAGCCAGCTCACATGTCTCCAAACCACTCCTGCAGATGCAGATTTCTGGAGAATGCAAATGTTACACATGGCTACCCAAAATCAGCTCAAGGCCAGCAGGACTTATTGGCTTTGGCAAGCACCTCTACACTGCCCTTCCTAGCGACTGGGGAATATTCATCAGATGCAGTACTGCCTTGCTTGAATGCATGGACCCAGCTGAGGCTCAGCACTGTGCTGAAGCTAATCAGCCCTTAAATCTGGAGACCCTACTAAGAGCTACCTGCGGTTTACAAGGTCAACAGATATGATGTAGGCCCATCCAAATACAGGGGCTACAGAGCTATGCAACCACCTGCGGTGATGCAGGAACATGGCCCAAACTGCAGCACAGGAGGCCTGACTGCCCAGGAGGTACCAGACCCTGGGCACAAAGGTTCTTCATACCTGTGCGTGTACGTGCCAGCCAGCCCAGAGCTGCACCTGGGCTTCAGCGTGCCCCATGCTCTGCGTATGACTGCAGAGAGCCTGGGGAGTCAGCTAGCACATGAGCAGTGCCCACCTTCTGGGGCTTTTTGGCTACCTGGAAATCCCTAAACGTGCTATGCTGCACTGCTAAGCTGATCTTGTGCCTTTGGGCCACTTGCCCCTGAACGGGAAAGGTGCTGGCATCGAGCAGCGATCCTGCAAGGGCCATCCTGTGGCTGGGCTGAGCCAGGGCGACGGACGATGCTGCCGAACCCAAGCGGGCTGTTCAGTGAGTTGCCCACACCCACAACACAGAGGTTATCCAGGGTTTCCCATTCTCTGGCATATCCCAAACTCCACCTTCCATTATCCTAAGTAGAGCAGTTGACTACTGTTTTTCCTCTTATTTACTTCCCATCCGCTTCCTAACCTCAGCCTGGCACTTTTATTCCTCCAACTTGTATTGTAAATTTATAAAGGACAAGAATATTTGTACACTGTTATACAAAGAGAATAAATGATACTGGAATCTGTGATGGAGAATACTGACCACAGTCTTTGAAGTTCTTGGTCTGCAATTTGTTTACATAACAGTTTGTATGCAGGCTTAAGTGCTAGATTTCTAATATCGCTCATCAAATTTCAGCCAAAAAAAATAGAATAAGCAAGGTAAACTACTCAGGAAGATAAACGAACTGCAAGAATTTTTGATGCAAGTACTATGAGAACAGCAGGAACTCGCAGTTCTTCAAAAAATATGTAAAAGTCTGGAATCCAAGGAGTTTCAGTTCTCTAAGATCATATTTTAGAAAGTAAAGTTTAATCAGGATTGGGTGGCTCAAGAGATTGGGTAATAGTATTTAAAAAAGCAAGTGATTAATCTCTGATCAACCAGAGGGTAAGGACTAAAGAGCATTTAAGGTCTCGCCAAACACCCCTGGGAACCAGCCAACTTAGTCTAATGCTGTGGGTGCTGACTCTAGGCAGATGTGGGATTTTCTCACACACAGTCCTCATGCTTATGAGTAGCCCCCTCTAAATTTCACTAGAACTACTCCATTATCCTCCCCAAAATTCTGCCTTACAGTTACGCCTACGAAGAGCCAATGGCAGTTAGATCCCAGGTTGGCTGATAACACCGTCCTGACAAATAACTTGTTTCTCTGTTTCCTTTCTAATGCATCTATGTGTTGTTTCTTAATTACAGACTTCTGAAGGCAGAGACTCATACCAGTAAGCTTGATACTTTGCAGGAAAACAGATTTTGGTCATTGCTGACCATATCATTTGAAGATCTGAGACGCTCAGAAATTGATGCCAGGCGTATCTGAGGATACAGCTCCTAAACTCCCTTCAAACTAAACATAATATTGGATTGATTTTTGCTCTTTTGGCTGTTCTAGACAGAATGAAAGAACAAGTAACAACTGGTGTGATATTGCTGAAGATAAAGTATCGCCCATTCTAATGTAATTCTGCTAATACCTTGCTTACTCAAATCCTTGTTTGACTGCAACACTTCTCCGAGAGGATGTAATCATCTTGCTTCTTCCTTGTCTACAATTCTAGTCCACTGACATACCAGATTACACCCAGCCACTATTCAGCACTGTAAAAATGAAATACAGGTGTGCACACTAAGAAGGAAGGTCAAGCCTGGCTCTGTTTCTCAAGAAACCCAGAACAAAACAAAACCCAGCCTCATATGACAAACTTTCTCATGTTTCTTTTTCAGAAAAGTCTGTTACTAAACAATTACTTTAGCAATTAATTTTATGTGTTCTTTTGGTGTACAACGTTTATTTATTACTTACCTCTCTCTGCCTCTTTACAGGCATTTATAAAAGCTCTGACAGTGCTCTCTGGGGACCACTCCATTTGATTTACCGGTTTGCCAATGATTGATGCAATTCCTCCATTTGTTCATAATTTGTTTTGTGAAATGTCAGAATATACATTGTTTCCAATACACAGTATCAAGCCTGTAGCAGTAAATTTGCTTTTTTTTTTTTAAATTTGCTTGTCTTTTCTTTGAAAATAAACAGCGCAGCAAACCAGCGTGTCTGTCTGATGCATGTGGCACTCAGGCCATTTCAAGTTACGCTTTTCAAGCAGTTGTTTTGGTTTAAGAAGCAACTACTGTCTGACCTCTTCAGGGGTAACAGGAGAAACTTAATGAAAGAAAACATCCGAGAATTGTACAAAAGGGAAGGTTTTTTTATACTTCTGCATATGTCAGGTAAAAGCTGTATAAATTATTTTTCTAGATCAGAAGTTGAGAGATTTTATTAGCTTGTGCTACTGACCCGTGCAAACAGTTTTCTGGCACAATTTTCACTACTTGTTTACAGTATCACCTCAGTTATCCAGAACTTCTTGTTATCCCAACAAGGGTCAAATTCCTGACATGTATTAATTACACTGAAAATTGCCCTGGATTACTTGAAACCTCAAATAACTGAACCTATTCACCATCCTCCCTTTTAAATAACAGGGGACCTACTGTATAGTGGTGCTAATACTTTGTGGCTGATCCCTGTAACTCCAGAAATTAATACGTAAACGTCACACTTCTTATCTTAGCAGGCCTGTCAGCTTTGGACTGAAAACCAGGCTCAAGAGGCAGAGAGCATTTATAGCACGGTCCTACTCACTGCCATGGGCTGCGGGGCAGGAGGAGATAGGAGGTGGGAAGGACAGGAAGGTTAAAACCAAAAACCACCGACCAGCATTCCTGATCCACGCACTGCTGGCCAAGGAAACAGAGCTGCTTCACAGTTCAGCCCTCCTGAGTTGACAAAACGACCTTGGATCCCCCCACACTGTAGTCAGCCATACTCACTGCTGCCTGCATGGTTAAGCATACATCCCACTGACACTTGAGCTTTTACAGTTGGGGCTACTGGGCTCCATCTCGTGCCCCTCACCGGGCAATCAGGCCTGTAGCTTCTCCCTGAAGGCGCTCACCAAACAGCTTCACAGGAACCTCTACAACTGCATGATGGGAGCTTGAATGTAAAGATGAGGATGCAGAGACCTTCTGGCAACTCATGCATTCAGCCAGCGCCAGGCATTAGCTCTAAGATCCCTAATGCTGTTGCTAGGCAGGAGCAGTAAAGCTAGGATTGGTTTTGGAAAAAACAGCAAACCTCCTTCCAACCAAACTAGAAATGGTATTCAGAGGCCAACAGCAATGAGGCAGCTTTCGCTAAGAGAAGGTATTAGAAACATCCAGGAA
>NW_009260073.1:1829896-1844059 GCF_000687185.1 Egretta garzetta
CTGGAAACACCCATGGGATTTGTTGGCTGTGCAGCCAGGCTGCACAGCACCCAACCAACCCAACAGTTATAAAAGGCAAGAAGCTAGCAGAGCACCAGCAGCCCGGGCTATCGGTTTAAGGCCTGAAGTTTGTTGCCCCACAACAGGTGCACGGATGAGAGTCGCATCTGGCACTCGGTCCAGCGTGCCTCCCAACACACCAGTACGGCTTTGTGACGCACCATGTAACATCCTTCTAGCTGCTGCAGTAACAGGAGAGCAAATAATACCAACATTATGCCTAAAAAGAAAAAGAAGGGGGTAAAAGCATAACGTTTACCATCGGTCTTACGGGGAAACACAAGCTCGATTCTAAACTGTGCATGAGAACTTGTACAATTCAAAGAGAAAAGCTGAGCATACAGAATGGACTGAAAAAAGCCGAGTTGAACTCAGTACACACTTGGATGCATGCACACATTTAGCAAGTTCAATACTCTCTCTTGAAAAGTCTGAAAAGAGAACTCCCTTTCACACGTTTCACAGTCATAAATCAGTGCACACTATTGCCCCCAACAGAAACAGACGTTCTCCATCTGAGTAACAGTGCTTCCCGCATGAAGATGAGGAGGCAGAAGCAAAGAAGGGGCAATAGAGAAGACTTAACAGAAGGACACCACTTCAAATAGCTAAGGATTGCCTCTGTACTGCAATGTTCATTTTCTAGACCGATACTTATTATTGCTTGTCCAGAAATGAATGTGTAATACTGAGCTGCAGGACAGATTTCCATGTAGTATCACAAGGCAATTCAGCTTTTAAAAGGTTAATAGTGGCTTTGATGTCCCTCAGTCAGATAGTTCAGCCTACCGCCGTATTTTTGCACAAGCAATTAACTAAGCTGCTTCCTCTGCGGCATTAATTTTAACAGGTTTACAATAGTATCATCAGACCTCTGGACATTTAAGAGGAAGCACATTACAATTGGAAAGTACTGCGCCAAGCAGGAAGTGAGTGGCTTTAATCCAGGAGCACTGAGGAATGCAGAAGGCAAGGAGACTTCAGTGTCAGATATTTCAGCCTCTGTGAACTCTTGACCACAGTACCAGACCGGAGAATTTTACTGGGCCCTTAAACCAAAGAAGTCACTGCACACAGATCTCTAAGGCACTAGCTTTCCACTAGTTTGCCGTTTTGCTTGTTTGCTTTAAGCCAGGGAAACAACTGCAACGTGATCTTTGGAGCGAGACACGTTCCATCATCTGCATTCAGCACGTAGGCTCCTGCTAGCGACATGCACATCATCTGACAGAAATCCACTTACAGTGCCCGGAAAGGTTTTCAGCATAGAAACAGTACGAACAGTTGCTAGCAGACGTAAACTGCAACAGACTTCACCGAGCTGATTCGCAGCCAAGAAGGGGATTATAGACCAGCATTCTTCTGCCATCACCTTCAGCCTAAGGGCTGGGGTCACAACAGACCGTTGCTAACTCAGGCTTGCCCCCTCTTCATAGATCTGTTGGTCTGACCACACTGTGGAAACTTTTGTTTACCTGGTCAGGTAAAGAGCTCTTTGGAAGGTACCCTCCCCTTTCACATCACCGGCACTACTGTCATCTGGTTCTCAGCATTCTCCAGACCATATCACGTGGATTTTATGGGCAGCAGCAGTTGCCTCTTGGATGCTGTGAGAATGAAGGGTAGCAGCAAATACAGTAAATATTCTTATTCTGGTCAACCCCATTTACACGGAATTTAGCACTCTCTCTCTCAAATAAATACTGGCATCTAGCTGTTCCCTGCAGCAGAGGCTACATGTCACTGAAAAAGACAGTTGAGGATCAGAGATGGTATTTATAGTGCAGACCTACAGACTCCAACCTGCCAGAGGCTTTCCAGAATTAGGGAGTGAGAGTGCTACTAAGTATAGTTTTGAACACAGACAACCTTTAAAATGGAGATTTCGGGATGAGACTTTCCCAGGTCCCCATGTCCTTCGATGCTGGCCAATAACTTAAGGATTGCATCTAAGTTTAAACTCCCTAGCTGCAGCTTTGCAACTACTTTAAGCTGATTGAATGACACCTCCATCCTCCAATACAGCAAGCCTGTTCCTTCCCTTCTGCCCATGCAGTTGCACGCTGTAGGGTGAAGGAAAAGGGTATTTTTCAGCCAGATCAGTTGCCCATTCCAGCTAATAGCCATATGAGTGCCAGTGCTGGCATAGCAGAGCATGTAGGAAAGTCAACTTTAGAATAGCTGAAAGCAGGCATAGCCTCAGGTCTGGATTTTCTTAAGGACAAAAGCAGAGGCTTCTTTTAGCCTCAAGACATGCATAGTTGCAGCTGTGCTTATTTTATGTGTGCTGGCCTACACGCACACAGCACACCAACTCAGTGCTGCTTCTTATATCCCGCTTGGCCAATGAATTGATTTTGCAACAGAAGTCACCTGAAGATTGCAGGTGCCTGGATCCATCTCTAACAGCGGCACATTTGTCACAGGGCATGGGCGACACATTTGCAGACTCAGGGCATCCAACTCCTCCACTGAAAACTCCTGAAGACAGTAGACGCCTCCAGAGCACATGGCATTTGCCCAAGTATTAAGAGAAGTCATAAGCTTCAACAGCAGGCTTTGTCCTGAAGAGCTTAAGTCATTCTGCTCAGGAGGCCTTTCGTTTCTAAGACAACAGCTTGAGGAAGGCACTGGATTCTTCACTTTATTTAGTGCAGCCCTAAGCTACATAGCAAATGGCATTTTGTTTGTTAAACTATGATTTTTTTCTGATACTTACAGATACTTAGAGGTTGTTCTTCAAAAGCTTGCCGTTTCTGAAACACTCACTCAACCAAGGTCAGTAAACCAACATAATGCAAGCAAGTCATGGCTGAACTTGTAGAAGGATCTGAAAACAAATCTAAAAATTAATCCAGAGGGCCACCTGCATTTTCCACGGGTACAAAATGAGCTCCTCCTGGAAGCCAGCTGCCCTCCCCAACCCAAGGAAAGACTCTGTCATTTATAGTAAAGGTTAATGCCATGATAAGGGCAAGTTCACATTTCGGCTGCCTAGCATTAGGGCTTCGGCAGCAGCAATGTTTTTCTTTTTGCCATTTTCAAATGTTATTCCTGGAATCCTTCACTTTATTAAACTACCTATGTCCAAAAAAAAAAAAAAAAGTAAACAATCATTAAAGTAAGCCTTTATCAATGTAGTTTTATAAATAACATCTTTGTGAAGCCACTTGACAGCCCCAAAACAGGTAGACTCTTTGCTTTAAATCAAGCACTTTTTTCTAAAGCGTGGTCGCTGGCTTTCCCTTCTCGAGGCTGGGCAATATAATGGTCTCTGTGTAAAACAAAAACATGCAAAAAGGAGATCCTCTGCAGTGAGCATCCTCTCTTGGTTTTAACACAGAAAAGGTTCTCCTTACCCCTGAATTTCCATATTAACATTTTAAATTATTCTGTGTGAATAAAGCTAGTTATAAACCTATTGATTAAAGCCACGGTTGAAACTCAAGCTGGGAGAGCAGTCTAAAACCAGACTAAAAAAAAATGCCTGTGATATTTTTGTAAGTGTTATTTACTATTTGTATTAACATACTGTCTAGGAGTCCTGGCCACGGAGCAGGACTCATGGGGTGAGGTGTTAGACAAAAACAGACTAGCAGATGATCCTTGCCACAAAGAGCTTACACGTATTATTAGCATTTGGCCAAACCAAGTCATGACATTCTCAGCAGCAGAGCTCAGCATGCTGAGGGCATGGCTGAAGCTGCCTGTGAAACTGCTGCACCTTTGAATCCCAACCAGTCTGGTGTGGGAACGGGCCTCAACAACATGACACAGTTTGCATCTCTCCACAGCAGCTGTGGCTCACGGCTGTCCTTCACACGTGTACTGCAAACCTTTACCCATCTTGGCTGGAGCCATCCTGACCCAACAAGGAAACTGTTCAGGGTGCTCTGGGTGCCAAATGAGAGGCTTCAGCTCCTAACAAGCGACAAATTCCCGGACACTGGCAAAAAGGGACAGTATCCTTAGCACAACGAGTAGCGGTCCCAGCCACCAAACAGCTCAGCTTATTGAGTGCACTGTAAGCACTGCAGCGAAGGAAGCATCCAGAAGAAGGAGGGACTTCAAGGCCAGCAATGAGGTTGGTCTGCAGAAGCCCCGGCTGAGCGCCGGCTGGGGCCTGCGGTGCAGGAAGCGCATGGAAAGCGGTGAGGGATCAATAACAGCCAATTCAGCAGCAAACAAGGTGTCGCTCACTTCAGGTTCCACCTGCAGGCCCCTCCAGGGACTGCTCATGCGTGTTAAGGACAGCTCATGAGCCAGGGTGGGATGAGGAACACGAAGACTACTAGTTGCTGGCTGAACTCCCGCTTCTCCAAGGGTGTGCTTCATAGCTAAACACAGCTCAGACAGTCAAAAGCAAATAAACAAGGTGGGGTCATTTACCTCCCTTGGGTTTGAGGGGGTTTTTTGATGGTTCATGTATTTTACTGATTTCCTGTTATTTCAGCCTCTCTTACATCCATACATCAGGTTAAAGATCAAACTTGGAAGCCTGGGCAACGCAGGCTGAACCCAAGCGCAACAGTGGAATACATTTCCAGCACATATGCTACTGTCAGACTGATGATTAGTTTCCAGCATCAAAAGTATGAGAGTTTTGGAGCCAAAACCGACACCATAGCAAGCACATCCATTTCAACCACTAAAATACTAAATGAGATGCCAGCATTATGTTTTGCATTTGACTCGCTAGTTTTTCTCTAAATGGGAGAAGAGCAGTCCTTTCTGGACAGCATTTGCATTGTTAATTGGGAGCAATAAAAACCTTCAATCCAGTCTAAAAAAAAAACCAAAAACCAGCTGAAGTTCAATGTAAAGTTTTAGTTTTTATTGGTTTGCATCTCATTTTCTCCCCATCAATGCTGCTTCCTCTATGCTTCCTGCCAAATTTGAACTGATGGCTGTTTTCCTCTTCTGTGATGAATTAACTACAGCGTCACTGTAGATCCTTCCACACGGACTCTGTTTACAAACAGCCTGGCTGAGAAACACCTGTTAGTTTACTTTTGTATTCTTCATGAAACTTAGAAGTTTTTAGGAGTACAGCATATGGCTAAATTCATTAAACGGGAATTATGTAAGGTAGCTTTGTCTGGCTCAGATGACACCAAAACAAACAGGCAGGAAAATCTAAATGAAAAATTAATTGAAAGGCAGAGTCTAGAAAGTTTGGGGTGGTAAAAAAAAAACCAAACAAACAAACCCCAAACCGAAAAACCCAACAACAAACCAAAACGCAAACACAAGCATACAAGGACACAAGGACACAAATAATTTTTTTTTTTTTTTTAAGGATACTATTGTTTTAGTGAAGGGATTCAATATATGTTATAGTATGCAATGAGCTAAAGCACAGTGCTGCTCCAAACCACTGGCCAGAGCCTAAGTATTGTTTTACTCAAATATTCAGATATTGGAACTGAAGGCAGGCGCAGGAGGCGTGGAGAAGCCAAATACTGTTTAGCAAGGAAGAGCCACAGAAACCATGGCAGAAAGGTTTGCACAGCATTTTGCTGTGATGTTGACGCTTTGCTTTCCATCAGCGTTCACAAAAATGCTTTTGGGATTTGAGTGCTAAGAACTTACTGGTTTTAGACAGTTGGGAAATTTTGCTTCTGTTTACTTCACATGTACCACAACTTACGCAGCAAAACTTTTTTATGGATACAATTGTGCTGGCAAATGAATTTGTCCAGCAGCAAGAAGAAGTACAAAGTAAGGGGGAAACAGAAATTATCTATTATGAATCTAGATATTACGATAGGAGCAGGCTCTTTCCAGAGAATACCACAAAGAATTAAAGGGAGAGTGAGAAATTAAAAGGAAGAATGAGAAGATAATTTTTAAGAAAAAACCCCCACATAGTAACACTGAAGTACGAGGGGAAGAGTGATTAAAATAATGCACATGAGTTAAAGTTCCATGTATTTCTCCATCTTCTCTAATAATTTCTAATTCTGTGAAACACACTACACCATATTTGGATCTTGTTATTTTATTTCCAGGTTCATATCTGCATGAAGAAAAAAGATCTCATTTGTTGAACTTAAGTAGAAGCACAAACTCCTGAAAGCAAACACAATGCTGAAATTTCTTTGGGACATCATAAGATACCAAAAAAAAATACTGGAATTTATGCAACAGTACAGCATAAGAGCAAATTACCAGCACCAGAAAACAGGTAGCTATTCTTAATAAAGTTCATAGCAAGTTCCCAGAGAACGCTTTGCCAAGAGAAACTTCCTAGGAAAATAATGACAGAAAAAAAAATACCTTGTTTTCAAAGGAAGAAGCTTTTTTAAACAGCATGTTACAGTTCTGTTCGTCTTGGTGCAATAACCATGCAACCAGGTGACTTTTGCAGAGCTATTTTTTCCACTGCTAAATCACACAAATGTCAGAAAGATGAGGACCGTACACAAAATGAAAACTGGATGCCACAGTAAACAGATTTTTATGCAGTAGTGCGGAAACATGAGCCAAGATCCAAGCTAAAGTTCAGCCCTCCAACTTTGTCTTGACTATTTCCTACTATTATATGTGAGATTCTTTCACACAGCCTCTGAAGTAAGTGTCCGAGCTCCTGTGGGGATTGTTCAAGGAACTGAAGTAATGCTATAAACTCTCCTAAACCCTGTCAAACAAAAGATAAGGCAGAAACCTTTTCTTTTCTCACAGAGTGACATTATTCAGGGACAGGAAGCAAAAACTAGAATTTTTTTAAAGGGAAAAAGATAGTCAATCCACAGCATTATAAAGCAAAGCTTATCTACAATGATGCTGGAAATTTTTTATTTCTCTAGAACTAAATATATAATAAGGCACAGCTGTACAAAATTGCAATTAGTAGAAACCTTAAAAATTAGTTGTGCCCACTATGAACGTCATACAACATGAAAGAAACCAAAAGCAACTCCCTGGAAAAAATGCTGGTTTTGTAAAAAAGTCACTCCTGTATTAGTTATATTCATTGTACTCTAACAATCCATCTTTATAAGACTTCTGCAGCTTCAGATGGTCTTTTAATTAATAACTCAGCCAAACTACTGTCCCAGCCTTGCACAATTAAATACATGAAATGATGCTTCCAGAAAGCTGACAGTCTTAAAACAAAGATGTTCAGTATAATCTCTCACATGAGAAAATTTCTTCTGGCAACATGGCTCTTTCAGCAAAGCCTGTTATTCCCACCTAGGTTTAATATATTCTTTGGATGTTTTGTGAATTTGCTTTTTCCTGGGCACATTAGCTTTCTGGATTAATGAATACTGAACAGGAATGAGAAAGCATTTCATCAAATTTAACACTCACTATAAGTCTGAATACCAAGCCGTTGGTCCTACGTTCTGTTTCATTAAAGCAATGTATCATTTCTGCCGTGATAACAGAAGCAGTCGACACTTCTGGAGATCAAAGCACATTACAAACAAGCCTGCCTGGCTGAACATATGTAATTCTATATGTAATGCTGCATACAATCCACATCCTGACTTAGACTTGCAACGAGACAAAGATCATCTTTGTGTATTGATAGGGCATGTGCTCAGTACGGTGGTGTGCAGATCCTTGAGTCCTTACTTTAACACTACAACACTATAACCAATAAATTTTGCTTATGTGATTGGTGTCCTGGTATACCAAAGATCTGCAAATAAACCATTCCCTCTTAAAGTTCATGAGCAAGTCACTGGTAAGAATTTCAGACTAAGTGCAGATTCATCTAGCTTTAAACACCAGGAAAAGTTCGAAGAATTCAATCTGTCGACACTAGAGCAGTTACATGTAATACTTCACAGCAGTGTTATGAGAAATCACTCAAACATGGAATATAGGCCAAATTTTTACACCTGATAATACTCCCAGATGAACATCTCAGCATGCCTCCGATACAGGCATCAAGTTTACTGTTACTTTCCTTCAATAAAGCATACCTCTTCATTTGTCCTTACAATAACAAAGGAGAAAAATAGACGATCATCTGGAGAGTTAGACTCAAGTAGACATTTTGTAGAGCTACGTAATATATGACTGCTTCTGTCTCCGGAGGTTAAAAATGAAACAAAAGGCACTTTGAGTACTTCACAATTACTCGTAAGGTTTAGCTCCAACTCTGTAAAAAAGAAAACCTTCCTATTGTCTCTACTAGTGAACTAGACACTTATTCTATCAGCTATCGGGAAGAAATTAATGACTTAATTCTGTTAGAATGATTAAGTTACACTGTTTAGGCAGAAGCAGTACCTAGGAGTTCAAAAGCATGTATCTCACACAAGGCAGAAAAGGCACTGAGGTTTTCACAGCTTTTCTACGTGTACTGGAGGAAATCACACTCACTGGGGTGAAATAACTGGAAAGAAGTAACTATATACTATGTCAAGCCAACCAAGACTAAGATAATAAAGAAAAATTGGCAACAACTGAAGGAATGTCCCTCATATGTGGTCAACTAACTAGGAGGTATATCTGCTTCTGGATTATAGTGTTGATATTTTAATTTCTTTTTTTCAGACACACAGACCTGGTACAGGTAAGAGAAAAGAAAGAGATACACCCTGCGCTGAAATATACTCCTGATGTCTGGACTTTAAAATAATACACCATAAATATGTGTAGCAGACTAGAACACTTGATCATTCAAATTCACATGCAACCCTGAAACCAGCCACTTTCTCACCACTGTAAGTGAAAATGGCAACAGAAGTCAGCAGGTCTGGAGCTAGACACCTTCAAAAGCGAGGGGGCATTTGCATGGCTTGCTTTGTTTGGAGCAATTTATTCACAGAAATAGATACACACCCATTGGTAATGTTCAAGAAGCCAGAAGCACCAGTGAACTTTTTTAATAGCCTTATTTTTTATTAGGAAAATTATTTAGAAAAGTAATTACTAAAGGAAAGTAGAGAGGTAAAAAAGTCACCTTCCAACACAAAAAGATCTGCTGTATCACTAATAGCCTGAAAACCACTTTTTTTGGTAATGCTTTGAAGATACACATCTTGCAAGATAGATTTACCTCAAGGAGTGAGAAAAATACACATGCATAATGACTTTTTCTACGCCCCTCCTACTACAACCACCTTACCTTTGGGACTTTACATATGAATAAGAAAAAAACCCAATGTAATTCAATATCATCCTCTTAAAACAGCCATAACAAAAATTGAGTCTTTCCTGAAAGGGAGCCAAGGAAAAGAAAACTGCACTACTGGTATCTTTTGCAGCTGTTTATATCGAATATTCCTTTCAAATAGGACTGCGTAGGAATAAAACTAGATCGGTTTTTGAGGCAAAAGAAAGGCACACAAGGGTACTGTAGGAAAAGGGTAGTGGAGATCACAAATCCTAACACTAGGCAGTATGCATACAGAAATATGCCCATCAGTCTACAGGTTGAAGGACCCAGCCTCAAAGGCTATATAATTGCATTATAGAATCAATTTGAAAATGAATGTAACATGGTTTCTAATAGACTGAAACATTTTAATGCGGTTTGTATAAAGGAACATTAACCTTGGTTGTCAACAAGTAATATGTTCTGAATCTCACACAACTCAACCACAATGTGAGTAGTGCCAGAACAGCAAGGAACCACGTATATAATGATACCACTAGTCTAAATCAAGATGGCCACCTTCCACATGCTCAGGGGCCCTTTTATTCCCAGCCATGTTGCAAGGTAAAATCAATATAGCCATATTTTTATGTGGCTTATCCTGTTAGACCCACCACCCATTCATACCCTCAACCTTCTTCCCCAACAGCAGGCACAGGACTGTGCCACCCCTTGAGGTGACCTCCTGAGCACCCGGCGCTCCTGAGAGCTCACGGGCTGTCAGCACATCCTCTGTGGTCTTCCTCACTTATAACAGATTATGACCAACTTTTACTCTGCCCTTAAAGTCAACATGAAACCGTTCCCTAGATAGTCCTGCAATGAATGTTATCTGCAGACTGTGGTATTTTGGGGAAAGAGAGAATGAGACAAAATATACAAGTACATTTTTCTTTCTTCCCAAAAAGCTATTTTTTTGTGGTGACGGTTTCTAACTCATACATTCCAGTCTTTCTAAAGCTAGCACCACAACTGGAAGATGACATATAACCAAGAAGATATTCTTCCTCTAAAAATATACTTTGCCTCTTGAATACTGCCCAATTCAAAAAAAAAAGCCTGGAAGGTCTTAAGGCGACTACACCCCAAGTTCAGATTTCAGAGGGACTGTCTGAGTTTAGAAGACTTCAAATTACAAAAATAATTGCTATGTAAATCACAAGTCATAAAATCAAGATGCAAAAAGCAGCACTGAAAGAATTTTTTCTCCATTTGACATACTCACCAAACCTGCAATGGGGGTCGGTAGTCTATTGATCTTTTTTACCAATCCCGGCTTTATTGCATTCAGCAACCTGTCACGAGAAAGGAGTATTTATGAGTGGTAAGTCACAAAATCCAAATTATCAAACACTTGTCCCCGGTACAGTATGGCTGAAAAGGACGATGTTCCCCTTTCTCCCCTCCTGAAAACACACGTCTCTATCCAAAGACCCATCACTGAAATGAAGAAAAACTAGGAGGAAAAATATGCACAGTACAGTACCATAACAATATTTCTTGTATACCCCAAACGTATCTAGATCGTACCAGTCCTTCACAGGCCATGGGTGGATTTTGTCACATCAGTCTGCCTCCAAGGCAAGTCATGCCTAGAAGGTCCTGAGAGCAGAAACCCAGAAGGCATCCAGGTATCACCACAGCTTGGGAAGAACAGTCCAGCAGTTTCTGCACTGCAGGGAAGTGAGAAAGGATGTGCACTTTATGGGTGGCCTGCCTATTTTCCTGCATCTGTATTTGAAATTAAATGCCATCCTTGCAGATGTTGTAGAGAACGGAGGTCCCCATAAAATGTAAATGTGAGAAGACAAACAAAAAGGGAGTCCAAAAAACCCCACCTAATGAAAACATCATTAGGCCAGTGATACCACAGTTGAACATCGTTTGGTGTCCAAAGATTAGCAACCCCCTGAAACAAAGTTCCCCACCACCCACGAACACACTATGAGAAGTGCTGACATGGCTCATTGTTAGAATATTCAAAAAAACGACCAAGCCTCTAAAAGTGGGGAATTTTAATTATAAAATCCTGTTGCGACAAGCACTGTTTCTTTACCACCCTTCCCCCAAGAGAAAACCCGTATGCCTTTTATCCAAAGGAATAAAATTCAACAAGTCCCATCCATTAGGAAGGAAATCATCAGGTCAAGACACTCACTTCAAATTCAAGACCTCTGAAGAGAAACCAAGATGTCTATGATAATGTAAAACTCTCTAAAAATTAGAATACCCACTATGGAAGAGAGGACTCTCGCTTTGTGCTGACACTGTCTTCATTCAACAACGACTCTTCTAGCAGCCTACTGTGGTGGTACGGATATTAATATTTAAGATTTGAGAGGTCTAGCTAAGAAGTTTATTCTAACTAAAAAGAACATTCCTTTCAACTAAAAACTAACATTCTGTCAAAATTTCCAACTGCCCAGTTTGGAGCTAAAAACCCGCAGGATGTGCCACTCCTATCGGCTCCCCCAAGAGCCATCTCTCCATATTGCCACGTTATTTACTGTTTGATTCCTTCTAGAACTATGGCAGTTAGCAAGCCCACTATAAGGAGTCCCTCATTCCCAGGGCTGGACACCTGGCTTTGTTAACATTAAAATGATTGGTTTTCTCCACCTCTTTCTTTTTTCCCCCTGAAACAGTATATAGATTGTGTCTCTGCAATCACCTGGAGAGAACAGGGGAGCAGAGGGGGAGATGCTATTCTAAATGTTGTCCTTGATCAGAGTTAATAAAGCTTTTGTCTGACCTGTCCTAAATTGTACTTGTGTTATTACACACTTGGGGTCCCCACATCTCCAACACCACCATAATCAGGAGTGGCAACAAACCCAATGTGAATGACATTTTGGGGAGTTGCGGGTATTTTCTTGCTCTTCTTGCAGTTAAAAACGCTGTAACCCAAGCTCATACAGATTGCCGTACTATTCCTGCCTTCTGCTTAAGGTAGAATCTAACACTAACTATTATGTCCTAAAAAAAAAAATGGTGAAAGAATATACTTTTATATACAAACAATTCTCTTTCTCCCCCCACCCCGATGGACAGAATGGCAAGAAAAGAACCACATATCTCGTTTCCTATAAGAATCATTTTATTTCACAGATGACAAACAAGCTTTACTTCTTTTTCCCCAAAAAGGCACAAGCCTTTCAGATTTGCACAGCAACAACCTTATAAACTATTATTTTCCATTTAGCTGCTACAACAGGCGATTTAAGATTATTTTTTCTTCATCAGAGCACTTCTTTCCAAATACTCTAGTTCTGTTGTGACTTCCATCTTCAATCTGCCTATTCTGTCTCAGGTAAAAAAGGATATATTAGCTAAGGCATCCCATTTTCTTTACTACTTAAACATGAATACATTAGGGACCACAACCAATATTGCAGATGCAGATCAAAAGCCATGGATGGCAATAGAAAGTAAAATAAAGAGGTCTCAATGGAAACCTCAAACGCCAAAGCCCATTCTAAATAAATCTTCAAAATGTCTTGCACAGGCTTCCCTGTGAAATATGGGAGAAGGATAAAATGAGAGGAAGGAGAGGAGCAGGGAGTAAACAACATTTTAGATCACCATTTGGAGTCTGAAGAGGGAGGAAATGGGATGGGGCAAGATGGAAAAGCCTGAGGAAGAAAGGTCTCTATTATTAAAATGTTTACCTCCTGTTGGAAACATCTCTAAACAGTCTGGCACCAAAACCCCCAGGACTTGCTCACTGCAGAACGTGCCAATGGGAGATTTCTTCCAGAGCAGACTGGCTGCTTCTAAATGATTGCCTCATCTAAAGCAACAGTCCAGATGCCAAAATATAAAGTGGCTTAAGCTTGCTCGGCCACCAAGCTGGCTGAAAAGCCGTACTGTTCATGCAGGGTGTCTCAATGGTCGCCTTCAGACACACAGTCACTATCTGTTCCTGCTTCTCGAAAAAGCCATGAAAAATCCTCTTCCCACATAGGTCAGTACACAGAAACTAAATTTTCTGTGCTTATTTAGACTCATATAGAGCATCTGTCTTGACATGTAAAGTTTTCTCAGCTCCAGCAGGTTTCTGTTGAAATACGGGGCAGACAGAAGCCCCAACCATTTCGCAGTGGGGACCTGGTGCAAGTCCCTCAGCCATGGCCCAGGGGAAAGAGCCTGCAGGGAGAAAACAATTCCCTAAGCCAGGCCTTCCCCCAGCAGCCCCTACAGCTGCCATCCCACGCTTGCTCGCCCTGCCGACCCTAACCGAAGGGCTTGGCTGCCCTGGGCCTCCCGTCCCCAGCCGTGTCTCAGGTTCAGGAGTTTGCAAGGAAGAAAGCTTGCAGCGCACACCTTCTTCCGGCAGCCCCTCTGCATCTGCAGCTCAAGCCTGGGTCTCTCCCCCAAGCCTAACCCTAACCGTAGGCTCATTCTGAGGTGAAGATGCCCAGACATGACCCCGGGTGACCAAGTTTACAGAGGAGAAATCATTTGCAGCCCTAACTGGCTGCTTCCTCCAGCCCCACTAAGCTGGCCCCACTTCCAGCCCCACATCAGTTACAGCTCTGGGCTCCTGTCGCTCTCCCAGCCCAAAACCTGACCGTAATAGTGTCTGTCGACCTGTTAATAAACATTTGTTATTATTTTTCTGTACCGCTCAAAAAAAAAAAGATTTTGTAAAAAAAACCCCGCTGTTTACCATTCAGAAACCTTGGCAACCAGTACATGGCAGAGTACTGTCCTGCCAGCAGAAAAGCCAGACATCAGACAGTCATCAACATGACCATAACCAGAAGCAGCTTTTTTTTCCTGCACTTAGCTGCACAGCAAGCCTAGCTATCTGCACTGTAGCCATCTATGGACAGGGGAACAATTCCAGCATCTGTTGTCCAACTTCATGGTTATCTGTGAAAATTTTGTATGGCATCATATTACTCCCCAACCCCCGCCCAAAAGACAAAACAACTTCACATTCTTCTGGAATCACAAATTTGATAACTTAAAAAAGCATCAGA
>NW_009260073.1:1844160-1875888 GCF_000687185.1 Egretta garzetta
CCTGCTGAATGGATCATTCTAGGACATTCAATTTAATCTTTAAAAATATATTTGTATTGCAGCAATCCCTGAGAAAAGTATGGAAAACACAGGGGCAGGACAAGCGTCATGGGAGCAACATAGAACCCATCAGCTTCCACATCAGCTGAAACACACACACATTGTTCAGTGCTTCATTTTCACAACATTTACTTCCATTACAAAAGTTAACCATACCACCCTTGTACCAAGTCACAGGGGGCAGGCAATCGACGGAAGCCTTGCTACAGCTTACATTTAAGGCCCTATCACCAGATCATGTTAGACAGGTTATTTCCATCACCCGTCCTTGCAGCAGGAAGACATGTGAAGGCACTTGCTCAAAAAACCACACCTAGCTGACCTAGCTGATGGCACATTAAGATCCTCTGCCTCAGACATCTGATCTGTCTGGCCAGCTTAGCAATACTGATCAGCCTAAGGAAGGCACTAAGGTGGCCGCTGGCAGGTTCAGACCAAGGGCTGAAGCCTACCAGCTCCTGAGTTGCGCTGAGAATTTGAATGATCACTTGCTTCTCTGAGTACCTCCCAGCCCCTGCTGACCCTGTCTGACACCAACTCTTTCATCCAAGGAAGCAGTCCTTTTTCTTGCGCAGTAAAAATCATCAGGGCTCAAGTATATTCATCCTCGCCAGGGCATCGAGGGCAGACACGCTGCTCGCTCCTCATGTGCTTGTCAGACCCCAGCCTCGCCCCAAACTACCACCAGTTGCAAGCCCAGGTTTTCCCAAGCACAAGTTTAGTTCAGGTTTTCGTACAGTTGTTCTTCAAACAGAAAATCCCCGAGTAGATGTGCATCTTCTAAAGAACAAAGCAAACCCTTTACATCACCGTGTACCACATTCTGCCATGCCCAGGTTGGTGAGCTACTGTATAAATGGTCAGAGAGTAGAAGTGTCAAAGTTGGAATAGAAGTGTTGGTTTTGTTGGGGTTTTTTTGTTTGGAATTTTTGTGGGCATTTTTTTGTTTTATTTTCAAGGTATTGGTACTATTTTTCATACTCCTGCATCTAGGAAAACAGATGTCAACGGGACAAGTCCAACTAAGCAGTCCCAAGAGACAAAGCAGGATGATTTTAAATCTTCCATTATTTTCTCCTTTCCCCTCCAGTAAGATACTGGTAAATTAAGGTCTGACACCACACGGTGAGGGAATAGTGGTTGAAACAAACCACAAAACAATGTCCTTCAGTACTGTTTTTAAAAGGAGAATCTAGGTACATTCCCCAAGCTTGATCCTTTTTTCGGTAGTTGGGGTTTGGTGACCAGCAGACATTTTGGAGATGACTGGCAAAACAAGTTTAGGGAGGACTTTTTAAAGCTTTAACTTTCAGCCAACATGTATCTCACAGAAATCATTCTGGAGTACTAACAGCTACTTATGTAAGAAGTTAAATGACATGGGGAGGAAAAAAGAACAAACAGAAATATAAAGACTGTAATACTTCTATTGAGGCTTTCTGGTACCTGGTATGACCAGTGTTTCTCTGACATGACCAGAAGGAAGACACGACAATGAAATCTCAAGGACCTTTTTAACAGTAAAAGGAGGAAAGCCGTGATGAGAAGAAATACAGATAAAATAGTTCTTAAAAGAATTCATACAAAATATGATGAAGGCAAAAACCCCCAACAATCCCACCAAGCACCCAAAAGACAATAACCCAAAACAGGACAAAACCAAGCCTCTTCAGGCTCCAGCCACAAAACTTGATGTATTTTCCACATCCTTCAGGCTCTCAGCCAGGATTTCTGCCCACCACCCCTGCATTTATGCACCTGCCCGGAGTCAGGACTATCCTCTGTTCTTCACTTCTCAAAGTCCTCCTGCCACTTTTCAGTCCAACATCTGCACACCCCAGCCTCCCTTTCCCCTGCGCCGGGTGCTGGCCATCGTCAACTGTTAGATGAAGCACAGTAAGACCCTGCATAGAAGCCAAAACCTTAGAGCTGCCTTACCTTATGGAAACGACAGGTCACAATGGAAGTGGAAAGCTGCTCCATCCCCACTCTTACAGGGAGAAGCTAGGTCATTTCCTTCCCCCGATGAAAACCAGCTCCGATAGGTATGGGAAGAGTCAACTGCTCTATTTGGTGCTGTCCCCAAGGCTTGGCATTCCAGGAGATAAGGTATCTCCACAGCAGGACAGAGGAGCTGAAATCAGTACTAGCCACTGTGTGACTAACCTATTAGACCTTCCTGGGGCTGTTTATCACCAGTTAAGAATTTGAAAAACTTCTGCCAGGAAGAGAAGGTGTTCCAGGCAACAGCTGATAAAAGATCTAATGAAAAGCACCGAGACAACTGCCCATGAAATTCCTGCAAGAAAGCGTCAGTTAAGAAAATATTCAGCGTATGGCTGCCAAAACCCAGCCTCCAAAAAGACCTTGTTTCTAAGGGGAAATGGAGGAGAAGCGCTTTCAGAGAATAAGCTCTAGAAACGGAAAAAAAGAAGGGTTGAAGTGATGTGTGTTCACGGCTCAATCCAGGCTTGAGGGACAGGTATCCAACCGAGCTCTTTGCTCAAATAACAGATCATATTCCCAGAAAGAAAACTGACTAGCGACCTGATCTTAAAGTAAAAGGGCATTTCATATTTGGGAGTTCAGGAAATTCTATCCGCCGTAAACCTTCACGGAGACATTTCTCTTTTTAAATTAAGTTTTACAGATCTACATTCTAACAAGCAGCCTTTCAGTACTTGATAATTATTAGCCCCGACAGCTTCAGTATCCACGTATTTTAAACTCATGCTCTAGTGGCAGCTCCAAAATGCCCCCAAATAGTTGAAAAGGAGGGGAAAATCCACTATTAGTCTTAAAGGTGAGCAAATCACATTGAAACAGCAGACTATGAAAAGTCAAAATATTTTGTTGCAAAGGAAGTGGTAAAGAAGTTTCAAAATATAGAGATGTTCTTCAGGTCACAAAAATATTTTTGGGAGAACATTCTTGAGTGATTGCTAATGATGCCCCTGACATTATTTATTTAGGATCAGATGAACAAGGTGCTTTTTTAACAAGCAGGACAGAACTGACTTTGTCCTATAAAGGGCTCACAGTCCAGTCTCATAAGTAAAAGGTGAATAAAGAACTATGCAAATGTATAGGATTGAGAAAACAAGTATGCCAAACACAGGAGAGCATGGGTCTTGCTCTGCCAAAGACTAAAAATACGAACAAGATAGAGGCCTTGCAAAACAGCTCAAGAAAGGCAACAGGGAAGACTGTGTAAATGCCTTCACAAGCTATTTATACAGAACCTAACCACCACCATGACTGACATGAAGAGCATCCCATGCACCTATAGATTTACAGTTCACACATAGTTTTACACTGAATAGCAATGGCCATGGATAACTGCCCAAAGTATGTATCCAATATACTTTCTTAAACATATACTCTTGGAAAGCTGAAACCTCTTGCAGGATTACCTTGCTTTGCACTCGAGCAACCCTCCGTTTGAATGGGTCAGTGTTCCACAGCCTCTTGCCCTGTCAATTACCAAGCTCCACTGAAAAAAACTATACTATTTAATCTGCTGGGATGCTTTTAATTTTTTTTTTTTTTAACATAAATACAAAGACAGGCCATTCTGAGTGTACTCAGGCATGCCCCTCAATGGCTATTCTCTTCTCATGCACACGGCTGAGCATTACGGTTTACGTTACCTTTGACCCCTCACCTAAAATGTACTAATAAATAGCTCTTCATTATAACACGGCAATAAAACTTAAAGATTAAAAACTCTGGATTCATATAAAACTGTTTCAGATGTCCTCACATGAACCTAAATCTTAATGCTTAATGAGCCTTGGGGCCCGTCTCTCTAAACTGGAGGCATGCCAAATCCGCGATGCTGATAATGTTTTGGCTTTACAACGCAGAGCCTGAAAACCACAGGAGAACACCAATCCCTTCTCACCTCAAGGCATGGGTCACATTCAAAACTTCAAGTATGCCTATGAAACTCGATACCTTCTTAGTTTCCAGGAATAGGAAATTCAAGCAAAAGCCTAATTAAGCATAAGGGCTGGGCATCCACTAACTTCTCCAGCGAGGTATCTGGCAAGACAAGAGTCTCTGCACTGTACACTACGCAGCCAAGCATTGAACTGATGCCAGGCCTATACCACTGACAGACAAGTAGAATAACATACCTGCAAAAATCCCACAATCTACAAAGACGACCGAGCATGTATTTTGCCCTACCAGGTTTCCGTAAGTCACACGGCAATTTTACGTAAGTGCCATTTAACTTGCAAGAGCAACTTGATTTTTTTAAACAGCCAAACAACTGAAACACCATATACACAGTGAAGGCCATACTTAACGGTACCACTGACTCAGAAGACAAAGTTTTACTATTCCATCGCATTATACTTGCACTGATCTGGCACATATCCAGCCCTTGCTGAAAACAGCATTCATGTCAGCCCAAAGCTTGGTCAGATGCACTATAATCATGATGCAAGCCCAAAGAAACCCTGCCCTCTGAGAAAAATCCGCTCATTCATCACCGGTGACATGAAGAACACAAGCTAAGGAGATTCCTTATTTATAGAAGAAAATTATTCTCATGACAGAGTAAATGATAAATTCCATTAAGTAATTCTTGATCACAATCGCTTTCAGCTCACTCAGATTTATAGCCACACTTCAATTTTTCTTTAAATGCTATTAAAATAATCTATGTGCATGACTAACTGCTCACTTTTTTATTTAAAAGTAAAACCTAAAAACGTTCTTGTACTTTTTAAGAGCATATATTCTTAACATGTGCAGCTGAAGGAAACTGCTTTTTTTAGGTATTGTCCTACATGTGAAAAAGTGTAAAACTTTTTCCTTAATTCACTGTACACACCCACTTTTACCAAGATTACTTAAAAGCAATAAAATACCTTCCTATCTGCTCTTTCAAAAACCAAAAAAGTTAGAGTCAGAGAATCCTGGTTTCAAGCAATAAGCATAGTTTCTGCATATCTTAGAATCATAGAATCATAGAATCATAGAATGTTTAGGGTTGGAAGTGACCACTAGTGGTCATCTAGTCCAACCCCCCCCCAGTGAGCAGGGACACTGCTAACTAGATCAGGTTGCTCAGAGCCCCAACCAACCTGGCCTTGAATGTTCCCAGGGATGGGGTCTCCACTACCTCTCTGGGCAACCTGTTCCAGTGTTTTACCACCCTCATTGTAAAGAATTTCTTCCTTACCTCTAGCCTGAACCTACCCTGTTCTAGTTTAAAACCATTTCCCCTTGTCCTAACACAGCTGGCCCTACTAAAAAGACGTTCCCCATCTTTCCTATAGGCCCCCTTTAGGTACTGGAAGGCCGCAATCAGGTCTCCCCGTAGCCTTCTTTTCTCCAGACTGAACAAGCCCAACTCTCTCAGCCTGTCCTCATAGGAGAGGTGCTCCAGCCCTCGGATCATTTTTGTAGCCCTCCTCTGGACCCGTTCCAACACTTCCATGTCCTTCTTGTGCTGAGGGCTCCAGAGCTGGACGCAGTACTCCAGGTGAGGTCTCACCAGAGCTGAGTAGAGGAGTAGAATCACCTCCCTCGACCTGCTGGCCACGCTTCTCCTGATGCAGCCCAACTTACTAAGCTACATAACACCGTGTGCTAATATACTAAATAAGCGTCTCTAAGAAACAAATAAAAGTTTGGGAAAATGCTCATAAGTTGGAATCCAGAATTGTATGTGCAAGTGACATCCGTCTTTAACCACATACGGCTATTCCTCTTTCACATTTATATGTTTATACCATGACTTCTCGAGGTATGCAGTTAAATGTTCATTAGAACTTTCATGCTTGATACAAATCAAAGATTTATTATGCCTGCATTTACTGCTATAAATCAATTTACATACATACACACACAAAACATACATACAGCTGAACTGTTGTACATACAGAACCCAAGGTCTTACACGCAATCATGATGCTGTTGGACTCCACCGCAAAGCCAAATCATTTCTGCTGATACCTAAATCTGGATTTGGTTTGAGTTTTTTGTTTAAAGTCCTTTGCCCAGGATCCATGTCCCAGCTGTTGTTGTTGCTCTTCTTTGTGGTTTGGTCCTATTTCTGACATGAGACTTTCTTGATTCCAGAGAAAGCTTGAGAAAAAAATATGATCCCAGTTGCATGTCAGAAATGCTTACAGATATACTGGATATATCTATCACCCTTGGACAGTCATATCAACGCAAGCAAATACCGTGGAATTTCCAAGTCTCACATCCACACAGAGACCTCTCTAACTGCTGAATGTCTGATGTGAAAGAAGGAATCCTTCAGTAGAAGAGCTGGGGAAAGGGAGGTGGATGACAAGGAGAATTGAAAGGAACTGCTCACCTTAGAAACACACTTGCAAGACTGTTAAAGCAGTAACAACTGGGCAAGGTTGCAAGAAGACATATGCATTTTTGTCTTTATGTAGTAATTTTTAAACTTATTAATAGCAGTTGTTGCATGGTTAGAAACAAAAGCAACTTCAACTTCCTTATCTGCTGTTTCAGAAAAGCAACAGAACTACCCAAATCAGTGGGGCAGGCAGATGGAGATGGCATATACTTTTTCTTTTGCAATCAACCTTCATTCAAATGTCTGAATCCGTAGAATAGGAACACCTAAGCATTGCAATAACCAGATCTAATTTATTCCTGATTAATCCTCTAGCTTCTTATGATATCTGGGTCAAACCTAAATGTTAAAGCTATGTAATAAGAAAAAAAAAAAAAAAGAATACGTGTTGGAATGGAAATCGGGGATTTCTAGTGATATTTCCTGCTACTGGTGGTGTATTCCTGCCTTGTATAGCTTTCCACCATGTCCCCAGGAGGGCACATTTGCCCACCCATGCAGAAGTGTAGCCAGGAAACTCCTCTGTCTTTGCATATGAGAAATTAATACACAAAGAAGAACAGAGCAAGAATTGCCTTCACCTAGCTATGATGTCCCTTGCTGAAATCACCACCTGCAGTGATGTCAGACAGCTATGCTAAAAAGCCATGAACTCATTTCAGGCAAACAGAAGTCGCAGTCACTGGCTTCTCAGCACAGCTGGGTGAACAAGCAGAGCCGGCGCTGTCAGGGCAACTGCACAAGTGGGCTTTCACATCTCCAGACAGAAGGAAAGGCTTGTGTTACCCTCATCTGTTAGCTTGCTGCTTCCTGGCATCCTGCATTGTTTAAATATGCTCCTCGGCTCCTGAGTCGAGCATGGCAAGCTATAGAAGTGTCGTAGCGAGGCCAGATCTAGGTGCCAGCCACAGCGTAAACACTGCCAGAGGGGCAGGCACGAGGCTTGTGGTTGCCCACGGCTAGCACACGTGTGCAGGGCTGCTCTGCTAGTCAGGCTGGTGGTCCACAACACGTCCCTCCCAAGAGCCCGCGTTTTTGGCGTCGTGGAGTTGTATTAGTTTTCATTTGTTAAAATACGTGGATCATTGCTAGATGTGAATGAATTGTTTATAACCGGTGTAGTGATGTCTGCCTGAGTTTATGGGATGTGTAGGCCATAGACACCGGGATCAAGTGGAGGGAGGCCTGGCATTACCGTGCCTGAAGCTCCAGGAATCCTGCTCTGGACATAGACAAAGATTTCCCCTGTGCCATCTTGCACATGGCTGGTCTGACTGTTTGGGGAATGGACTCTGGCATGGTGGCCAACCCCCATCCCCTCCCTTCTGCAAAATGCCTGCAAAGTCAGAGGGTAGCTTGAGATGTGTTTGGCAGACCGAGGGCATACTGGCCGTGTCCCCATTCCTGACATCAGTTTCCAGTCCTCTAGCTTCTGGGATCCCTTGGGACCCGAGTTTGCTTTCAGGCCTCATCACAAAATACAGCAGGCAACTGGAACAGCCATGTGGAAGCAAGCACCATTCCACGCTCACGTGGACATCACCCACACAAGTGTCTGGCCATTAGTTGCCAGTTAATGACACTAGCAGTGAGTACTGTCCTGTGGAGATAAACCGAAGCAAGTTTAGCTTCTTCCTAAAATTTCAGCAAATTGGATAAACCAGACCAAAGGCAATGAATTCTTCCATCTTTAGCAATTTAAGACAGCTATAACTTCTTTCTTGCCTTGGGTCACTTATCAGAGACTTTGAGATCAGATTGTCATCTACTTGTTGAGGTCAGCTGTGATGAAAGCACAACAGATTGGAAAGAATTTGAGACAGAGCTTCAATACCACTAGATTTTGTTCATGAGGTGCCCACGCAGGTTTCTGAGAAACCAGAAAACTCCTGTCCACAGAGACAACATTGCGGGTGGCAGTTTCACTAGCACTTCTTAACTGAGCAAGAGCTAAAAAATTAACTAGCAGTGCTTCAGCTGCTGAAACCTGGACTCTTGAAGATAGATTAAGAGCTCTCAGTGTTACACCCCAAATTCCTGTTGAGTTATTTCACAGAGGACTCGGAGCCAGCGAGGAGCACGCTTCTATTGTTGGCCTCACAATGTCTTCATCATCAGAAAGCCAAACTTGAAGGCCAAATTGGTAGCTCTGTGGTTAATGCTCTGTAGCCTACAGAGTTACTAGAGAGTTTTATCCGCTAGCCACAGCTGCCAAGAGCAATACAGGATGCAATACAAACATCACGGCCTCTCAGATTTGAGGTTGAGGAGACAGATCCCTTCAGATTGGTTTGCACTGGTCCATGGGTAGTCAATAAAGACAAGCAATTTCTCCACATCACAGAGCAATTTAGTCGGATAACCAAGTGGTGTCCCTTGACCTGCTTATTGCTGGAGCTCACAGCCTCTTAAGAAATACACATTTTTTATTTCATTAGCAAAACATTAGTTAGTTTAGCTTTACATCTTAAAGATTTACAGCATTTAGATCAGACCACCTCTGCTTACTCACAGATAAGATTACAATCTAATCTCGAAACACATATCCCTTATTTTTCATGCAACACAGTTCAACCCTAACATTTAAAGAGCACTGTGAAGTGATTCAGCACACGGCACTTCCCTTGAACACACCGAGGAGAAAGAGCCTATGCAAGAGGCAACCCTTAAATACAAAGAGGTAAACTACATGCTCCTTCCGAGTTACACAACTTTTGATCAACAATAACAACTACTTCCCTCCTCCCAAAGCCACTCCTCAGCAAAGACATGCAACTACAATCAAACCAGATCATATCATTTCCTTTATGGTTTTTTTTTTTTTTTTCCCCTTTAACAGCTAAAGTTCAAGCTGTCTGATTAATGACACCAGTGAGACATACCGCTGTATTTACACAGGTAGGTTTCAAAGCTATCGTATGCTACCTAGAGCTGAGTTACAGGATATTAGCTCACCTCTACTGCTGAAAAGCTTCCAGGTTCCAGTACCTTTCACAGTATAAAACTTAACCAATAGCTGCAATAGTCCAGCAAAACATCTCAGGAGATCTCATTTATAAATTTCAATATGTGTTCAGTTCTGCACAAGCTTTGTCCTTCTGGTGTGGAAAGACAGCTTTCACCAACTTCAGTGACAAACCTGCATGTCCAGGGAAAGAAATGGGTCCATACCAGTGATTCAGATCCAGACATCCTGCATAGGATTTTCAAAGAACTACAGGCATTAGGGCACACTTCCAAATTGCTCTTAAAAGTCACCAGCTTTGGCATCTAAGCCCACAACATGCTTTTGGAAGACTGTGCCTAAAAACTAGCTGTTAAAACCAGAGAGAAACGTGCAAAAGCTAACTTGCGTCTCTTGTCCAAAAATTACAAAACACATCATTCAAATACACCTTTAAGTAACATTTAGAGGATGCCTAACCTTTCCAGAAACTATAAAAGCAGCTGAGTATTGATGGCATTCAGATGGCTAACTCCTGACAGCGCTCGGACCTGGAGTCGGTCCAGAACACCTCACTGTAGCAGAGACGTCCACAGGCAGGTGTGGAACACCATTTGCCAATCTGTGGTTAACACCTTTAAATCAAAGGAAACCAAAAAGCAAACATCATTTTTACTTCATGTAACTCAACGAAGGAGCTGGGGTGGAGTGAGGCAAGCACTCTGCAAAACCTTGTTTTCTTTAAGCCACATTTCAACCCTCACCATAACAATAGCTTTGGCACTGAAACGATGCTGCCGTGAAACACCAGCGTGCACAACGTCAAAACTCACAGAAGGAAACCAACAGTTGGACATACCAGTTAAAGTTCATTTCAGTTTTAATCAAGATTGTATCCCAGGCTCAAAACTATAAGTGTTACTTACTCACACAGAAGAATGCCGTTTTCCAATCCGGAACGAAAATCTTTCTCACCAAAACTTCTGCCCGTCACTTGCTGCAAAAGAGTAAGGGGAAACAGAGGAGTGACATCTATTAGAAGGTGTGCTTTACAAGGGCAATTCGTAACGATCAGTTAAAGCATCTGTCGCGTAGGAAACATCTGAGCTTTACAGGCCTTGCCAAAGGATGAAGTTGCATCCATCAACCAGCTTCCTCCTCCCCATTGCATCGAGCTGTTTAGCACACAGAACAAAGTAATTGCTCTGGCTAGTGCAATTACAGATTATAAGTGAGCTGCTTTCTAGAAGTAAAAAACAGAAACTACAAACCAAAAACTATAATGGAAACTTCAGAACATTTTTAAAATTTTATTCTACAGAATTTTGAATTTTAAAACTATTGTATTTAGGCAAATTATGTATTTTTACTGCTTTTTTTTGCAGCGTGTTAAGAATCTTGTACCAGGCTTGAACTTTTGGCCTTTAACCTATCACCTTTACAGAATAAGCAAAGGCAATTGCAAGCATTCATGTGAGTTACAGCCCTTCAGACACACGCCACGATACTCCTGGTCATATTAAATGATATTTCACTTCACAAAGTCAACGGTAAGTGTGAATACAAACTTGCTGGAAGCTAAGGTTTAGGCACCTACTCACAGAACGCAGCATGTCAGGGATGCTCGGCCCGGGGGGGTACATTCTGTATTACAAGCCCTTAAGCCAGTCCGTGCTGCTTAGGGATGGACCGTCTAGGAACCATCTAGGAATCCCAGTCTCGCCTGAGGGTGCTGGATGCTACAAGCATGACTGAACCCCTGTTTATGACTCACTACCATGTTGACAATGGCTTGCCATTCATCCTCAAATCATTCTCAACAGATGACGTGTTCAGTTAAAGTAAAGAATACTTTTTATTAACACCAACAAATATATAAAAATAGTTGCTATGTTTAGAGAGCGATGAACAGAAACAAAACACAGCAAAAAAAAAAAAGCCTGCCTAGTTTGTAATTGTCCTCCAGGAGGTCTTCTCCTCACCCAGCCAAAACATTTACCGGATGCTTAGAGAGTTCTCATGGCTCACATCCAATCTTTCAGCAAGACCCTTACTCTGGGCGTTGCTTCCACCAGAGAGAATAGCGACTTGGGGACACATCTGTCCTTACGTCCCCATTTTCTCCTTGCTGTTCCATTCAGATACAAGACCCTTCCCCTCCCAGTTTCCTGTCATAAAGACAGCAATTTATAAAAACTGACGAGTTTGGCACTTTCCCACGGGATTAGCGAATGCACCGGCTTCACAAATGCTGGTTATAGCTGCGCACAGTCTTAGACAGAGAACAACACTTTTTTTGAATTGAAGTGCAAATGCAAAGCCTAAAACCTAATCCCCCACTTAATTATAAACATATCAGTCTTTTTCAATGTGAAGAAACTTCTCCCAGCAAACTGGTATGACAGTGTGCAAACTTTAACAATCCATACTCTGAAAAGCCTATGATAAAGATATCAGTTGATAATCACATCTTATGCAAACGCATGAAGGAGAACAAGGCGCTGCGTTGCCCTCATACCTCAGAAGAAACCAGATGCAATTTGCCAGTAGTAACTGACCTCTAACCATTTAAACTCTCTCTAATCACAGTAAATCATCTCTAATCTTGATCTGCTGGGACAGAGGGAAATCATGACAATAAAACCACTACACTTGGGATGAGCGATAGACAGAGCACATCAAAACTGACTTTTATTTCACCCATAAAGTACAGTACAGAAAGGAGTAGGAAGAGCTATTTCCTAACAGCCTGGCTCATAGTGTTTTCTTCATCTATGCAGGAAAAAAAAAAAAATATGACAGTCACGTTATTTCACTCCTTAACATCAAACATTCCAGCTATGGAAGTCAATCTTTTTATGTGTTTGTTGAACGCCCTCATTCAGCAGGGAGCAGTACTGAAACTGTCAACACAATTCAGGTAAGAATCTACCTGCCAAAAGCTGTCACCTGCGTATTGCTGTCACTACTGCTGATGTAGGAAGGTTTCATACATAACTTCTGGCCGCATGAACAAAATCATGAAATGCAAATGCACACCTGGAACAGCAATTCATCCAGCAAGAGGTACAACAAAAACTGACAGCAGGTGAGGAAAGACAGGAAGGTCCAGGAACAGTGCACGTCTGTTTGAAAAGGAACTGGAAGTAAATGAGGCACGGAAAGGTTTATGCCTGTTCTAGATGATCCAGCTGCAGAGGGGAAACATTAATCAGCTACAAGTCTCCTGACTGAGCCAATTAAAATGTAAGAACAGTTCAACAGAGAAAGGCTAGAAACTAAAAATAAGCATGAAAATGACGTCCTAAGTGACAAAGATAACCCAAAAGGGGGACTGAGAGGAGCATGAAGCTGGGTCCACCTTTTCCAGAGGAAATCAGAGCTCAGTTTCTTGGCGTATGGACACACGTCCACGCGTGTGCACGTGCACACGTCCACCCTGCTGACTATAGGAGGCCGCTTTGGGCCGTGCTCTGGAGGACACTCGGCACAGGCCCGCCGGCCGGCCGCGTGTCAGAGACAACCTTTGCTCTGCGCACCAACAGCTGGAGGAGCGAGGATTTAAAGTGACTTCAAGCAAAAGGACTGGCACTTTCATGTTTGCAAACAGAGCCCTGCATAGCTAAGGGCATACTAAAGTCTGCCAAAACCTGTGTAAAAAGGAAAGCACGTGCATGAGCCATGGCGTCACAAAACAGTCGCATGTGTCACAGGATCGTGTTTGTGTTGTTCACTGAAGCACTACTCTGTTCCCACTAGCTTATCTTCTTCCATCTCTGGAGAAAAGCCTCCAGTTTGACTGCTGGATGAAACCCCCAGGTCAAAGGCACAGACCCCCACACTTGGGCAATACAGGGAGGAAGGAGGATACATGGAAGAGTTCCCTGTTCACTTCTGCAATGCCAGCATGTTGTAATTCTCTGCAGTGCAGGGGTACAAGAGTTAGAACGAAGCACCTAAAACACAAAATACAAGCTGTATCCTGTTAATGATTACTAAATAAAAAAAAGCCTACCACTTCTTTAGTAAGTTCTATAAAGCTGAAAGGAAGAGAGCTGCCTTTCCATATTATACTGTAACTTAAAAAATAGAGAACAGAAGCAAAACATAATATAATTTATTGTTGTGCTTCATTTATGTAAGGAGGAGTTGTTTCTATTCATCATCTGGATGATATTTTCTTCTCTGTAAAAAGCTGCAAGCGTTTTCAATCAGGGCCATAATTTGACTGCCGGATGCATTTCTCAGTTTTCCTGACACTTAACAATCCAGAAAACAAACCTAGAATGAATAATAAAAGTTTTTCCAAAAGGAGTAGTAGGAGACTAAACTACAGCGCAATCTCTCTCTATCACAAGCTTATGGTTTTATATACAAGTATACTTTAATATGTATTTATACACAGTAACTGTTCTTCCATACAGTATTGTTGCTGATTAACTCCTTTGTTCTTCGCAGTTACGCATGCCACTAAATTTATGTCATCAAGGATGGCTGTCATCCAGCCACTAACCAGTGCCATATTACACAACTCTATTTTCACTAAGCTTCAGTTCACATTGCTTTCCTTGCGTTTTGCATTGGTGCTGGTGCTTCCTGAGATGGAGCTTGCAAAGCCTCTGGTGTCAAAACAGCTTAAGGGCATGGAAAAGAAAAGGTGACAAATTAGTGAGCAGATGCTGGCCTCAGGTGAAATTTATCTCGGCCAACAAGATGTAAGCAGTTGAATAAACACTAAGTCATCAGAGACAAAACTGAAAAGAGCTTCATTTTCTATGTGCACATCGGAAAATAGCATGTAAGGCAGCGAACAAAAATATAGACACAGCAGGGAGAGGTCTTTGTAACTCATTATGCGTTTTGGAGAGCTTGTGAAGCATGACAGCAAGGAAAGAAAGATTTTTAAAAAGTTTGGTAGGCTGTCCATTTCTCTGTACATGGGTACGCTGCATCTCAATTTTGTACAACCACTATTTTCCCCTACAAAATTTTTTTACTTAAATGAAAAAAGCCCACCCTGCTACTTAACTAGAAAACATACTGCTTTTACTTGAGGGAGATGTGAAAATAAGGCCTAAACTGTAATAATCACGGATACGTAAATAGAAAGCATTGGATCATATAAGCAGCAGGGAACACAAACCACCAGAAGCAGCATGACAGTTTTTAGGGCGTCAGGATTTGGTGCCTCTAGAGTAATGAATTCCCACTTCCCCATTTCTGACATATCATTTGAGCTAATAACATGAATATGCAAATTAAATTCCTTTTCTGTGTAGGATAGGCAAGAAATTTTTGAACTAAACCACATGAACAAGTTTAAAGCCAGCTTTACATCTGCGGACCAGAATTGTACCACATTGCTACGGCAGCGCAATGGGACTTGGAGACCCTTCACCAGCTCCTGGCTCTGCCCGTGTCCTGCACGTGGGATGCTTTGCTCTGTCTGCAGAAGTGGACAGAATACATCACATAGGCATGAGCTCCCTCCCTCTCACTCCACAGCAGAAGGATTTATATTGCTAGAATTAGAGCAATATAAGCCAGTCCTAAACACCTTTATTACAAATATTAGGAAAGTAGCTGTTTTAGCACAGACAAACCTGAAGACTGCACAAATGGAGCTTCCCAGGAGCAACAAACACTGGTCTAGGTGTACCTGTCTTCCAGGAAAGCTGAATGATGACAAGCACTCTGCGCAAAGCTTTCCAAGTCATTACAGTATTGAGGTAATTTACTACTAAAGCTCAGTGAAAGGGCTAACGACTTAAATATCTTCAGTGTGTATTTCTACTCTCAAAATCAGCATAAGCTCAGAATGATTAACGCAGCCAGCAATGAGCCACCTGAAATTCCGTGGTATGGAACTTGAAAATTTAAAGAATGCATGGGAGGAAGGGGGGAGATTTTACACTTGGGTAGCAAGATTAACCTGCAAAGAAAGCACTTAACATAATTTATTTTTAGATCTTCCACTTTCTGGTCACTTAAGTTTAGTTGCAATTTGCAAAGTTAACTAGCCATGCTGAAGTCCCCTTTGTTCTTTTCCTCTGCCTATTCACCCTCTACTATTCTTTAAAGAGCCAAGGAGTTTGACTTTCTCTTTTTCACACTTCATAGAACTCATAAAAATATAATACAATAATAAACATATAAATATATGTTTCTATATTATTATATATAATAATAATATTTTTATATTATTATCATAGAATCTCTTTGGTTAGAAAAGACCTTTAAGATCATCAAGTCCAACCTTTAACCTAACCCTGACATCCCACCACTAAACCATGTCCCTAAGCACCTCATCTAACCTTCTTTTAAATACCTCCAGGGATGAGGACACTACCACTTCCCTGGGCAGCCCATTCCAGAGCCTGACAACCCTTTCGGGGAAGAAATTTTTCCTAATGTCTAGCCTAAACCTGCCCTGGCGCAACTTCAAACCATTCCCCCTCGTCCTAACGCCCGTTACCAGGGAGAAGAGGCCGACCCCCACCTCGCTACATCCTCCTGTCAGGCAGTTGTAGAGGACGATAAGGTCTCCCCTCAGCCTCCTTTTTAAACATAAAAATATAGGGGATAGCATATTCTCCCCCATTTGCTTTAAATTTCTGCCTGCCACACTGTCAGTTGGGTTAGCTGACAGTTTGGTGTCAACATGTAGCGTGGGAGAACCATACCCACTGACACATAGTCTCAACGCCTTTGGTGGACCCAATTTTAAGTCCTCACCTTTTTGCTATAGGACGCCAGTAAGTGCCTTTTCTTTTCCATGAAGGGAGACAACAAAAAACCCTACAACAACTGATTTTTTCCAATTCTTTGCATAGTTTAGTGAGGAAATGATCCTATGAATGGACACATGCATTTATATATAACGTGTAGACTAAAAGAACGAGTTCAGTCAGTACTCCATTTAGGAAACATGACAAAAGAAAGACAGAGAGAAGAGTAAAACAAATGTACTGGACACAAGCTTCCACACCAGGCCTCCACCATCCCCGTTCTTCCTATTTAACAAGAATTCACCAAGATGAAGACAGCAGAGCTCCACTGACACTCAGGACAAACCACAAGCCAGCTCTGAACTGCTACGGAGCAGCGCTGCTCTGTTGAGTCGGGCCGTGGGTTTAGCAGTTCTTTTGTATACACCAGCAGAGAGGAGATCTGCCTCTGAGCATCTGCACTACAATTCTGCCTGCTGAAAGGCCAAGACATGATGGGAGAAGACAACTGCAAGCAAACAAGGCTTATTGCTGCTGATAAAGCACAGGCATCGCTATATTCCTCCTTTTCCCATTAACAAACCACTGCCATCAGCAGCTATTACCTACCTAAGGCTTTAAAGCTAAGTCTGGGAAAGTTTCGTCCTTACTAATCCTGCCCGTCACCAGAGCTTTCCACACTGAAATTCTGCATTGCTAACAGTAGTATTATACACGTAGGGTTGCCATACGTTGTTTGGATTTATGATCTCTCAGAGCTGCGCGCATTTCTGCCAGGACATCTGGTAGCGTAATCCCGCTTGGCTGGCAAGCTGCTAAGGAGTGTTAAAATTTCATGATAGAGTAAAATCAGCCTCCTTTTTCATCTCCCTTCCCTAATGCTGTTTGTATACATTCCCAGGTGCATTGCCAAATATTGCAGCCTTCCCTTTTGGGGTGGGGTGGGGCGGAAAATGTTTCATTCCAGCTAGAGAGAACTTAAAAGTGATTTCCGACAGACTTCTCCTGGCTGCAGCGCAAGCCCCGAAACCTTCACCTAGCAGCAGGTCATCTGTTATATCATATTTGTATTTGACAGTTAGTATTGCATCTTTGTTTTATGGGTAACCAACTTCTTATCTGTACTTCAAGCAGTACTATCAAAATTAGATACCAGATGACAGGCGTGACAGAACACCCTAAGATACCTGGTTTTATTCAGTGATTCAATTTAGGGTTCTTTTTATTGCTAAACCAAACAAAAAAAACCCCACCTTATTTCCTGTACCATGGAATACATCATCCTTTGTCAGTTTTAATGTGAATTAAAGAAGGGGGGGTTGTAGGCTCCTGCCATAGATTTATCAGTCAGGTGTTCGTTCTCCTTCTTGACTGGCAAGAAGGAAGAATAAAGCATTATTTCCGGAAAATAACCTTGTATTTGATGGAAACTTCAACTTACCATAATGATATGTTCTTTAGCTCTGTACTCTTTTCTGTAAAAACAAGACCCCATGCAGATGGTCAGAGGAGCAGAGATCAGGGTTAGCGAGTACAAAGTGGAGCCAACCAGTACAACAAGCCAGAAGCCAAGAGCACAGAATGCACCTCCTCAGTACGAGACCCTTCTTCAATCTACTCCTGGCCCTCTGGAGAGCCTGGCCTTGCTCCTCTACACCTCCTGGAGAAAGCTCCCTGTTCAGCTACCCCTTTCAGTCCTGCAAAACCTATCCTCAGTTCAGGGTGAACCAGTACTTAATGGTAGTTCCTGCACCTTTGAAGGCAAGAGGAGAAGATGACTAATAATTACTATCACAAACACCTTTTCCCAAGGTCTTATTTTCTTACCCAACCAGGCTAGACAAGCAGTCTGCTCACTGAAAACGAAAGGCTGATTGAAGTTACTACAAATTTTCCAGCCTTTTCAGTGCGATCCCCTGGGGCTTGCCGTGGGCAGAGAAGGACCTGCACTGCCTTCTATTGTCCCGCTTTAGTTGCAAGCAGGGAAAAAAGTGTATACAGGGAACTACTCTCAAAAGCAGTAACGATTGATTTAGTCCTTATTATTTCCCTAACAGGATGCTTCTTGAAGCTGGAACTCAGCTGATGGAGAGAGAGATAACTCAAGCTCTGGCTACTGAACTCAGAGTAGCTGTCAGACAAATACATGTCAGCCTAGCATTTTATCACCAAGCCAAAGCTTTTTTAGCAAAGGCCAGGAAAATCTTTTTCCCTTGCCTCAGGTTGATTACATTAGCAACTATCCAGCAAAACAGGAAATTGGGTTTCTGGCCATCTCTAAAAGAGCAAAGAATTAGAATAGACATTGTTTTATCCTTTAACTCCTTTTTCCAGTTGCAGTATCCCACGGTCTTGAAAAACTGCTCCTCCAAAATACATGTTACATTGCATCATCTACATGTTGGAACTGAAGCATCTGCTAATAAAACCCTCTATTTTCTCTTCTCCAGCTTTAGAAAGTTTAGACAGTCCTGAATCAGAAGTGTTTAAAGCTCTGTCAACTAATTACAGCGGCAGAGGCAGTGCAAAACACAGGCAGTAGAATCCTCGTGGAGCCCAATGTCTCATCTCACCCTCAAAGCAATGAAGAGATCAACAGCTCTGTCGGAGATGATGGGATCACTGCAGTATCTAGATTTGTTAATCCCCACTTCACACTGCTCTGCCCTATTTTACATTATCGCTGCATTTGTCTTTTACAAGACCACTGCACTACTTCTTCTTGGATGAGCACATTTTTGACACCAGCGTGTTGCTTTTTGCCAGGAATGTGCATCTTGGCAAACAACTTTAAAACTGCGCACATTTAAAGCTGGACAGAGACAGGAATACAAACATACAAGAAGCTCCAAGTTAGAGAGGCCCAAGCACTTCAGCTTGGCATCAACCACTGTCAATAGAGAGACGACCAAAGCTCCGTAATTACTGAGGTTTTGCAATGAAAAATGTCTGCTAGGAGACAGCACCTTCCCTTTTTGAAGAAATTAGGTGTTCACTTGAGCAAACCATTACTGAATTTAACCAGCCATTTAAAGATGACACTTAATGTCTCTAGGTCTCAGTGGAGCCTCTGAAATGCCGACGATGAGCATCACTAGGCACCAGTCTACCTTGAAGCTTTTAAATTTAATGTCATCAAGTCCTATCAAGACAAGTCCATATGTAAAGTGTCCCATTTACAGTCTGTACAATTTAAATATATATATATATAAAAGTATAGCTCAGCAAGGCATTTTAAGACCTGGTTCTCCAGACAGTAAGCCTGGAAGCCCAGAGTAAGCAAAGCAGGAAAATGTCTATGCGGAATAAGTCACTTCACACAGACACTGCTGAAAAGCGTAATTCTATCTACTGTCCATATAAATCTGCAAAACTTTGCTCCTTTCAAATAAAAAGGAAAGAGAAAAAAAAACCCAACACTTCTGAGAGCAATATCTGAGTTCCTTGGATGTTCCCTCCGAACTGGGGATCATCACTTGGCACATTCTCCAGCAGGAACAGAGCTGCGTGCCACAGCTTTGCAGTCACTTGCAAACAAATTGCAGAACTACCAGCTTCTAAGCAGGAAAAAATGTGCATTTCAAAAAGCACAGAATGAAGAAAAATGATCCACCTTCCTGCAGAAAGGTGGCTAACCTTAATTCAGTCATACACTTTTGAGGCCTTCATTAATAACTCTTTGGAAGTAGATCTATTTTGTTCCTGCCTCTATAGAGACAGAGTTAAGGAAAAGCATTCACATTCTGAATGCTTTTCCAGCTAAGCCAGTTTTTAAACACCATTTGGCCACCAAGACAGGGTGGAGCTACATTCATAGCGCTGTCAGGGGGCCATCTGCTCCCCAAGGGCAGGAGAGCCAGGAGACGAGGGTGGCCCTAGCCCAGGCTGTGTCCTCACCACTGGGGGACAGTCACACAGGGCATGAACTGGCAGGTAGAGCCAGGTATCGGTACAAGGTCCATCCATGGCATGAGACACAGAAAAGTGATGAACTGGGTCTGGGGTCTGTCCAGGGAGTCCAGCAAAAGGGCATGGGGCCAAAGACAGAACTGGAAACAAGGCTACAACGTGGGTCGAAAGTTCACCCGGGAGCCAGGACTAAAGACAAGGAATGGACGTAACCTACAACGTACGTACAAGGGTGTGCTGGTTTTGGCTGGGATAGAGTTAATTTTCTTCATAGTAGCTAGTATGGAGCTATGCTTTGAATTTGTGCTGGAAACAGCTGATAACACAGGGATGATTTCATTGCTGCTGAGCAGGGCTTACACAGAGCCAAGGCCTTTTCTGCTCCTCACCCCACCCCACCAGCGAGGAGGCTGGGGGGGCACAAGAAGCTGGGAGGGGACACAGCTGGGTCAGCTGACCCCAAGTGAAACAAAAGGGATATCCCACACCATATGACGTCAGGCTCAGCATATAAAGCTGTGGGAAGAAGGAGGAAGGGGGGGGACGTTCAGGGTGATGGTGTTTGTCTTCCCAAGTAACCCAAGTTATGCGTGATGGAGCCCTGCTTTCCTGGAGATGGCTGAGCACCTGCCTGCCCATGGGAAGCAGTGAATGAATTCCTTGGTTTGCTTTTCGTGCATGCGTGGCTTTTGCTTTACCTATTAAACTGTCTTTATTTCAACCCATGAGTTTTCTCACTTTTACCCTTCCGATTCTCTCCCCCATCCCACCAGGGAGGAATGAGCGAGCGGCTGCGTGGGGCTGAGTTGCCAGCCAGGGTTAAACCATGACAAAGGGGTCCATCCAGGAGATAAGGTGCCCACAGCATTATGCTGCACACCAACAGCACCAGCTCTGAAGCCAGGACAAAACCGACCAAGGAGCAAGAAGCAGAATGAGCAACCAGAAAGCTCGCTCTGCAAATGCTGTCTCTGCTGCCAGATACCCCAGACCTCCAGACACCAACAGAAATGGTAATACCCCTGCAATCCATGACAATTACTGGTTTTCAGTGACACTCTGATTCAATTTACCCAACTTATGGCAATGGAAAAAACCCTTTTTTCTCCCCTCACATCTTGCACGAGAACTGGAGAGGGCAACACATCCACAAAGAGAACACTGCCATAAGGGAAGAAACAAAACCAGAGAAGAAATAGGAAGGCGTGCTGAAACAGAACAACTATTTCTCTCCAAATTATGATGACATTACAAGCAGGACAGAAAGCCTACTGCAGCCTCTACTGGAGTAAACTGGTTTTCTGTTCTCCTCCACTCTGCTCCATGCCTCCCATATCCAAACCCTGAAGACAGGGCAATAGCCCTGCAGAAGGCAACATTGGCTGCCATTAATGCTCCAGACAAGAGAAACACTTAGGAATAGCTAGAATCAACGGATGTTTTGCAGCAAGTGGACTTGATACGGTGGTAGATTTGACTGCCATTAAATAGAAAAGAAAGTACTTCCATAAGGTTTCAAATCACAGCCTACTCTTGAAAAGGCACTTCTAAGAGCAGCCATCAGCTTATATAAAACTGAGAAAAAGAACCTCCTATTTCCGCCCCCCCCCCCTTCTGCCATATTTACTTCTCTCCCCTCCTCTTCCTGACCTCCCAAAATTGCATTTGTCCCCAGCTGAAGAATGTTTAGACCTACCCTGCAGTGCATAACGAGTACTAGAATTGAAAGACATTTTTCATTCATCCTATTTAGCTGGAATACGGCAGTTGCACGTCGGTAGTGATACAGTTTTCTACCAAATGGAATTCACGGATCAGTACTGTTGTCCCCTGCAATGATAAACATGGCGCTTACAGACCCAAAGCATCAAATCAAGACTGATTTACAAGGTTGCCCCCGAGACAGAAAATGGCAACGTTACACGGGGTGGGTGGTTGCGATTTGCTCCCCTGCTGCTGCAGATACAGGGAGCCTTTGTTTGGAGGACACCGAGAACAGTGGGCGAAAGGGAGGAGGATTGATGATGCTCACAACAATAACAAACACTGCTCCTTTCTATCCCCAGGGCACCTGCTGCCTCCATCCGCTCAGGCTCATCCGTTTCACAGCGGGCCGGCAGCGACGGCTCCAGAAGCACCAGCACTGAAGCCGTGATGGACCTGACCAAGGAGCAAGGCATGGAACAAGCAACCTCGCACTTCCAAATCAATGAGCCGTGCTACCACTCCTTCTCCTCCCTGTTTGCTGCTGGGTGAAATGAGTACTAGGAACAATTAGACCAAGCGTCTGGTGCAACTACAGGCAGAGGAATAAAAGAAATTTGCCTTCAACAAAATGTGTTGATTTAGCCTTGTAGTAAATAAATTCCTGAAGAGAGAAGAAAACCCGACAACTATTTTAATTGCTGTTACTTTTATTTTTACTGTTAGTGGAAACCATGTAAAGGTCTAAAATGGATTGAAAGGAATGTAATTATTTCACCGTAATGCTTTAATAGTGGAAAAGGAGCCTGTTAAAAACACGCTTAACGTTTCCAATGTAAACAGTAAGGACTGCAAGTTTCAAAACATTTGCTACATTTCTACAATTCCAAGAAATCCTTCGAGTTGGCCGCTTCCCCGGCAGAATCAGACCTGTCCCATGAACATCTTCATGCTTCCCTCATGCTACCCGTCCGGAGTATCTCACTCATGCCAACAGGGCAACTCAAATGCTACTTTAAACATGAAGCATCGGCAGGACTCGGCGCTGAAAAGTGTATTTAAAGATTACCAGCATTGGATTGCAAAGCACTTTTCAGAATCAGTTGCTCAATCCACAACTTTTCAGCTGTCAAAATGAGAGGAAAAAGCACAATTGTTCAAGTTCTTTATCAGCACGTTGGTTTTCCATCTACCTCCTGACACTTACACACACTGAGCAACCTTCTTCACGTCTGAAATAAATAAAAATCGAGAGATCTTGAAACTATTCATTAATTAATCATATGACTATATAAAAAGGGAAATAAAAGTTTAAGTTAGTTTCCTAAATAAGTTGTTTTCAAATTTCACATATTATTCAAATAGTAGATGAAATTAAAGGCACATACGTATCATCAACAGCTTTCTCCGTTCCTATTAAAAAGCACAGAGGTATCGACAACATTATGTGGCACTCATCAGTAACACTGCACTTCCAACCATGGAAGAGCACCTCCATCTTACAAACAGGAGAGTGAACCAGAACTGTCAGAACAGGAATACCTGCCTAATCTGCAAGCAAAATTACAGAAAACATGAAAAAAAAACCCCAAACACCCCATCAAAACACCTCATCACAACAACCCACCCCCTCCAACAAAAAAAGATTGTAACATATTTAAATAATACAGACATTCAGTAGGAAATTGTATTTCGCTTCCCTTGTTTTTTAATGTGAAAAGGTGGTTGCATGACGGCAGGAGCTGTGTTGCTGAGTTCACACACTCATATGGTTTTTCAATCCTGCCAGGTCTCCAAGTGCACCAAAGCCATATTAAAACTTGAGGTGATAAACCCTGTGATGTTTTAAAAGCGAAAGCTTAGGAAGAACCCAAAGCTGCTTTCTCCCTAGCTAAAATTAAAAGTGTCTCTTGCGATCAGCTGACTCTAATAGGTGCAAATTCTAAACCTCTTGTGCTAAATATTGCCCAGCTTAGGCTGGAAGCAGCAGTCACCTACAGCACGCCAGCAGGAACAGCTGTCTGATAACAACTTGTCATCTGGAATTAAGGGTGAGTGTTTTAGGACTTTCCATGAAAGGGGAAAAAGCAATCCCAGAAAAGCGACCGACACAGGTTTATTTGCTACAAAAGCATCAGTCGACACCACACTGAAATCTGGACAGTTTCACCTCAACAGTCAATCCAGTTTCTGAATATGCTTTCTGATTTTTTCACTCTATGACTAGGGGCAGACTGCTCAGCAGAATATGAAAAGGTTTATACGGAGTTGGAGAGGCTGCTGGAAACCCAATGTTATTTTGCCAAGACTGATCTGCTGATATATTTGCAACCACCACCCAATTTAGCTATGCCAGTTAATCTGTCTTAAAGCTAATTTTTCTTCTGGTATCATACCATTGCTGGTTTTGTACATGACGAGAGGCACCAGGTATCTGAGTATGAGCTGGCTCATTTCAGCCAAAACAGGAATACCAGCACACTCGCCAACCATCTGTTTTTACCATACACTACAAAGGTTGGCCAAATAATTTTAAGCCCGGTGCTTCTGTAGCATTTTGTATACTCTGCACTCTGACTCCACATTTTAAAAACTGCTTGAAATTTTCTCCCAACTAGCTTGAAGTGATACTTGCTTATACTCATCACTCTCTACCTTTCAAAACATCGGTGATTTTTACCCCTCAGCAATAAAAGGAGAGATTTTTCCTCAATCACACACCACCAGCAGGTACAAATGTTTAGTAGGACAAACACTTATGCAGGAACAAAGGAACTTAATAAAGAGATGATTAAAAGAGAAAAAGTTAATCTTCCTGCTGCCCCAACACACGGTGGATGGTGGAGGCAAGGGGGCAGGAGGAAGAGGAGGGCAAGCAGGGATGGGTGCCGTGACTGCACAGCATTGCATCCCATAAATTTTGTGCGTACCACTTTCAGATGAAGTCTGTGCATGAATTTTCTCTGCTTTCTCAAAGCTGACTTGGGTAAAAATAAGAGAAGACACATGAGGATAAAAATGGAGTTGCAGACAGAAAGTAATTTATCCATTAGGAGCTACATGTAAGTCCTTTTGATGCAGGTTAACTCCTACAGAAAAGCACAGCTGCTGTCTCCAAAAATAACAAAACCCATGTTCGCCCAAACTCCAGGAACACAAGAAGAGGCCTCACAACACTCATTCTAGTTATTTTGTTCTTATCTTGATGAGCTGACACTGTGTAATTTGTACTATGCCTTTGCATTAGTACAAAATTATCAAGTTAAATAAACTCTGTCTCAAGAGTTAATTGCATCTTCTTACTGCCTGTCTGAAGAATCATTATATAATGGAACAAAATTGGATGTCTATTAATATGAAAAAAACAGATTCAACATAAGAAAAAAAATAATACTATTTTTGTACGTTTCACATCCAAACCACAAGCCAGCAAGCCCTAGAATTTTCTCCAAGACTAATAAAAGTTAAGTTACTTTGCGGTCTTTGGTTACTGGGTTAAAACCAGATACAATGCTTTAAAACTTTGTTTTTCCGTAGCAGGGTTTACAATTTAAACCAGATAGCAAATGCAAATGAACATTTAGACAACTGAAGCCGGGTTTTGAATACTGTTTAGCACCCTTCCACCTAGGTCTGAGCTGCCTCTCGAGCTGCTCCGCAAAACCACATCCTCTCCGAGGTTCGTTCACGCCATTTTCTCCCCTCTCCTCTCCAGCTTAACCCCATACAATAGGGCTAATTTTGGCCACTTGTTAGAGGAACTGAAGCAGGATTCTGTAGAGACAAACTTCAGATTAAATGACCATGTATTTTCATATTTTAGCAGCATTCTTTTTGGCTTTGGAGAGCAAGGGAAGATGGAATGGCCCCGTCTAAAGCCAAAATTAAAAAGCGATATCAAACAGGCAAATTAAATAACAAATATGCTGGCCCTTGCTACATCACCAACAGATGGTGATGTCTTTTGCAGGCGTTGTAAGTAGAAGCAGGCCACTACATCTAGATGCCCAGACCTGCCATGTGTTTCTTCTGTCCCAATTTGCAAGAAAACCCTTGCAAGGTTGAGCAAGCTTAGCAGAGGTGCATGCCAATATGAAAGGCAAAGCTTTTTTAGACTCGTGCAAGGAAAGTCAGTCACCCACACAATCACACAGAATCTGTAATGCTTCTAATTTATTCTTATGAAATAAACCACATGCAGATAACGAGGGAAAAACCCCTCAACAAATAGAAACAACAGAAATCCAAGCTGATGCATTCAGATGAACTGTCACGATACTGTGTGAAGGAGATAAAACCAGAAGTGAGAATGCAAAGTTTATTTCAGTCTGTCCCTAATGCTAGCTCATGGGCCCTTTAACGTCACTGACACTCCTGTGACCCTCTTCAAACCCCTCTGGTTCGCTATTGCCGCCCATGGACCACCTATCTTCTCTTTTTTTATTGTCTCACTCTTGCTGTTATAGTCACAGTGGCACATTTCCGCTGGTTTATCCAGTTTTCTACACTAAGAAGAGAAAAATAAGTATTTCCACTCAGGAGTGGAAACTAATGTCTAGTTAAATATCCCCTGAGCTTCCAGTTTGGTTTCTCATTCATTTTCAGCTAGCCGCATGGTATTTGATCCCAAGGTAATAAAAACTATCCCAATTTGTATTAAGATTAGTGAAAACTAAGCCATTCAGTTCTCAACGGGGGAACTAACCGTGTCTTAACCAGTTCAGCTATTTGCAGACCATTTCTGTAGGAGAACTGAAGAAGGTGCTACCATCCGCAGCTAGGAACTCCCACACAGGGTAAGAAGTTTGAGATTTGCTGCTTCTTTCAAGTGCCCTAAAATAAACAAACCCCTTTGTTCCTTCCCCTTGTAGTAACAGGAATGACCAGATGGGGGAAAAACTAATAATAAATAAATCAAACAAAGGTTTTCCTGATAATACCCATTTTATTATAAACAGCTAGATCATTGCTAGATCTTGCACAACTTCTTGATGGCCTTATACACAAAAATAATTTTTTAATCTATCTACAATCTGTCATTTTTGTATCTATCTACATAAAAGGCGTTTAAATCTTCAGATTGTTGATTTGCATTCATTCAACAGCTAAATACAACCAACAGTTTACCAGACGAGATGATCTCTCCAGCTAACACATTTTACAGGTTTTAGCAGTTTGCAAATGCACAGAGCAGCCTCCCAGGGACCAACACTTACATGTCTCACAACCAAAACAAACAAAATCTGCAGCCCTCAGAAGATATTTAGTAAACAAAACAAGGTGTGTGCTGGCTGCAGTATTAGCATAAACAAATACCACTACAATAATTTCTTTTTTCCCATCCTTTAGAAGTCAGAACTCTTTCCAAATTCTCAGGAATACAGCCCAACCTGAATCTCAGCTCAAAGTCACCTTAACGCTGGGAGATCAGCGCCTAAAAAAGGACTCTCAAACAGTACCTTTCCGAAGAAAAAAGTAGCAGTTTGACACAGTGGCAGAACAAGATGCTAATGAGGCTGTTTGCAATTAGCTCAGGGAAAAAGAAACATCAGCAATAAACCTTCCAGCTCTTAGGCTGACAGCAACCCCAGAGAGTAGGAGGGAGCTGAGAAATACTGGCAGAGCCTCCCAGCGCAAAGGCGGAGGGTGTGAGAGCAGAGAGCGAAAGGGCGACGGCTCCCCAGCCCCTTCCAAGACTATCATCTGCAAAGTATCCATACGAATTAGTGAAACCAGGAGGCTACGCTGCTAACAAACTGCTTGCAGCCCGCGTCCGTGTCTGCGATGCCTGTGTGACCAAACGCGTCCTCATGCATGACGGCGGGCAGCTGACTCCAATCATAAGCTTCAATCTCAGCGGCTGCCACATCTAAGCGGTGTTAAATCATAGTATCACAAATATTCAATGCAATTTTTAACTTCATTCAGTCTTTAAAAATCAAGTAGTAAATAAAAATCTGAATAACTTAATTGGATTGGAACACTGAGTATAAACTGTATTGAAGACTTTTGAAGGAAGCTGCAAAATAAAAGCAAATTTAAATTTTAAAAATGTGTTTGGAAGCATTTCAGCTGCTTTTCTTTTTAGTATTTCTCATGTAACTGTTTGTGGTTTAGCTAGGAATTTTTTAATATTCATTTGATTCAATGAACAGATGCCAAAGCTTCATCTCAAAATTCTGTTTAAGAGCTTAATTTATTTTTGAAAAGGAGCTAATAGGTTTTAAATATCTAACTCTTCTTCAGGAAAAGGGCCAGAAATAAAACCCAGCCAAAGGTCAGACTTGTTAAACACATATATCTATGAAATTCAGATTAAAACGGCACTTCCTGCAATTAAAACATTTTCTACATTTCCCACTGGGCTCAAAATTCAATCTTTTTGCTATTGAGACAGAAGGCAGGAACTAAATCTCTTCTAGAACTAAAAGTTTAGAAACCTCCAGCTGTGCAACTTCTGAACTACACAGAGCCACACCAAACACATGCGTGCTTCGGAGAGGCTCTTCCCCCTCCCATAGCCTGGTTACTCATATGACCGAGGCACGAGATAAAAAGCATCGATCTGATCCAAAAGTTGGGAAAGAGGGAATTCCCTGTTACACTCCAAGCCCAAACCAGATGTCTGCACACCTGCATCCCAGCAGCTCCCTCGGCCACTGCTGGGCCAGCCCAGCCCTGCTGGAGACCTCCCGGGGCCCCTGCCACCAACTCCCACCATCCGGTCCTGCTGGGGCTCCCCTTCCCAATGCCACCTCCAGCTGCTGGAAAAAACTTCGCAGCCACTCCCAGGCTGACTGGGAGGCTCATCAGTAAATCCTGGAGAAATCTGAAACTCAGCTGGAGGGAAAGGACAAACATCGCAGTTGAAGCAAGTTCTCCTGGAGTTGTGATGCTGAAGACACAGGTATCTGGGTCCAGTTTGCAGCTCAGCCACAAGCCGCTTAACTTAGACAAAAAGCCTCCACGTATCGATTGCATTATACAAACCTAGCCACTCAGCCAGGATTCTCAATCTCTTTGCATGGGGACTACTTTTTTCTTTTTTTTTAAACTGTTATCTCAGAGTTTTGCTACTTAATCAGTATCTTGTTTTACAAAACAACGCACCCCTCACCAGCCTTTAAAATCTATTTGTTTTCCTGCACCAGCCTCTCACATAATACGGTTACTTTGCACAAATCAGGGCACCCAATTTGCAGGTATAAACACACATTAGAGAGAGAGGCACCTTTTACAATAAAAAACTGCTCACGACTGTCGGATTAAGTAGGACACACAGAGAAAGGAATGCAAGAATCTTGAACTAACGGTGTTGCAAAACAGATGCTAAACCTCCTCAAATGCACTCTTAATTTAAAATAAGCAACTTCTGAAAACTGAGGTTTTATCTGTAAGTTCCCTACAACTAGAGAAACAAACAGAAACCTTTCTCCACAGTTAAGAGCTAAATTTTCTCTCCCTATGTAGAATACAATAATCATTTTGTTGTAAGAAAATAATCTACGATTCAAACCAAACCACTCTCCGTTGCTGAGGCTCCCACTGGTCATGCAGCTAACAGAGGCACATGAACAGCACGAAATACACTTCGTGTACCAATTTGCATTTGCCATCTCAGTTACTCTCTCTGGAGATGAGCTTTTCTCCACTTCTCAAATCATAGATACACCGACAACCAGCTCCATGTTCTCAGATTTTCCTTTCTCTCCCTTCTCAGATCAGTTCTCACCTTCTGCAATAGCACTTGCCAGTTCCTCATGAAGCCACAGAGAATTCAATTCAGTAGATATTTAGGCCAAGTCAGAGTTCACTACAGTATCTTACTACTTCTAGTGCGTCTGAATACGGAGAATATTGTGGTTAACCTGTCACTCCAAATGCAGTAATCCGGAACCAGGAGATGCAATGGCAGTCTGCACCTTACCTTTTGAAGCAAATGCCCTCCCAAGGACTAAGAACATTTCCTCCTCCACTATGATGGCAATATTGCTTTACCTCACACTCTTCCCAGGTGGCTACTTCCTTCATTTAGAGGTTCTGCTGGAAAAAACCCTGATATTCAGAAAGGCCCTTAGAGGCCAAATCATCTCTGTCTCGAAGTTGAATCAAATACTTCAAACTCAAAATACTTGAAGTTTAGTTTAAATCAAATTCAATAAAACACATATTTTTAAATTAACCAGCACCAAGAAAACCCCTTCACAGCAGTGGTTATTCTTCCCTTAGTAAATCCAAAGGAAAGCACTCTTATTTCTTTAAAGTTATGATTTTTACTTCTGCAAATTTTTCTGTAATTCTGCTCTAAGCTCCAGTACTCTCAGGGAACCAGCTCTGACATATATTGATGCTTTGTTTTTATCAATCTAAAAAAGCCCACATAAGCAGTTATACTAATGCAGAATTGCCTGAAATCACTTTTTTCCACTGTTTTTGAAGGAGATCACAGGGGGGGATGCATAGGAAGCACAGAACAGTGAAGACCACGATTCCCTGCACATCCAATGACACAGAAGTCAATAAACACTCCTTCTGAAGCAACATTAGATACGGGTTTATTACTGATGCTGTTAAGAATTGGCTGCTATTTCTTTTGAAAATCTCACACTGAACTAACTGGGCTTCTTTTATAAGCATGTATTATTATGCAATAAAGAATTTAGTCTTCTATACATGTGAATGAAAAACTAGCAGCAAGCTAAACCAAACATTACATGCAAAGACAGCTATCAGCAAAACGCCGAGGCTGCTAAGTCACAGCATCAAACCCCATGCATTTCAACTACAGCATTAAGAAAAAAATAAATTCCTTCAGCTTTGAAATTCTACAGATTAATAAAACAATGTAACAGAATGCATCATCTATGGCAGTCCTCTTATATAACACAGGACTTCACAGATTAAAAAAAAAAAAAAAAACAACAAAAAACAACCAAACAAAACCCCCCCAGAACCACACTATGCTGTGAAAATTTAGCAGGAAAAACACACACACACACAGATAGTGTTTTAAACATCCAGATGATTAGCACACCCTTGAATTGCCCAGTGGAGCCATAAAATCAATATTGCCATCACTATTAAGAGGCCACATGCCTTCTGCTAGCCATGCCTCGTGCTAACTTTGCAGTGCCCTGGTCCTGGCTTGTTGGGCTCATTGCCAACAGATGAGAAGAAGTTGCTGTATGAGCTGGTGCTTGGTGCCCAGCATTGCTCGTTACAGCATGGAATATAAGCACAGGATAACAGCAAAGGACCCGAAACGTGGGCACAGGCTGATGATGTAAACCCCAGGACTGTACGCAACTTGCTGATGGTCAGTCATTGGTCAATGGAGAACAGCAACCTTGAGAGCCCAGAAAAGACCGCTTCAAGCTTGACAGAAAGAAAAGCAACAGGAAAAGGCACTTGATCCAGCCTGGGAAAGAAGCACCATCCATACCGCACAGTACACAGCCCAGGGTGTGTAGGCCAAAGGATGAGACCCATTTACGGGCTCACACATCTTATGAAAGGACAGGATCTCCAGCATGAGTGGGGGACCACCATGAAGGAGTCCCCATGGCACTGCTGGAGCTGTACACTGGCCCCTGTGTTCCCCACTGGCTCTGAGAACCTGCCTCTGCGCCTGCGGGCTCAGAGAAGCTTGGCTGCCCCTTCTCCTCCATCCAGCCCCGACCCACCAAGGACCCAGGACCAGTTCACCAGCCATCCAGGACCACATACAGGAGAGTGTGTGGGCATCTCCCTCAAAAAATCTGGACTGGAGCCATTTAACTTTGAGATTTACTTGTTCAGGAGTAGCATCTAAAAGGGTCTTTCTGAAAGTAGATTTTTAAAAACTGAGGTATATATATAAGCTGTTGTCCCTTTCTGCCTATCCCTTGATACGCCTTTAGAAGTTGAATTCAGCTAGTCTGCGCTTCCAACTCTAGCCATAAAAATCTTGGAGCTGGAAACTCCATGGTAAGGGAGAACAATCCTTACAGGTGGATGTACTCTGCCAGCTTATGTGTAAAAGATGTAGAATAAAA
>NW_009260073.1:1875957-1916094 GCF_000687185.1 Egretta garzetta
TGTTAAAGGATGTGAAATAAACATAAAAAAAAAAAAAAAAAGTCAAGTTGCTCTGCTTTTATCTCATGCAATGCTTACTTCTCCCTCAATTTCTCCAATGCCCAATGAACTCTACAAAAAGTTCTGGTGGCTACTTTACCACTTTACTCAAGGCCATAGCTTGCAATCTACTAAAGCAATTATAATTAACTTTGGCAGACATAAAGTGTTTACCATGTATATTTGAATGACTCACTATTTGTCCCGGGGAAAGAATAGTAATATACTGGGAATTTTTCCATGCAGTACAAGTGAGAATGAAAGCATATCTGTTTAACAGTCAGAGATCCATATTTTTCACGTGACAACCTTGGTCCAAAGTAGTTTATAAGAAAACCCCAACAAACAAGCCTATGTGCTTTTCCTTACACTTCAGAAAATGCGTACCGATTCATTCTGTTTATTCTGTAACAGACAAACCCCCAAAACATAAATACAAATATCTACAGTTTTATTGTCTACATTCATGAAATCTCATTATCTGGTTTATCCTGAAGAGACAACTAATACCACCACCTTAAATGCAGAGTAATTTATGTCTATTCAAGTGTCCTCAGTCCTATACTCCCCATCTTAAAATGTGTGTTTTAAAATTTTTATTTCTTCTCACCTATATAATTTCACTTAATTATGATACCATAAACACTGCCGGAAGACAAACCAGCATTTACTCCACTCACATCCATTTAACACTAGCTCTCCCAAATTCATGAAAGTGGCTGTCGGATAAAACAGACAGTGCTCCTTAACAGACACGCTCCAAGCATTCAGCTGCAGACCATGGAAGCCATAGGATAATTTACAATGCCAAGCAAAAAGAAATATCTTTGCACCCTCTTTGCCAATTGTCAAGTTAGTAGATTGTATATTTTGCAAACAACTCCACTATTTGTATGTCACCAGCATCCTTTTGTTCTGTTACTTGATGGACACGGTATAAAAGATTTTGGAACTTCAAATCTGCTGCAAGGTCTCAGCCTGGCTAGGCACGCTGTCTCCTCCAAAATCTTTTATTTAGAAGGCAACATTGCAAAATGTACTGCCACCATCAACCTGCTTTTGACACTATGGAGCAACGCTAAAAGGATTAGAGGATTTTTACCAGGATGCTGCGGTGTTTACCTAGGAATCCTCACCAGCAAAAAGGAATAAAGCTATGCTAGAGGCATTTTCACCCTTCAGAGACTCCTTTATTAATGAAATTACTCATTCCTAGTAGTAAGTAGTGAATGCAAGCCTCTCTTGTCAACATGGGACAAGCTAGGGTCATGATCTTAAAAAACTGATCCTCCACACCAAGTACTTGGTCATTACTAAAAGGGCATCCAACTCTTTCCTTTGCCACACAGACTGGGGGCGGAGGGGAATGTGTTGCTCTTTTCTTCTGTGTTAGAGGCTGTTCTGCTGGAGGAATGCAAAAGAAACACCATCGTTCTCATCAAGTGCTCAGCCACATCCTTCTTTCAGGCAAAGTCAATTTTCTACACCTGCCTTAGCTTGAAAAATAAACACAAACACATCTCAGGTAAGGATGCCTTCTAAAGCTTGTAAGTCTCTTAAAAATGACAGAATTGATTGAGTAAGCTTGATTTTTTATTACACACATACTAGAACTCTGTTCATGCATATAAAGGACAAGGTGTATTTCTTGTAAAAGGTTTGTCATTTGGCATGTAGCACCAACTGCTTTATTCCATTTTCTCCAATTAGCAGAGTTATTTTCTATCCAATTAAAAGAACAGGGTATGTTTAGTCTATGGACCATTCTAGCACACCAAACAAAAGTCTTTTGTGATCAGTGAGAAAATTCGCAGAGAATGCATACAGCATAATCATTTTGCATTATGTGTGAAATTCCAGATCATTAACCCTTAAGAAGCAAGTCTTCCGCACAGCTCCCCCAGACATGGCTTCAGACAGGTCTTTCTGATCCACGCTGAGAGCAAAGTGGCTCGTCACCTAAGGAAGCAGCCTGCCTGCAAGGGAAACAAAAGGGAAGAAGCTCTCCATTGCCTACCACACACACCAGCATCACACTTTTAATAGACAAAAGCACAGTTGCAAGGCAATACATACTGTTTTTTACAATTTACGTTGGTTACAAGTAAACATAAAACATAAAGGCAAAGGAAACTTCACACCTTAACAATTCAAAAGCCATTGAAAAGTCTTGCTGTATGAAGAGTCTGGAAATGAAGGGCTGGTGACACTGTTATCCACGAGCAAAAGAAACTGAAATCAACCCCCCTTGAAATATAGTTTCGCAAGAAAAGAAAATGATATACCGCCTTGGAATGGTATGTAATCAATTTTTCACATATATATGAAATCCTTAACAGCAGTCTATTTTCAATAATATTTCAGAGATGGCCTATTTCTGGTTTCTCATTACAACCCGTGTTAATAATGCTCCAGTGAGCCTGGGGCTGAGACATCACCTCTTCCTACGTGGAATACATTGCACGGTAATAACCTATACATACACTCATGAGTTCTGTTGCACTCAAGTGGTTTTTTCATTCCTTATCAAAAGATTCCCAAGGCAGTGCTAGCATTCAAACTACCACCTCACCCGGAGAATATACTTCCACTTTTAACTCATTCAGCCTCCTGTTTTGACACTGCTGAGCTATATGATAGCGTTAAAGAGTAAGGTACATTTGGAACCAGGAGAGTAATTGTAAGTCAAAGGACAACGCTGGCACAGGAAAAAGCAGGTATACATCAGTCACAACTACATCTAGGTTGAAATTTAGTGTTTCTAGCCATGGAAAGACTCTAGAGCTATCCAGCCAGAATTACATAGGTGCATCACTTTGCTGTTTCTTACTACTTTTAAGATGAAGTTGACCATCTTATGGCTTTATGGAATTATATGCCTCAGCTGCCTGTAGCAGCAAAGATTTCCACACAATGCCATCCTCTCTAGTCCTGCATTCTGAGGTCTCTTTCCAAAACTATCCCAGTGCTAACAGCAGCCAAGATTTTGTCTATGTTCATATATATCACATTTCTTCTCACTACCGTAGACCCGTAACTTCATACAACGCTCTTCTGTGCACCTATTTCAGCTGAATTCAGGTTTTTTACTATCTTCTTTCATGCTGCAAACATGCCTGCAATCTCTGAGTTGCAATATGCTGGTTTTTGTTGGTGGTATTTCAAGGCTGAAATACACTTGTGCTAGGATTAGGTTCTCCATAAGTGAATGAAGACACTTGTGCTAGAATGAGGTTGTGAAGCCCAGTCAACCCCACTGTAGAGGAAGGCCTAACATGTTAGAAGGCGAAGAATAAGACAGGCAAATAGTTATTTGTCTTCTACTACCTGTCAATTCAGATAACTGCCCAGGGGCACTGAAATATAGTTAAAAAGACAAGAATGAAAATTCAAACCAACAAATTAACAAAGCCATTTTCAGTATTGTGTTCAGATATTGTGCAGTAAGCCTGGAGGGATGCCACACACCAAATAAAGATCGATACCGAACAGCTGCCCTAGCTCTGTGCATCTTCTACATTGAAAGAAACAAAGATTGCTGGACAAAGAGAGCCTATGATCGTGTAAGTAAAGATCACAACCTATGCGGCATCTTAGAAGTAAGACTAGAGAAGCAACCTAAATACTAACACCAACTTTTGTGTGTTTACCTTCAAATTCACTCTACTTTTTTTACTACTGTAATGCAGTTCACATACAAATATTGAATATAAATAAATAAACAAGCCCTAATAACAACAAGAAATTCAATAATCTCTAAAACCTGCAAGCTAAATTAGGAAAATGATTAACTCCTTGTACTGCCTTTGAGAGCAGCTCCTAAACACATAGCCACCCAAATTATTTCAGAATGAAGCGCTCCTAATTCTAAGGAAAACCTTCAGTGATAAGCATGTATTTCCAAGGGTTGCTCTGAAGTGCCAAGTGGACAGCCCTTGTCTTGAACAAATAGTTTAAATATTTAGACAAGTAGATAATGAGCTACCAGAGAAGTCATCAATTCTACATTTGCTTTGCTTCATGGACAAAAGTGTTATTTGGAAGGGGATGTGGAAACACAGTCTAGATTGCCAGATCTTAGATGTCTAAGTTTTACAGAATAGGTTGTTCAGAAAAAATCCTGCTGCAGACAACTCTGAGGAATTGATTTTAGGCTTTGTGTGAAAGGACCAGAAATGGTGTGCATGAAGAATGAACCTCAAGACATAGCTTTACAGGTTGGAAAAGAAACCCCAAAGCTGTGCTTTGGGCAATTGGCAGTAGAAAGAACAGCTGAGCGAAGTACCTCATACATACCTACAATGCACTTTACGTCCCATTTTGTAACGAATAAACCAATCTGTGGATCACTTAGCATATGAAATCACTTTTGTGCTTTATAGAACGGGATTACAGTAGGCACCACATTTCCTCTGCTTTTAAAATGCTTTCGTCCTTAACTCACAGAAGAGAGATGAGGTGAGTGGAGTATAACAGCCTCCAGAAAATTTTTACATGAGATTAAATAGATCAAAAGCTGCTGACCAAAAAGGCCAATATAGTTGGACGATCCAAAGTCTCTGTTGCAAAGCTCCACAATCCAGGTCACAGGAGAACTTTGTCACCTTGTCCTCAGATGCTGGAGCTGACAAAGCAAATGCCCTGCTCTGGTGTTTGAAGACTGCTAAGAAAATCTTGCATCTCTCACTAATTCGTGCTCATGCACTAGTCATCATCCAACACATGCAGCAGCTGGACAAACAGAGGTTTGCACGGAACATAAAGGTTTCTTTTGATTTGTAATGAAAACCATCACAGCTCACCTGTCATGGAACCAGTAATAGTTTTAAATGTCAGGCATCAAAGGGGTCTAAGCACGGAATCCAGACTGAGCTCCAGCGTTTATGCCTCTTAAGACACATGTTGAACACAGAAATACTTCCCACTTTTCCACATGTAAGACTTCTCATACCTGTGTTACAGATCTGACTAAAATATGATCCAAAAGTAATATTAGCCCTAAACTGAGAGATTTTTTTCATGAGGAAGTGATAACCCCCTTAGAAGGCAAGTGTCCTCTTCCCATTTCCTTTTTCTAGGGTTCTATTAAAGACCTAGCTGACAATTATAGGTGCTTGACATCTTCAGCCAGCTCGCTCTCAATTCCTCCTGAAGGCTGCTTGTGGACAGAAGCCAGAGAAACCATGTTCTGATCTCCATGGTCCTTCTTATCTTCCCCTTCTGCCTCACAAAACAGGTGTCCCTAACAGAACCAAGACGTGCAAAGTAGCTATACAAGCCCAGCTAATGATAATGATACAAAGTCAATGACCTAAGCAAGTCAGGATGCAATTCCTTTTGGCACAATCTTAGTAGATGCATTATGCACACCTACCCCTGCATTTAAAAAAAAAAAAAAAAAAAAAATCACACCAAGCACCCAAACTAAGCTCAGCAAAACGCACTAGGTCCTGTCACTGTGTGTAAGAACTAACATGCAACAAGAACAAGCATGGGATCCTCCTAGAAGCTATGCTAAAGCACATGGAGGACAGGGAGGTGATTCCAGATAGCCAGCATGGCTTCACCAAGGGTACGTCCTGCAGGATGGTCCTAGTGGCTTTCTATGACTGCATTAGTGGACAAGAAAAGCAATGGACGTCATCTATCTGGACTTCTATAAAGCCTTTGACACTGTCCTCCACAACATCCTTCTCTCTAAATTGGGGAGACATGGATTTGATGGGTGGAATTGGTTGGATGGTCACATCCAGAGGGTAATGGTCAAGGGCTCCATGTCCAGATGGAGACCAGTGATAAGTGGTGATCCCTCAGGGGTCTGTACTGTGACCAGTGCTGTTTAATGTTTTCATCAATGACATAGACAGCAAGATCAAGTGCACCCTTAGCAAGTTTGCAGATGACACCAAGCTCAGTGGTGCAGTTGGTTTGCCAGAGAGAAGGGACGCCATCCAGAGAGACCTTGACAAGTTTGAGAAGTGGGCACGTGTGAAACTTAGGAGGCTCAACAAGGCCAAGTGCAGGGTCTTGCCCCTGGGTTGGGGCAACCCCTGGTATCAATACAGGCTGGGGGGATGAAGGCGTTGAGAGCAGCCCTGCAGAGAAGGACTTGTGGGTACTGATGGATGAAAAGCTGGACGTGAGCCAGCAATGTGCACTTGCAGCCCAGAAGGCCAACTGTATCCTGGGCTGCATCAAAAGAAGCATGGCCAGCAGGTCGAGGGCCCTTTGTGAAGAAGAGCCTGATGTTTGCCTGAAGCAAAGAAAGCAATGAACACCTCAGTGTTTCCCATGTGTGGATGTGATATGATCACTACATCCTCTGCTCCATTCAGCAGAAGGTCCACATTTTCCTTAGTCTTTCTTTCACTGCCAATGTACTGTGGAAGACCCTTTTGTTGCTATTTACATCCCCTGTACATCTCAACTCCAGCTGAATTTTGGCCTTCCCAATTTCCCAATTCCTCCCAGGCAGTCTGCTCGTTCTTGTTTTAACCTTCCATACAATGTTTGCATTCCTTGCTGGCTGGCATCTGCCTGACTTCCTGCACATCAGAGTGGAAGAGACTGAGGAACGGAGTTGAGGAGATTGTCTTTGAAGACCAGCCAGCTCCCCTGGGTCCCCCTCCTACAGATCAGCCTCCTCTAGGATCCCTGCTACCAATTCCCTGAGCAAGTTGAACTTCTGTGCCAAAAGACTCAGAAACAACTATTAGGGGTATGGGCTGCAGCCTCCAGGCAATTCTCAGTTTCATCATATGGGAAACCATCTGATTACATTTGTTTTACGTAGGATTTTGTAAGCTAACAGTCAAAAAGCACAGCCAAAAATCAGTGCTCTGGCTTTGCTCTTCTCTCATGATGCACAGAAGAACCAGCTGTTGGGGATACAGAGAATGCAACACAGGGCACTTCCCAGGCACAACTTCAGGTGCGACTACCGCAGAGGTCCAACACACCTTTAGTGACCATCTGAATTATTTGGAGGCTGAAAAGCTTGATTTAAGCGCATCAGGAATATGCACTGTTGTCAGTCTAGCTTTTCAGTATTCTTAATAAAACAGAAAAGGAAGAAATGAAAGAGGCAGTCATGGAATTTGACAACATAGTCTTTGTTTATCATTTTGAGGATCTCGATCTCCAGCATACATGGAATTTTCAGAAGGATTTGACTGTCACGAAGGGAAACAGAGTCCAGATGTCCAACACTCAAATAACAGAGCCTGTGTACAGTTGTTGGGGAGCCAGAGTGAAAGAAGTCTGGTATATTTATGTTCTGTTTGAATATTAAAATAGGATTGTCTGATGAGAAAATGGAATGAATGTTTGGATTCTGACAACAGAAAGAAGGTCTCAAAAACCGGAGACTGCTCATAAACTGCACTAGGTCTAGACTAATGTTCATGTACTTTTTTTTTTTTTTTTTTTTTTTTTTAAGGTCAAGCATGGATCAAGGAAGGGTAAAATATGGAGGTCACCTTCTGTGAGAAGATTTTTATCAGGAATCCTTTCCGCAGGCTTTTCATGTGGCAGAGTTTTGAAACTACCTAGTAGGCCATCTCCTCTTCTTGGACACTCATACTGCCATGGGTCAGACGGTCACAGTTCAAAGAGCCTACAGAAGGCTGCAGCATTTTATACAGTTAGCTGTAGATTTGCTTCTGGTTTGGCCTTTGTGGACAACACCTTCCAGCTTCTTAGGCTTCTGGTCCCTACAAAGCCATCTTTTTCTTAGCTTGGATGCATGCTACATCCTTTTCCAAAGTGGCTTCATGTCTGCTCTTCCGCTCATCTACAGTACAGACCATTCAGCTGAAGAGAGACAGTTGCCAATACTATTTTTCAATCCATACCTTTTGCAACTACACGCTGGCAACCCTAGCCAGCTTACTAAAGCTTAGTCTCCAAGCAAGAAAGTTGTATGAGATTCAAAGGTGAGAAATGAAACTTCATACCATACTCAGCATGAAACACAGTACGAAAACACTGAATCCTCCAGCTTGAACAAGTAGACCCAACACACACATGCACCCCTCCAAGAGGCCTTCTGGAGCAGCTATGCATGGGAACAGTCTTTAGTAGTAAGCAGTATTTCACTATTTCCCAAGCCACTTTCCAGCTACAAAAAGTCACTCCACACTTACGGTCCCGCTGGAAGTTCAAAGCCAACTGCACAGATAGCAGTGAAAAATACTGAGAATTTCAAGAATTCATAACCTTTACTGACACCTGGCAAAATAATTGTCAGTACTAAGACCTATAAATCCTTGCCAAAGAGGCTTAAAAAAAAAATAAATAAGGAACATTACTCATCTGATGTGCATTTGCAAAATTGCTGTGGAAATGACATGATGGTCCCTGTTTTCTATCCCCACAAGGCATACTATAGCATTGTAAGAGTTGTAGCAGGCTCACAGAATCACTACAGTTTCGATGCAGCTCAGGAAAAGAAGTGTAACCGTGAAAAAACGACACTGAAAGAACAGAAGGAAGGATTGGAAAGCTCCTCATCAGTAAAATGCCCAATAATTCAGCTAGATTCCAGCAGAGCCCTGCATTGATGCAGTTACTGTGCAGAGCTGGCAATATTTTTAATACAGATGCCTTACGTGCCCCTCAGCACATGGTAACAGTTCTACATGCCCTTCCTCTGTTTTGTGAAACAAGAAATACTTTCCTTAAGGACAAAGTAAGTTTGCAATTGATACTCCCCCTTCCAATAGTGCACATGTGGGAATAGTTGGTCATTAAGGTCATAGATTACAAGAGATAAAGCTCTGTACATCTGTGAAGGTCCATCTATATTCATGAGGACATGATTCTATTCAAAAGATATGTAACACCCCTTTCAACAGCATCTCTGCACAAGGAGGCATGGAAAGACACGAGCTTACTTTTCCCTAGTGATGGTTCTTCATCCCTTACCTCACACAACTACCTCTAGCATGCAGTATTAGCAAACAGTTTGTGAAACTTTCCAGACCCATTTACAAGCACGAATAGTCATAATAAATAGTCATAAATGTGCAGTTATAAAGCTCCCACAGAATATGGTATGAAGGGATTGATGCAAAGGCATCAAAAGGAGTAGAAAGGCTACCAAAAAGAAAGGAACTCAAGAATAAAGCTTCCCCTGGAGCAAACACAGTGAGGATTTTTGCAACAGATAATCAACAGCTGTTATCACTAATTACTGATGGGCAGATAAACAACATTCAGTGATATTTCATCTTACAAATTAGGTTTTATGTATCTATTCAACTTCATCTGCATTCACTCTGTAGTATTAAACCAGTTGTACCTTCAGACCAAAGTAAGCATTCACAACCCAGAGAAAGAGAACTACTTCTATTTAAGCTACACTATACCAAAACCTCTGCTATTGTTTAAGCCTATTAGGATTTGAGATAAAAAAAAAAAAAAGAAACCAATGTTCCAGTTTCCTTTCCTAGGTGGAAGGATTACTTCTTCCATCATAACAGAATTTTCTGAGAGCATCTTTTCAATTTAGCTACAACCATAACATTTTCCTGGCTTATGTGGGCTTTCTGATGTCATTACATAGCCAGCTGCCTGTTTATTTTCATTTAGTTAAAACCAACCAAAAAGAAAAAGTCTTGAGTTTGTTACATTACCAAAATGCACACATGGCACAAGAGAAGGCTTCATATGTGTGCACTAAGACTGCAAGAAAATTCAATTAACAGTGAAGAAATTAGTATAATACCATTCAGAAATGACAAATCTATATCAGTCACAGAAGAAAACAAGGTTAATAATCTCCTAGTCACTAAGCCATCACTTTGAGGGACAAAAATAAAACAGAGAAGCTCAAATACAGTAAGTCGCTGATTACAGCACTTAGAACCGTCTGAGCTCTACTCATTACATTATGTACAATATTTAGAGAAAATGTTGTTAAAAAATATTTTGATGGCTAGCTAGCAATGCTAAAAATTCTGTCTCATAGCCACAATGGCTTCTATAAAATGGTAGAAACAAGCTATGCCAACATCTGCTCAGTTTCAAACAGTCTAAGCTCAAATCAATGGAAAATCAAAATAGAACATACTTGATTTGGATTTAACGGGGCAAGACTAAAACATCCATTTTACAGTAAAACACAGTTCCTTATCTTTGTCCCCCTGTGAAAATGTAAGGTGACTCAAAAAAAACCCAAACCCAAGAATGCTGTCAGTGAGGTCTTTGCTCCTGTTTCCCTTGTGCTCCTGCTATGGCCAAAGCACAAATCTTTCCCAGCAACATGCATGCAACCCGATAGATCCCAAAAAACTAACTTCTTTGTGAGGTTTTTCCAGGAAAGGGTTTTGGCATGCTAGTGATGCTTAACTTTTCTCAATGAGCTCTCCCTACCCAACAAAAACTCTTGTTTGGCCCACATCTCCAGAGGACACCAGCTCTTTTTGTGCCATCCAGCAGATCCAACACTACAATTGGTCTCATTGGCCCAGCAACCCAAGCTGTACCCAGGTGAGAAGATGGCTGGTCACAGCTTTTTTTCCCACTTCATTGTAGGAAAAATATATGCAAGAATCAGCAAGCGTGCATCGCAGATAAAAAAAGCTCAAGACAAGGGTTCTAATGAACTTCCAAGATCCCCAGTGCCCCATAAATGGGAGTCCTACTGAATCCGAAATCGGTACACAACACATCTGCTATGTCAACCTTAAAACTTTATTTAAGAATAACAAATTGCGTCTTTCAAAAAAACATCTGAGACCAAAACACACAATTTTAGTGTGGACGAAGTTTTGCCCCTATCCCAATGCAAAAGCACTGAACAAGTTTCAGAGAAAATAGGTTTGCATCAGTTATGCTCTAACCTTTCAAAATTAACTTGGGTAACAAAATTAAAATGTTTCAATTTGACCAAGACTTACCCATACCCATGTAAGAGTCTCCATTCATGCTAACTCACAGCTCAGACACTTGAAGACAGGCTACACACCAAGACATATGCAAACTGAGACTTTCATAAAGTTTTTCATTGTTTATACAGTTGGTAACCATTTACTGCTAAAGGCAATATGCAGTAAAGGGGGTTTTGTTGGGTTTTTCTTTTTCTTTTTTATGAGTTGATACCACATGCTTTCGCAGACAAAAGAAAAAAAATTCTTTAAAAGCCAAAGCAGCCAGATTCATTTTGGAAAGAAGCTTGCAAAATCCCAGTGAACCACATCTGCAGAGTAACTGCAGCAATGATATAAAGTGATTCCCACCAGTTTCTAGTTCCTGTGTACTAATGTAAAGGTTTATCCCTTTGTTTTAACACAGCACTACCTCTGAAAAATACTCTTCCTGTCTTGGCTACCATCTAATTAGCTGAGCCCCCACCCTTTTAAAACTGGTTAAGCATTTCCACTCCATCCATCAATCTAGTGTCCTCATCCCATGAGATTCTCTGCTGACACCTCTACAAAATTTAGTAACTCAGATGTGACTGGGGCAGCCAAACGAAGCAATAACCTGTAACTCTTGCAGTAAATTTCATTGGCTTGGAAAGTTAAATATCTTGGACTAAAGCAGTCCTGCAACGACCTCAAGGAGTTGCACGAAAGTACTGACTATCTCCCAGCTCTGAGTGGTTAAGCTGTCTCATTTCAAAGCAATTCCACAAGTTGGCTTTAGCTGCAAGCATTCCACATTTTAAGAAGTGTTGGGGTTTTTCAAGATGAGCCTGCAATAGGAAGCCACGCAGATTCAGAAAGCGAACTCTGAAAGCAAGTCTCAGACTTGACTCGACCACAGACTACTCCGAACTGAAACATGGAAGTTTGGCAGGAAAGCACAGTCTGCCCATACAAAAGAAGGGCTTCAGCATCTTACCAATGAAAACCCTCAGGAAATCCAAGAAGCCTGTCTTGTCTCTCACTTAATCTGTTCATTGTAGAGGGAAAAAATTCCATCTGTGCATAGAAAGTTCCCAAATCCGGCACTACAGACTGCATGCTGTTAAATTAGTGCATTCATTAGCACAGTATTTTGGAAATGTGCCTATACATTGTGTGGGGAGGAGGAAGGATCTTTCATTTAAAAAAAAAAGAAAGGGGAGAGAGAGAGAGACAGACAGAAATTGCCCCAAGCTGGTCTATCCTAGCCTCTCAGCAGCAGTAAAAATTATCATAGAACATCCCCTTTTGAGCTTTTACACAAAACAGATGATCTCAAGCATCAGAGTAACTAGCAGTGCAATTACAACTTGATCATATGCGGCATATCTCCCCAACAAAGGGTATGTATTACATGTCTTCAGCATGTTGTTTACTTGGTTTCCTTTTCTTTGGGATCTGTATTTAGCCCAACACAAGCATGGACAGCTCTCCCTGCATTCAGTTATGCATACATTGCAAAGAAGAAAGCGAGCTTTTCCAATTTTAAAGGAAACAGAAGAAAGCCCCTTTCTCAGCACCACCGTAGATACCTCATCCTAACTGCCCTTCCCATTGCATTTCAGCTCCCATCAAAACCTTTTATTTTTTACACTTAGTTGAGTACGATCATCTGACATAAGAAGTCACTTCCTGACTTTTGCTCATTTTTATGGACAATTATTGGTTACTTTCCAATATGTCCATTTAAAATAATGACTGAACTTGGGTTTGCCATCCCCGGGAGTTGCATCCTCTTAGTGTTGACTACACTGGCTGTGTTTTGACATTTGGCAAGGAAGGCGATTCCTACCAACCAATTCCGTTGCCTAACTTTAAAGGTTTTTCCACCAAGAGCTCAACTCCATTGACTTACAGGCACCCAAGGAAATTAATTCCTTCCCCTTCTTGATGCCTCATATAACTTAAGGCATCTAACATTACTTAGCTTTTATTCTTCCCTCCCCAATTTTAAGACCTGAACACTACTGATGCCCACATTTCTATATGCATAAATATGCTCAAGATCTAGTTTTATGTTGCTTGTATTTCAGCCTCTGCCTTTCCCATGACTTCAAAACTCCTGCCTACATGTCTTCCATCTGTGGATTCAAGTTTCAAAAACATGAGGCTCATCAACAAAACACTACTCAAGCCTGAACCTGCAAGCACTCAAGTGCAGCAGCAGTTTTCCGCATGGAGATGGAAGTCCTCCGAGTGCAGCAGAACTACTCGGGTGTGTGAAGTTACTTAGGCGCTTAAGCACTTTAGGGTCTGTCCTTAATTTTTGAAGCAAGTTTTCTGCCAAAATGGCAAAGAGTTTCACAACAATCAGCAGTTCTTGGGAGATTTCCTCTTCTTGTTCTAAATCTTACAAGAACAGCTGCTCTGGAAAAAACTTGGCCATATCTGAATGTCCAGGCAGGCTCCAAAACCACAGGTGCAGGCTCCAAGCCAGGGATGCATATGTAAGTCTTCCTGAAATTCAGTGGGATTCAGGTTTTCTGCTTTCTCTAACTACAAAACCACCACAGAAGACACAGTGATCAATAACGAAGCTTCAGCAATGGACCTGTATTTGCTGCTCACATTGCAGCCAACACTACTACTAGTGAAACTTAAGGTTGAGACAGTTTAGCAAGACTTTTTGCACTGTTCCCCCTACTGACTAGCCCTGGTTGCATTAAGCTTAGAGCGTCTGCTGTAGTATTGCAGGTCAGTAGGGAAAACAGAAAAACCAGACCATGCAATGGTGCGGGCAGGGTTCTCGGGGGGCAGAGGGCTACCTTGCTGTATCACTAGAAAAGGCATTTGTTCAAGGCATGATTACGGTATTACACATGCTGTAATCAGCAAACATGGGCTGTAACAGCCCCGAGAGTAATTCCTACTGAAGTCTTTGTTCCTTGGAAGCCTTACCAGTTAGCACTAGACGCAAAGCAGACACTGCACTAACTAATGTTAAGAGAATTCGTAAGACCTGCTCGGTTTTTCTCAGTTAAAAAACTTGGCTTAAAAAGAAAGTTACTCTCACCTACAGTCACAGGAATTCCTGTACCATTTTCCAGCATACCTGTCTTCTACCTTCTCCAGCAGAAAATTTGCTATTAGTCAACCTTTCAACAAGCTAGACATTTTTTCCTGCCATCTACCACTGACAGTAAATCTGGATGAGTTCTGAAAATCTTTCTTAATTTGATCATATTAAATTCACAAAAAGCATATTCAATTTGTTCATATTACCCTCCTGATGTATCAGGAGACTTGAAACCATGTATTTATCTACTTATTTGAATCTTGTGCCACAAACACCTTCTCCAGAAGTCATCACAAATGCACTTCAACAGTCATGATCTAGGGAGTGGGAAAGGTGAAACAATTTTAGATACTAAAGTTTACATTATGAAATTATTGGCTTTGTGGCAAAACCATTCACTTAACAGGTCTTTGCTCAGTCAGCTCAAGACCAAATTTGCATTGGGGGGTGATCTATAGAGGCTTATTATATTGCCAAAGCCTCTCAACCACATTCTTACACCAAACATCACTGACTGTGTTTTATTAGAGGCTAAAAAGACTATTTAATTGAATATGACTCAAGTCCAACAAACTGTAAATAACACAAAGTCTTAATCTGAAATAACCATTTAAAAAAAAAAATCAACTCTGAAAAACTGTGCATTCAGAACTTGACATAGACTACTGGATTTGAGGTGCAAGAGGAAAAAATTCCAATTGTTCCGAATAATACATTAAAAATACTAACTCATATTCCAACAGCTATGCATCATTCACTCCTACGTACAAGCCATTTTGAACTTATAGGTAGCACCAAACTCCAGTACTACCTCCAGGCTATATTCACAGTAAGGGAACTGATTCCTAGAATTTTGCAGCTTATGAAGTACAGGTGCAGAACTTACTGGTCTCTGATGCTCAAACACCCACTTTAAACTCCTCACCTGCTCTTCGCCTGTTACAGGACTTCAGTAACCTCTAAGGAGACAACTTCGCTAAGGATCAACAGAAACTCAGGTAAAACCTATGTCAGCTTTCCATGCTCTTTACTGCACTTCGTCTCCCTTAAGGTGCAAGTTGAACTGCATACCAAACTGTACTCAAAGTGATTAGAAGTCAAGAGAAACCAAGTTCTAAACTCTCTAGAGCTAATGGGTTAAAACAAAAGCTCAGGTTCATGGATTGCTACAGCAGGAGCATCAGTAAATGCATTTACTGAGACATCTGTCCCTTGATATCCCCCAGTCAGCGCTGGCTGGCAATGGACAGCAGCTTTGCGATGAATTTTGCCGGATTTGTCATACATAATTGCAGTGGGTCTCTCCTGTCAGCTTGTGGGTGGGATTCAGAGAGGGGACCCTACGTGGTATGACTAATTTAAAAGAGGTCCAAATAGCCAAACCATTCATCCTGGTCATCACCCACAACAAAGTCCCAAGTCAATTTTCCATCAGTATTTTCTTGGCTTGCAGTTTCCTTCCTCTGCTTCACAGAGGCAGTGCTAAGAAGAGTAGTGGTGAAGAAGAGTACAACCCGCACAACCTGGGAGTAGCACAGATACCGGCTACTTAAACATGGTAAGGGGCCCAGGACAGTGACACAGGGTAAAACTGACTTGCTCCCTAAAGAATAAATGTTCCTCGGGTGGCGTGGATGTGCATTTGTAACGAAGCCTTCACTATAGAACTGATGTGGACTTGAGAGCTCAGGAAGAACTGCAAGTTAGAAAGCAAATGCCTTAAAAGTAAAGAAAGAAGCTTGGGCTTCCTCTCCTCGCTCAATAGGAGAGCCTAATTTGGTATCCCAACACAGCCACCAATTACTTTGTCATAGCAAAAGCATTACATAAAGGATGAACCTGATGGAAATGAATGATACAGAGATTATGTCATTTTTAAGCTTTACTGCTAGGGAGGCTGATTTTATATCCATACAGAACTCTCATCACTCCACTCTTTCGGAGCATTAATTCCAAGCATTTCTCTCCTGAAATCCTCCACATCAGAAACAAGACAATGTGACCCACCAAAACTTATACATTGGTCTCATGCTATACCATAATGAAATGCTATGGAAAGGCAGTGTTAGTGGAAAGAAAAATCAGCCAGCATGTTTCATAATTTTGGAGGGGGGAAAAAAAAAATCCATCCAGAATTGCATTAAACTTCTTTAAAAGTCACAAAATTAAAAAAATATGTTCATACTAGCATTCCCAAGGGTCATTCTGATAGGCCTTTTGTTTAGATACAAGTAATATTGGAGAAGGAGAGAGCAGGAAGGAAAATGGACGTACCATATGCATGTATCTACAAGTGGCAACACTCCCAAACCTGCCATATAGATTTATTGCATCATCTGTGGCTCAGTCACAATTCATTAGCTCCTATGCCTGCATGCAAGTATGGGAGAGCGTGCATGTGTGTATTCACACATCTGCTTTCAATCGTTATGCTGAGGAAATCCTACACAGTAGACACATGAAACGTCTTTAACTACAACCTGTACCAAAGTGTGAAAGAGACGGAAAGAATTTAAGAGGGAGAATTTTTTCCTCCTGAAAGGAGGACCGAGCTGCAGAAAATGAGTCACGGCATACCAAGATTGTTTTGCGCTTCAACTGAAGTGTCAGTAAAAGTTTGGTTTAGGGACTGAAACCAGTAAGTTAGTATGAAGTATACAAGAGACAGGTGGTTTTAGTAGGAATTACTGGCTGCTATCATACCAGCTTCATGAGAAACAACTCAAAGGAAGCCCAGATCTATTATCCAAGTTTCCAGTGAAGACAAGCGTGACGCTACCTTCAATCTGATTAACTAGATACAGAGCTGTGATAAGCAAGAAGACTTAATTTTCTATATACAGCTGTGACTATAATAAGCAAACAGGAGGTGTGGGGAGAGGGAAACCAACCATATTCCTTGAAACATTAAGATCTAGAAAAAGCTCCAAAGTACCCTCTGCATTCTCCATTCACTGAATCCTGCCTCAAGTAATGTGCCAATTCAAGTTCAAGTGGTAAGTACCCAAAAGGACCTAATGAAGACAGCAGTTCTCAGCTCCAATCCACCTGGCAGGACTTCTGTGCTCTACATGAAGCTCCATGAGGAGCACTAAGTCATGCTGATTCAAGGAGGTGTTAAATCAAACGAGGCCAAAGCAGTGCCTATAAATGCTGCCTTTAACACCAGACTGCAAAAGAAATAACTATTTTGACCACAAGCAACCTGCAATTTGGAGACTGTCTTTAAGTCCTGTAAGAACCTTGGCCTTGAGAGCATCCTATCTCCAATTTTTACAAAAGAGTTTGGGTAGATTAACTGAAAGACACAGCCAGTTTAATTTCTTTTTAAGTCATATAAAAGTGAGGGCTCCTCCTTAACTATCAGTCTCTACACAATGTGATTTTGTAGTGAGTAGAGGGTCAGAGAGCTCTCCTAGCTCTATGGACACTTAACAGACTTCTGCATTTCTGCCCCAGTTTTGGTTTTGAAGCAGCACCCATAGGTCTGAAGGAGAGTTTAAATAACGATAAAAGTGGTATTTTAAATAATTTTGTTGGAAAAAGGAAGTTTTAAAAGACAAATAACAGGGTTCTACAAGACCAGTACCCCATATCTATGGATATCTATGCATATCTTAACTAGTTGTTACTTACATTTACTGCATCCTTAGAGCAGCCAAATCTTTCCACATTTGCAGTTCTTCACGGAGAGCTTCTATGCCAGGTCAAACCCAAGATTAATTTTAATGAAGGCCATGAACTACTTGGGAGGGAACTTATAAATTAAACCAAGTCAGGAATAGTAGACATTTTCAAAGCTACTAGAATTCTACAGGCACAAAACAGTCTTCATACAAACATTTCCTCAGTCATTTGCTCTTGTGAAATAGCTTTAATTAATTAGAATTTTCCTGGCAGGACAACACCCCTTCTCTAGATCTTTTCATGCCTCATGTAAGTCTTTTAGGAGAATAACTACACCAACCACATACCATCAGTGCATATGAAATTCTAAGAGCCAAATGATTATTCTAGTTACTTGCCACTGTGTTTTCTTTTGAGTTTTCCCAAACATTTTGCACCATCATGCACAGATACAATTTCATACAGAACACTTAAAATACTGAAGGAGAAACACTGTAAAGCTGCTGAAAAATGAATAATAATTCCTATTATTGAACTACTGAAATGAAGAATTCCTCTTTACAAACTATCAGTAGTTTATCTTCAGACAGAGATGACAACATCATCTAAGACAGAAATGTTATCTTGCTGATAAGCAGCTGTTACTTTTTTCCACATAACGGTGTTTTCTTTAGCACAATACAGATCATTTCTTTGACCTTTATTTCCTTTTATTGTTTGAAGATGCTAATCAATATGACAAACAGGGAATGGGAGAAAAGAATCTATAAATTTGTATGTACTTACTGTACAACAGATATTTTAGAAGTGTGTAAATAAGGGTGATTTTATAGTATGGAAAAAGTGGGCAATTTTAACTTACCACTTGAAAAGCTCTCACACAAAATACTCAAATCAACTCCGCAGAAAAGCCATTTCACTTGACTAGTCTAAATGGGATGTTCGTGTCCAGATCCTTTATCATAACACCATGTAACACAACCCAAAAGCTACCTTTCCAATCCTGACGCTTGACAACCATGACCGAGGCTGAAATCACGCCTTTATCAGCAGTGCCACTTTTCCTGTCCAGTGTAATTTCCTGTCCCCTAAACCTGGGACCCTTCCTGCCAATGTGTGCTCTGACCTGTAGGGCTGAGCAAAACTAATACACCAGCATAAATTGGATGATGGCATTTCATAGCAGCCACTAGTAAGCGAAGTGTCCAAGTACAAATTCTGTTCCAGAGGATTAAAACCATTGTGTTACATCTGGCCAGAAATGCTGGCAAAATACTCATGAGATCTGAATTATGGAAAGTCAAACCTTAAGCACTATCCAATTTAGAAAGAATTGTTATAATTTACAGTCAGAGACCAAACATAAATCTACTGTTTACTGTTTGGCTGCCCTTTCCCCAGTAAGAGATTGTGCAGTGCACACTGCAAGAGACTATTAATGGTAGGACCAGATCGAAACACGAAGAATAGCTAAGCATAAAAAAAAAATAAATAATCCAGAATGATTCACAGGTAACATTTGCAGAACATCCATTCTCAAGCCATGTCATCTCTACACACTTCACAGAGCAGATGTCTCTGAAGAAGAATGGTTACTTTCCATTGAGTTCCCAGGGTCTCCTTCCGTTGGAGGCTAGTGAGCAGTCTTCGCTCCGAGTCAAAACCTCCCCTTGAGTTAGCACACGCCTACTTTTCAAATGCAACCACCCTCTATCTGCTGCTGGCTTACTGCTACATCTTTGGTCACCGTAATACAGAACAGAAGTCACCGTGATTGGCGTAAGGCAACTGGCAATGTCAGGGACTCGGCACTGTCAACGGTGCCACAGGTGAGCTGGATCACCTCCTCCTCATTGCTGCAAGTGCTGCAACGCTGACCCGTATAGCAGGAGGCAATGCCAAGAGCAAGGTTGCCAGGTAGCATCCATTTAATAAATCCAGCAACCCTCAGCTTTAAAAAAAAAGGAGAAAATTCAGCAGCAACAGGGCTGTCCTGAAGCCCCTCCAACCTTCATTAATAATACAAATGCATTAACATTATGGTTTGAAAAAAATACAATACAATTTGGTTGCTAGGAATACCCCTTTATTGATAAGCTGTAAAGCTGAGTGGGAAAATCGCACTTCTGAAATCAGTCTACTACTAATTTCTAAATTGTTCAGTGACAACTCTTGTGTGAGACCCCTGACACCTGTATTTCCTGTGGCTGTAAGTTAGAAACACTCTTCCAATACATTGCTAACACTGAACAGACGTGAAAAAGGGGTAGGAAAAAAGAGCCAGAACAAAAACCAGAGAGACCCCTTGCTAAAATATATTCTTTGGGACCGTAAATCTGTGAACAAGAGCTTTCATTTCCCCCTTGCTTAAGTAACAAGAGTTAGAAAGCAGAAGGATCACAGCATCCGCCATGGAGGCAGAAACTGCATAGCAATGAAAGCTTTCAACATCCCACAAGAATGCCAGCCAGCGCAGTGCAGGAAGGTTTAAGTAACTGCAGTTTCATAGTGGTTTTTCACATCACAGACTCAACACACATGCCCACTAAGAATGCCACTTTACTCCAAAAGCCTGATTTATAACAAGGCTTTTTGAATTCTTGAAGGAGTTGATTTTTTTTTCTATTTTTTTTTTTGTAATAGAGGCTTTAGTGTCATGTTCTGCAAATAGAAAATGTTCATTATCTCAGTTTTTCGGTACAACATGTAGATGATTTTGTTGTTCTTAAGAGCTGGCAGAATTTTAAACTACTAGGCAGCTCCACAGGCATGAGAGGGCTGGGAAATGGAGAAAAAAATATTGGGGGATGGGGGTGGAGTGTGGCATTCCATAGATCAAATGGTATCAAATATATCATTGTACAGACATTTGTTCCCAGTTCTACTGCATGCCACAAGCTACATGATAGCAGTTCCTAAATTTGTCCGAAAGGAAGAAGCCATTTGGACTTGTTGCAAAGGCTTAAGGATCGAGGACAGAAAAAAACCCTGTAAGAGTCAGAAGCTTCAGACCTGAACTGTTTTGAAGACCTCCCTGACAAAAACCAAACAATGCCCTTTGCTACCAGATTAATTCCACAACTAATTGAGACAGTTCAGCCCAGCAGCTGTAACAATGACACAAGAGCACGCCGCTGGACTTGGCACAAGGCAGGACTACCTCAGCTGCCCTCCCCGGGACTGCCGATTCAGTTTTTTATATATATATTCCTCATGCCAGCAAGCAACAGGCAATCAAAAGAAATCTGATACACTTTTGTTTTTCCCATATATATTCAAAGACAAGCAAAGCTGGTTTTCTTCTGCAGTAAGTTTAGGCATACTGCTATAGGAGCCTTAACCCTATCCCTCCTCTTTCCCATCCGTTGATGAAAATGAACCACACACATCAACTGCAAATAAGACACCCAGGAATGCTAAGAGTTTCATAACTGCCCCTTAAAGGGGGAAAAATAAAAGAAGGGAAAAAAGAAAAAAAAAAAAAAAAGAAAAAGCCACATGCAAACACAACTTGAAAAAGCCACACACAAACACAGCTTCTAGAAAGGGGGGGGGGGGGAGGGGGGGATTAAGAAAATAGGAAAAAACCCCCACCCAAACCAAAGAATTCCAAAATGCTCTGACCCTGCAGAGCACCTACTGAGCCCATTACAGGAGCTCACTTTGTTGCAAAATTTGATTCCCTGAGCATGTATCACCTCTAAATGACTGATGTACAGAAGAAAAGGATGGAGCTGTCTTCAGCTTCTCTGAAGGAACATATTTGTGAAGACAAAGCTGTAGTCTACAAACTACATTTTCCTTAAAATCTGTGTATATCAATCATCATCCTGCAGTCCTTTTAGTTCTGGGTTTGGTCTTATTTCTCCAGCCAGCTAATCTTTTTTTTTTTTTTTTTCTCATCTTTGAACTAAACAGAAAAAGCATGAGAGCCCACTTCTTGGCCCCGGGAGTGGCCGGCAAGTCCTGCACTGGAGCTGAGCACCAGAGCTGTGGTCTGAGGTTAACCTCAGGCGCTGGGAGGCTGGGGTGAAGCACTGCCTGACGGCACAGGCTGTTTAAGAACAGCCACCCTGTTTCTGACCAGTCAGCCACCATGGCATGGCCTTCCCCTCCTAACTCTGAGAACAGCAAGGAAACGCCATTTTTCTGGCTTAGCTTAAACACGACGACACTTAAAAAATACAAATTTGTACACCCTTTCTTTGAGCCCGTTGCGCCTGAGAAAGCTAGGTCAACAACTGTGTCCACTATATTCCCTCCTTGATGGATGAATTTATGGCAGTGGTAACAATCTAGCCATATATCAACTGCAATGAAATTGGACATTAAATCCACATTCTGGTGTATTTTGATCTGCTACATTTCCAGTTGACACTTTTTCCCTGATAAAGCCCTGCCTAAAGGCTGTTACAGGGCCTGCTCAGCATTTGAGTGGGTCAGCCCATTGCTAGAATGGGTCTTGGCTGGGCTAAAATGGTACCCAAGACAGCAAGCCATCTCCATGGCATCCCTTCTGCTGGCAGAGTGGGGACAGTACTTGAAAACAGAGGGGAAACACTGCAAGTCCCATGGCCAGGAAGAGAGGCTGACACCGGGTTAGGAGTAGCCTTTTTTGAGGCCAGCAAACCATTTGGGTAACAGGGGTATTTGGTTTCAGTGTATGTTTTAGAAAAGGAATGGCATGCTTAAAGATGGCCACAGGCGTCAGTCAAGCTGTGGTCCTGATACAGCCTTCCCCTCCTGGAGTATTCCCCGTTGAGTTGCATCAGTGATACAGCTGGATGAGCCCTGTCACCACACCGACGGGCAAGGTGCTTCAGTGAAGGCACCCACGCATCACCATTTATTACAGAACATTTTCGGGGCAGCAAAGCTGGCTAACGATACCCTGTCTTGTTTCAGACCTCCAAGTTCAAAAGGCCCATTCCTAGGGCCAGCTGGAGGCAACTCCCATTTGCCTGAACAGCTGCCCAACTAGAGGCGGATTTTTCACCTGAACATTGGAGAAATACAGTTGTTCCCATGTATGATGCTATTAGCACTGACTGCAGAATGTCAATTAGGTACAAGTGTTTCGTACTGATTAGCTGCTAAGATTCTGCATATATATACATACACCATACGATAATAGTTATTGAGCATTCAAATGACTCATCTACTTTGCTGTGCACTCGGTCTTGTTCTTCCTCTAATGTGAGCTAAAATCTACAAAGCAAGAGAGAAGGAAAAGGAGGGAGAGAGGGGTGACTCTCACACCAGGGAGAATTACCTCCCAGGGAACCTGCTTAATAACACTCTCGGAGGTCACAGCTGCAAGGCCAAGAAACCAACAGCATGAAAATAACAGCAGGAGAAAAGTAAGGGGGAAACACTGCCCCAGGGGCTCAGTGGCTTGGGTGGAAGAGCTGCAGACAGCAGACCTTGCTGAGGCATCGAGGCTCTTCAACGTGCCATGCAATAACAGCAGCTGGGGATCTTCTGAAAGCAGAGTTCAGTCAGAAATCCGGCAGATGCCCGCATCAAGAGCTAAGCTCATTCCCAGGTACAGCAACAATGAGGTCTGTGCTATAGCGAGTTAAACCCTCACAATTAAAAAAGAAAATCCACAAAAAAAGCTGTTTTCCAGCATGCCACTCAAGCATGATGGAAAAGGATGCTGTGCTCAGAGAGCTGCACCTCATAGCAAAGTTCATCTCTGAGATCAGCCCTCAAAGACGGGTGGTCTTTTGGCCAGAGCTAAGGGCCAGCCTAGAGAAGGCAGCATGAGCCACCTCCAGCTGTGTGAAGCTGGTCACTGTCTTCATTCCTCAATCCTTGACCTCCTAACTGAAACTAAGAGGGAGGGATGAAAAGGTCAGGTGTCCTGTCCCTACGTATATTCAACACTGTCTATACAGCTAGATGGAATAAAAGCCAGCTGAAGACTGACAATGAAAATCCTACTTCAGGCTCTGGGTGTCATCCTGCTTTGACTCACAAATGCATATGAACATTTGTGAAAGGAACTTCAACTGGATATGTCATAACATTGTTATGTTGAAACTCATTTTCCCCTGAAATAAAGACAGTGATGCTCCTCATGCTGGCAGCCATAAAAACCTCCACCGGAACTGAATTTGCAGAATAAATTCAAGCTTCAACGCCACCTTTCCCCAGTCAAATATTAATATGCCAAGCAAATAGTTTACATAAAGCTCAGATATTTAGTTCATGTGAGCCAATAATCTACTTTTTGACAAAACCAATTAAGAAAAATTCTAGCTTTAGAATTTTCATTCACCACATTTCCTTAAGTACTGGAGGAAAAACCATCAAGCTCTTTAAGAGGTGGTAAGACGTCACTAAGTCTCGAAACAACTTTGTTCATTCAAATTTGTGACTGAGTTACTTTGCAAACCTTTTCTTCATGTGTATTTGTCTGCTTGTTTATTTCCTCACCAGTTTACATTTGTATTCAGAAATTGGGTCCTCAGTAACATCTAATGGGTGAACTGAATGGCCATACAGTAGAAGATACCAATAAAACAGAGTCTTTTACTCAACATGCTGGATGTTGTTCTAATACCACATTAAACAATAACACAACAGGACTTAGAAGAATCATAACACTTCCAGGCAAACTCTGTGAGACCCTAGTCAGAGAAATCACAGGGAAAAAAAAGCTACTAATGACCTTACAAAAACATATCCTACTGCCCATAACCTCAACCCTCAAATTTTACAGTAGCTAGATAAAGACTGATAAGTTGTGCCTGTCTTCTGTAAGGCTTTCTGCAAGAGCAGCCAAGAAAGCACAGAGGGAGCTAGCCAGCTGCCTTCTTCCACCCTTTACAGAATAGAAAGTCTGATTTTCAGATATGGGAAACCGATGGTGCTCACACATACGAAGGAAAGGGAAGAACAAACAAGCCCCAGATACGATGACCACACTCTTGCCAGCAGGATACAACTACCTTCTTTTACTGTATTTGGGGCTTTTTCTAGAGCCAGGATGAGATAACGTCTGGATCAAGTCAGTGCAACAGGCACACTCCAGCTTCAAAAATCCCCTTTCAGGTAGCTTCATTCTGCCAGCTCCTCCCCTTACTTCAAGGTCAGCTACTTCGCGAAAGAAGGTGTATTCTCAGTTTTTCAGAAACCAGCTGGACCTACAGGATTTTACATCAAAAGGCATTTTTCTTGGTGCCTAGTTATCAAGTGTCTGCCATGCAACTTCCCACATTCTCTCTACCGTCAGCAGAAACCTGCACAAAGCCACCTTGTACTAAAAGCTCAAGTTTCTCCTCATTTCCACAAGAGACACTAGTTGCGAGCATTTTCCCAGGGTTCCGGCCAAAACTTTGATTCTGCTTACCTGTGTCCCCATTTGGGAGCCTATCCTCTGCTGCTGCCCACTGTCATAGTGCAACTATTGTTCCAAGAGATGATTTCATGCCAACGCACCAAAAGAGAGTTGTATGATGTAGACCCTGTGCTTCAAAGCCAGACAGATAAGATTTCCTTTCTGATCAACACTTATCTTGCAGAAATGGTAATAGAAGGCTTACAATGGCATCCTAAAACTTAACTCAACTTATAGTTTTCCAATTCCCTGAGACTTTTATTTGAGATAAGCCAGCTCGTGTTACAGTCGCAGCACAAAAGCAGATATCATAATGTTTAAAGCATTATCAGGTACTCTGGAAACAGCCCAATTTTTTTAAAACCTGAAGGGTCTCCAAGGCAAGAAGGATCCTCTGAGATGAGCCAGAAATTTACCTCTCCCCTGAATGTGATAGTATCGCTTTGCTGTCCCCACAGCCTTCCAAGAACTAGCTGCAGGGAGATGCGGCATCACTTTAAATGCATGGTTGGTGTGCCTGTGCACACACTTGGCACACACCTTCTCTTTAGACCTCCCAGTACCATGAAGAATCGCCAGCTAGTAGGACCCAAGTTTATCAACAGTTTGCCTCAAAAAAAACTTGGCGTGTTTTACAACTGAAGGGTTGTATGTCCAGCCACTGCTGTGCCTGCAACTGCACTGACTTGTACACACCCAAGGAAGGACTATGGGGACAAAAACGTAAAAAAAGCCAACTACACTGTTTTAGGCTGATCCCAGGTCCCACACAATATTCCCTTAAAAATCCTCTATTTTGTTGAATACCTACTACCTGTGAACACTTTAGTTCAAAACATTGATGTATTGTGAGTCACACCAGACATACCACTTGGACTCTAAGTCACTCAACTCCCATAACACTGAACTGATTTATTGATTACCAAAATTAAGTCAAATTTATTATGGATCATTTATTACAGAGAAATTTTTTAATTTCTCCTTCCACCATTACAAAAAAAGTTACATGCATCTATTCTTGTTAAATGTACCTAACAGCCTCAGGTGATTCTTACATGTTGTAGTTTGGTCAAGAGGAAAGTGAAATTTGTAGATTTTTAAACTAAAAAAAATAGATCCCCGCTTCAAATCTGCCACAAGACATTTTAGACTTTAGAGAATTCCAAATGAATACTATTGAACGGTAGACAAAAAAAAAATAATGAGCATAGTGGGTATGAAATGAATCATTCTAATTACAGAAGTTACTGAAGATGTTATTGAGGTAAAGCAGATTTAGAATAGCATAGTGATAGCAAGCAGATCCACTACTAAGACAAACTGACAGATTAAGCTTCCACAGCCTTTAGGACAGATAAATTTTGATCTATTAACCTTCATATGGTGAATTTTCAGCCAAAGAATTCAGACAACCAAGGAACAGATGACTCTATACCACAGGACAGATGTTACTGACTATCCTGCCCAGCTCTCTTTCCTACCAGAGGTCATTTCAAAAATCCTAATGTATGGACTCCTAATTCATCATGACTTCTTATTTCCATCAAGTGATCATAAACATGAAAAATGTTATATTCCAGTTGAAATGTGTATAGTTAATCCAGAAAAGTCATGCTGCACAAGGTCTTTGATCGGCTTTACCCAGGGAGGTGAAGACAGAAGGTCTGCAATGCTAGTCAGAAGAATACTAATAATTACAGCAGTTTATTATCTGTTAGCAAGGGAAATAAATCACTAGGACTGTATCCTGGTAGTTTCCTAGCTGAGGGCATTTCAGTCCTGCTTCTTTCCTGTTAGAACAGGTAAGGGTGGCACACAGTCCCAAATTTTGTGACTCAACAGCACCCACGCTGCACTCTCATTTAGGCTGGTGCCAACTTTAAAGCACACAGTCCAGTGAGGTATGAGTGTGATGGAAATGAAGAGACAGGAGAAAAGGAAACCGCCTGAGAATGGTAAAGAACAAAGAACTGGTATTAAACTGAGAAAAATTCATTAAGTGATAAAAAAAAAAAAAGTTTCCTAGCTGAGGGCATTTCAGTCCTGCTTCTTTCCTGTTAGAACAGGTAAGGGTGGCACACAGTCCCAAATTTTGTGACTCAACAGCACCCACGCTGCACTCTCATTTAGGCTGGTGCCAACTTTAAAGCACACAGTCCAGTGAGGTATGAGTGTGATGGAAATGAAGAGACAGGAGAAAAGGAAACCGCCTGAGAATGGTAAAGAACAAAGAACTGGTATTAAACTGAGAAAAATTCATTAAGTCACTCGTATCACAGGAGACTGAGATTGAAAGCCTTAGAGAGAAACAGTTCAGGCAAGGACAGTACTTCCTCGCCTGTGTAATTTGTATGTAGGCAGCAAAATTAGGAAAAGAATTGCATGGAGTTGAAGAGATGATCTTATATTTCAGCCAGCTACACGGCTTGCTCTGAGATTTGAAAACTCTCGTGGCTTGTGCCACTATACTCAGCTGTGTTACTGGCCAAGTCATTTATATCAAGCTTTTGATAGCTGATTACTAGTCACACGTTGCTCATTTGCTATGAGTGCCTGGCATCCCAGCGCATGGAAGAGAGCCATGGATGTGCCTCTGTAATGCTACAGAATGCTAAGTACACAGCAAAGAATACAAGGTCTTAAAAGTCTCAAATTAGCATACAGTCCTGAATCTCTTTTCTCCATACCACAGTCCCAGTACTTATGGTGATGGCATGAAATAAGCTTCATGTTTGCAAAGAACGTTTTTGCAAAGATACTGTCGTGATGAGCACCACAAAAGTCTGAGAAAGTGATTCTGTCCTCGGGATTCGGTTTGAATAGCACATAATAAACATGGCATAGGACTGCATGTTGAACAGTAAGGAGAAAGTGAAACACTGAATAGCTGTTCATTAAGAGCTGTGCTATTCATTCTGCGCACTAAAGAGATACTCAGAAGAAACACAGCAGTGACCACGTATTTAATATGCATGCCCATGAAGGAGAATTGAGCTTGCAGAGACACCACCATTGTATTATTTTAGCAGGGCTGACCTTGCAAATTTCATCACGTTCTCCAAGACCAAAGACAGAAACTAACATAAGTAATTATTCAGATAATTCTTATTTCACTTGTATTTATCAGTCTTCAGTGAAACCAGGTTCTAAGATGCTGGGTGCTGTATGAGTTAAGTAAAAAACCATCTATTTCCCCAGTGAAAATACAGCACACCTCTTGGTAATTTAATGATTCAGTCTAACAAATGCTGTAAGCACAGGCCGGGAGATGAAGTGCCAAAAGAGTGAACGGTCACACAAAGCATATGCTCAAATGAAAAGTAATAAAAAAAAAAATATTAAAGAAGTCCAATGGAAGAAGCTTTCTCTTGCTGTCCTGAAGTCAAATAGCTTGACTGGGCTTTAGTGGAGGCTAAAACTCCAGCAGTGGCGCATAGCAGAAATATTCTATGGATACACGAAACTACCATTTGCATTAGTATTCACTTGTCTTCATGAACAGCAGAGCTCGTAAGAAGGCATGATGCTGGATTTTCTGGTGCTGTATACATGAAAACCCCATTGGTGTAGAAAGTCTAAAGACTAAAAAAAAAAACCAACCCACAATGTACCTAAAACTGCAAATAATTTCTTTTTTCATAGCAAACAGCTGGTTGTTTATCCTTCAGGTTATGGAATTTACTTCTGTCAACCTAATGTAAAGCCTCAACAGAAGAGAGCAAACTGACCTACGACCAAGTTGGTCTTAGCACAATTTTGCCTTAGAAATTTAATATAAGTCTCCTGTAAAAGTTTAAGTATATAATATTATGGTAACAACAACGACCATCAACAAACCAGAAAGAGTCACTCTGCCTAAAGTTACAAAACTTACCCTAAAATCAGAGCACTAGAAAACAAAGCTAGTGGATGCCTGGACTCAACAAGTAAATAAGAAGGCATCACCAATGATGAAAATGCAAAAAAATGTGGTCTTTCAAGACAACCACTTAGGAAATCTCCCCATCAGGGACTAAATTAAGAGCTCATCTCAAGCTAGAATCTTCATAGAATCATTAAGGTTGGGAGAGACCTCTAAGATCATCAAGTCCAACCAACATTTTTTTTGAACACCTCCAGGAATGGTGACTCCACCATCTCTCTGGGCAGCCTGTTCCAATGCCTGACCATTCTTTCAGCAAAGAATTTTTTCCTAATATCCCACCAAAACCTCCCCTGATCTTGACTCCAGCCTGGACTACTGTCAAAGGCTGTCAAACTCCAGGCAATATTGGTAATAGATGTATTACATTGGAATCTCTATAGGATACTTTATAAAACTATAATTTAAGTGAAAATGGAAGCAAGGTGGTAGGCTTTTGGACACTGATGTGCTTTGGCTTGGTAGGGCAAGGCTGGCAGTTTTTACTTTAGTTGCAAAATACAGCGGCCCAGAAAGCCATGTTCCACTCCCACTTCCACCAAGCTTAGCTGGATCATCTGCTTGGTCTGCAATGTGGCCCTAAACCTATCCTTGGGATAGCCAGGTACAAGACAGTACAAACAGAAGGCATCATGGGATTAAAATTCTTTGGGTTTTCAGAAAAAGCTGGACATGTAAACTGAGTCTCCCATTTAAGAAAAAAAAAAAGTATCTATTTCTCAGTACTTAACTAGTAAGTCTTTCTGCTGATGACATTTAAGTAAGCAAGTCAGTTTTTAGTCTTCAGCTACAAGAAGATAAACTTTTTGATTACAGACATGGTAGGAGGAATATTTTTTTTTAATAGCATTTAACATTATTTTGTCCTGCCCGAGACAGAATTCTGTCATGCCAGATCATACTCATGAACACTCACCAGCTTTTCCAAATATTTTCCAAACATAAAATGAGCTGGTATTTGAAATGAGTAGTGCCTTAAATCAAAGTCAGTTAAGTCTAAAAATACAATATGCATCAGCGAACAGAGTATTGGAAATTTATCTCCTGTGGAAAGGGACATCAGTTCTTTTGCCCTTTTATTCATGGCTTTGTTCTTTCTAATAATGAAAACCACCTTTGTTTCTCTCCTTTCACACCCATGGTCAGCCCATGAGAACACTGCTCGCCAGAAGCATATAAAATTCATTCAGTACACTCTGGCAGCAGGATAAATCAGAACAAATTGATGAGTCTAGGGAAAGGGTATTGGTATGATAAAAATTAAGGGGTTATCACAATTCTTTCTGGAATTGCACAGAACATTACAGACACAACCTGTGAAGAGGTGTCACTGGACCTGAAGTCAGATGCAGTCCATGACAGACCAATACATATGCTTAACATTCTCTTCATCATGCAAGAGATCCAAGGCCAGTGAGAAATGTATTAGAAGAGAAACAGATGTGGCGAGAGCAGGCACCCCAATTGGAGTTCTTCCTTTTACCTGCTTAACAGCAGCAAAACAACCTGCATAAAGAAGCAGAGCCTCTTCATCCAGCCTGGACCACTGCCAGGACAAACTAAGCTACAGATTGAAAATAGAACTGATTCTTGATTTTAATTACAGGAGGAACGCTTGCACATTAGCTTAAAACTGGAGCTCCCAAACCGTAAGACACCAGTTACTTCCAGGTGACTGTCAAGCAGCAGAGAAGCGAGAAGAATGGCCATTCGAGCACCAAGCATCCCCCAAACACAGAATACCCTCCCCTAGCTGCACCCAGCCCCGCTGTGCTGGCAAGAACCACTGTTGCCACCTCCATGAGAGAGGAGGATGCCAGGTTGGAGGGACACCACCTGCACCTTCAGCACTGGCAGAAGGCACTGGCACCAGGGCTATCATCACTACCATTACAAGAACTCTGTCTTGCCAAGACGGTGCTATCCATAGGACCAAATCTGGAAACTGTAATAATCATCTTCAGGGAGTGAACAATACAAACATGTTGAGAGAGACCTTCTTGTTGCTTACAGACTTGACTAAGTGTCAGGGAACAGTTGTATACAAAGCTCCAAGCACACGTGTGGTTATCTGTGGTGCCCGAAGAACAAGCAAAGCTGAACAAAGTCCAGCTTTTCCCAAGCACACGTGGTGCCCAAAGAACAAGCAAAGCTGAACAAAGTCCAGCTTTTAAGGTTTGGGCTTGAAAAATATTGTGGGGAAAGGAAAAAGGGAGAGTATTTATGGTACGCCTTTACTCTTTGCCCATGGGACAATTAAGCTGGAATTCTAAATATGAAGGACGCAGAGCAAATTAAAAATTTTAAGCGCTATAGAATTACTGGTTTAATGGGTCTGGCCAACTGACGGCACGCTCCCAGTAAAGAGTTCTGGCTGCACAAAGCCCTTAATCCCAATGAATAACTAACTGGGAATAAAGTCAGCAAAACAGCTGTCAGGATGAAACTCTGCTCAGGTTGACTCGCGGAACAACTGCCTGGAGCTGGAAAGCAGTATGTTCAGCCCAACCCCAAAGCAAAGCGCAGGAGCTGGCACCACGGTTTAACTAACGCTGCCGCCACCACCTTCTACCTTAAAAATGGGAATACGGAAGAAGACAGAAGCAGCAAAGGAAAGAAGCAACTGTTCTCTTCAGAAGCACAGCAGCCTAACTCTGGAACAAATTTCAGAGTTATCCAAGTCTCTTCCAAAGAGAAGATGAGGCAAGCCAGTACCTATCTGTACTCAATGCTTTTCACCTTCCGCTATGGTGGAAAGGGATACTAAATGCTGGCACAGAGCAAACGTTAAGAAAATAAACAACTTCACAGAAACTATATACCAGAGGAGCAATATTAGGCTCTGCCAAGCCTACTGAGAATTGCTATCCTGTATTTCCAGTAGAAAGAGCTGCATCTCTGCTGCATCTCTCCTGCATCATGATCCTGACTCCAATCAGGACTCTCCAGAAAAATAAAAAGATTTTACAGTGGATTAGAAATGCCTGATCTAGCTTATATCCTCCAAAGTGCCTATCTGTTACAGGTTGCATTCTCTTGATGCTCCCTGTCCAGACTCTGCTCCTCCTTGTCTCTTCCCTTCTCTCAACTAAATTTCTAAAAACTTGTTTTCTGTGCATCATATTTTCACTGGCTTGTCCAAATGGTAACACAGCATAAGATCATTCATAAGACATAAGATCACTCATATGTTCAAGACATAACAGTTGCTCTGAGCCAAGCCCTTACCTACTTGGTTAAGCTCCAACACATAGCACAGGAAAAAAAAGAGATACTGCATTTCTTACCTAAGAAATATACTCTGGTTCCTGTGACGGCGCTTGAAGTGGCAATGCAGCTTTATCAGTCCTTCAAAACAGCACTAAAAAGAAGGGCCCATTCAAAAACCCAGGAACAAATTTGGAAGAAAAACCTTGAAACTATATGCACCAGAAGCTATGAAGATACAAGGAGGGTGGATGACCAACTACACAGAGATTATTCAAGTAAGCTTGCAATAGCCATTCTCCTACGTAAGGATATTTAAAGCACTTAGGGCACATAGGATGCAGACAGCTGGCAGCATACATGCAACAGATGCATCAAGTGAGAGCCTTTTGCCACCTATACTGCTCTGCATTAACAGATGGGTTTCTGGGCAGCCATTTACTGACAACAAAATCCCACAGCCTTGCCCACACAAACAGCAAGGAAAACGGCCCAGAGCCCTCTCGTCAATCAAAAGTCAGATTTGAAATCAGATGGGTTGTTGATGAGCAAGAAAGAGGCACTCTGATTTATTAGCAAGAACAAAGTCGTAATTCTCCTAGTTGTATTAGCCTAAATAATCTGTCACTGCACTGGGCGTGAAAGAGCTATAGTTACCACACTCTACAAATTCCCAGATGCGCCCTTTCCCTCCAACAGCCTCATTAGAGTTCTGGCAGGAAGAAATCACAGCTCTGAGGAGCAGAACAAGTGCCAACAAATGCTGCTTTGACCTCAGCCGTTTATAAGACACTTTCATGGCAATCCATAAATGCAATTGGTTGTGGAGGAACTGCCAGACAGCAGCTCCCTCCACCTCATGCCATTGTCCTAAGGAAATCTGCTACGATACACCTCTGGACAACACAGGACATGGGCATACACAGTTGGAGTGACCTCCTCCTCTTGCCAGAAGCTTTCTACACTGAAGAGCCATTCTCCAACATGCATTTTGTTGAAGCAATAAAAGCTTCTCCTCAAAGTAAACACAGAGCACCAGCAAGAGTTTTTGACACGTGTAGACATCTCATTTTTGTTTTCTCTATCACATCTGCTTCATCACCACTTACACCTTGCATACAGTTGCAGTTTAAAGTCTAAAGCACTCTCCCTCCTCACCAAATACAAAAATAGCTTATGTTGTGCTCTCTCCATACCTTGTGGTGTGTGAGATGCCCACCTTTTCCCTCTCAATCCTAAAAGAAAACTTCAACCTGGTTGAGGTTGTACACACAGGAGAATGTCCACTGCCCATAACTAACACTGACAGCCTCTTCTCCACCAGCACTTTTTCCAACAGCACCTATTTACTGCAAGTACTGGAGCCCACTTCAAGCTGTGGGGCACTGTCACTTTGATGTTTCATATTGGAGCTCCCCATCCTCTACAAAGCATCCCACCTCCTTCTTCTGGAAGTCAGCTCCTCCTAGTCACGTAGCCCTGTACCCCAAGCGTACAGCGATGGGATACTCCCCTTTCACTACACAGAGGTCTACCCCTTACACTCGTCCTTCTCTTGGGAGATACCAAGAGCCAGGAAAAAGGCAGAAAACAAAAGCTTTCAACACAGTTTGAGACTGCACCGCTTCCAAGAAGCTTGCTCTGGCTTTGATCTATTGATTTCAAGGGCCCTTATTGTGGGAAACTGAAATGCAAGTTTTCTCCACACAATTCGAAAATGAAAAAGAAAACCCAGTATGGCACTGGAGCATTAAGCGCTGCACTAAAAAACTAAAAAATATTGAGAGGGGTGGAAAAACCACAAATACCCAATCTGCCTATAACCAGAATATGCACTCAAAAGTCTTGGTTGACATCCAAAAATAAAAAGTAAAGAATTAAGACTATTATTCAGCAGTGCAACATCAGAGACCCTACCAAACTACAACGAATGGAAATGAATGGATAAAATCCCACAAGCACCGGTAGACAAGTTTTCTATTAAATGTTACTGGAATGTCACCTCAGAGCTACCCCTGTGAATTTTCATTAAGTTATCCCACAGCTATCTACGACAGCTTTGCTTACTTTCTCCCCTGAAGCTACTCACAAGAAGCAAAACGAGGGAAAGGAATGAAGGAGCAAAGCATTTATTACCAAGATGCATTTTAAAATGAAAGCATGGATCTTTTTGTTTAGGATACTCTGACAAGGCTCTAGCACCAACTGCTGTGTGTCCTTCACACGTGAGGCTGGAATAAATCCAGTTTGATGTTCATGTTTGAAGAACACCCATATCACGTTAAACCACTGCAAATCTAACTGGGGTCTGCCTCCTGGGAGAAAATAATCATCGCAAGACAAGCGAGGGAGGTGAAATGACTTTGCAGCTCCACCAGCTTTATTTTTAACACCCTGCTCCCTTTACACTCATCTCCTGACAGGGAATATCTAAACCCTCAGCTGTGCTGTGCCAATCTAACAGGCTCTGGATGCCAGGAACCGCAATGCAACAGCCACCACCCTCCACTTTCAGAAGCGGCCACGTGCTTGGGCCATCCGGAGGGAAAAAAACCTAACATTGCCTGCAGCCCATACCTCCAGCAGGCAGAAGTACCCACCTTGACGGAAAGCACCCATCAGCCCAGCACCCTCAGCAGATGAGCGACATGGGCAGAGGGGCACTGATCTGAAGGAAGGAGAAAATAAGGCCCCAGCAAAGATTAAAGATCTGCATGTTCGTAATTAAAATGTTTTGAGGGTATTTTTGCTTCTCTTTAGAAAAGGCAAGCTGTTTCTAATAAAGGATTATTTGAGTCGCTTGAACTTTGTTGATTTATGATTTTTTTTTCATGTAATTCCAAAACTGAAGGCTCCCTTGTCGAAATAAAAATTGGTTTGGGGAGGGGTACGATGTTAGGCTAAGCTTTTATATCAGTTCTTTCAATTCAGGAGAGTGTCACCTTTATGACTCACCAATTCTGATACCTCCTCTTTCTTGCCAGCATAATTTTTTCCCTGGAAAACAGTTTATTTTCTTGTTTATCTTCAACTGATCCGAACAGTGGCAGAAGACAGACACTGCACATACATGCTCCCAAATCAGGACTCTCCTTTTTCCAAACCGCAACTTTAAACCAATTCATCAGAATCAGGAAAACAATGAACAGGAAAAAAAACCCACTTATATAGTTGCTGTCATTTTTTTTTTTTCTGTTTAGATTACATATTTACAGTTACGCTTCTGGACTGTAAGAAAATTTGCAGAGTTGTTTTTGTCGCAACAATACGTGCAAGCCAGGCCATTGAAATGAATCACAACAATCGCATGGAAAGAGAGCCAAGGGATTCTGCACTGAACGCCCTGGCACACTGGGCATCCCCGCCCATGCTGGTCTGACAGGGATGAGGCGGCCACCCCTGCCTCTCCTCATTCCTCCCTCCCCTTCCCCAATCCCAGTCAGAAAATGCTGACTGCCACATAGCAGACTTTAGCTAACACACCATGGTGCCTTTTTAAATTTGAAAAAAAGTTGGGATACACAGGAAAAATTGTTAACAAAGGCAAGCAGTTAACAATACTTACAACAAAGAATTATTCAAAAAAATGGGGGGCAGGGGGAGACTTCAGTGCTTTTCCTCAGACACTGAGTCTTCCTTTCTCTGACAGCAGACTGAAGAAAAATCGCGTATTTAAGAATTTTCTAGATTAGTCAATAGGGATTTGGATGAAGGATTTTCAGAGTTTGTTTGGGGGAAGAAAGAAGGGAGTACCCAATACACCCACATCAGGTATAAAACACGCATCACTGATTATCAAGAAATTAAATCACCGTGAGTTCCACATTTTCCTACAATATTTACATGCTATTGAAGACTGAAGATAGGTTTGAATTCGGGGGTTACATTTGTTGTAGGAAGACCTCTGAATTCCACCAGAGCCACAATCTTCCGCTGTGACACAACAGCATAACGCAGCTCTGTGCATTTCACGGAAAACAGCGCTTGCGAAGCAAAGGACCACAAAGAGGTTTTAACCTCAGCCCCCTGTCCTCCGTAGCCAGGCAAACATTCTGCTCCCACTTGAAATCATTTCTTTATGGGCATCAGCCGCTGCTTACGCAAAAGCGAGACTGTGCTGCTCGAGTCTGAGCAAAGGTTACAACTGTTCATGCCAGTCTGCGCCCTCCTCCGGAAGGATAAATTCATCCGAGTTTCTTGGCCTTCTGATTTTAGTGGAAAGGTCATTTGGAGCTTTTTTCCTGCCATTCTGGAAATGGAAAGTTCCAATACTGGAAGATACACTTTTCTTCATCTTCAAAACTTCTTGCAAGAGTCCTATCCTGTGTAAGGGACTTTGCATGCAGGCATTATCAATACTGTATGTCAAAGCCCCTGACCTGCACTTCTGCTGAATTTATCGGACCTATAATAAATTTTGGGAACTCTTGTGCATTAACCTCCAGCTCCTCACTGTTGGTGAGAAAAACCCGAGTCTCAGCAACATATGATCCAAGGAAAGAGAAGGCAGGTAACAGCCTCATTTATCTTTTAAATGATACTGTAATCCAGCCAGAGACTTGATTGTTCATGATTGCAATACTGTACTGAGATCTACCAGCGCCTACAGAAAAGGAAACAATAGGGAATGTATTTACAGTCTCAGGATGAGGACTCCTGGGGGTTTTTTGCACTACATCGAGTATGTGCAGCCACTTTCCCTATAGATTGTAGATAGAGTGCTGGGATTCTTCTGAAGCCCATGGAGAGGTCAGATTTTGGGAGATTCTGGAGGTTGGAATAGCATAGGGAAAAGACATCATAGAGAAGTTTTCCTTTCATGCTGTTCCTGAAACGCACTGTGGGATCACACAGTGCAAAAATCCCTGTCTTATTTCCAGCATGAACCAGGATCATGGAGAAAACACTGTGAAGGAGAGATTAATGAAGAGCATTTCCCTCTTACCTTACTCATTCAGCCGTACAAAGCAGAATTAAAGAATTGCTTCCCCTACCTCCACCATGCTGCTCCTTAGCCCGTGAAGTGCTCTGTGAATCACTGACAATGACGTTGGAGCCAAGAAGCCACAGCCGTATTATTTTTTAAAATCTTAGCTTGTCAAAGTTGATTTCAAAATCAAGCTGTCTTTGATACTAGGCACGAGACCTCAAAACAGTAGAAACCAAATAGGGTTTCTCTTCAAATGGGCCAATGAACTGGATTTTCTCCTTTCCTCACCAACCAAGAGGTCACCAGACTATCTTAAGTCAGTTTTAACATCAGATGCAAGTTCTATTATTAACTATACTGTTAAACTAGCCACCCTGCTAAGGTAAGGATTACTAGCAATAATCATTACATACACACAGAGAGAGTAAAAAACCACTTAACAGTAGCAAGTTATACTAGAACTCAGCAAATTCTTAGAACCAATACCACAAACAAAAAACTTCTTAAGGATTTAGCATCTGAATTCTCAAGAATTAAGCCCTTACATCATCTTCTCAAGATCTGAAGAGCAAGGGAAATAATTTTAATTCTTTATTGGTCTATTAGAGCAGTGAACAATGAATTAAATAACCAAAAAAAAAATAAAAATCTCACCAAGCCAAGGAAATCAGTTGTATTTACAGTTTTCTAAAATAAGACAGGTTTAGCAAAAATGGTTAGATTGGAAGCCAAAAATATTTTACAGTGCCTTGAGGAGTTTCTACAAAGGAAACTCAGCAGCATACCCTGAAAATGCCTGCCATGAGCCATAGGACATTTGCTTTTGCATAGGGAAGGATCTTGTTCATGTAAACAGGCTCTTAAGCACTACAATAATATAAGCAACAAGCAAGTAGCATTAAAAATAAAATTAAATAAAGCATAAGTAGCATTAAAAATAAAATTAAGTGATGTTCACTCACCCACTGTCAAGAATTCATATGTGCACAGAATAATTCAGGTTGGTAGGGACCTAGGAGGGTCTCTAGTCCAACCCCCTGCTTCAGGCAAGGGCAGCTCTCAGGTCTGACCAGGCTGTTTCCAACTTTGCCCACTTGGGCATGAAATCTCCCAGGAATGGTGATCTCCCAGCATCTCTGGGCAACCTGCATCAATACTCAGCTGGCCTTATGATGAAGAAACTTTTCCTTATGCCAAGTCATAACCGTCCCTGTTTTAGTTTATGACAAGTATCTCGCTCTCCTGCCACATACCTCAGTGATGCGCCTGGCTCTGCCTTCTCAAAAATCTGCCTGCAGGTGCTGGGAGGCCAGTGCCACATCCCCACAAAGCCATCTCTCCTGAAGAAGCCCAGTCCCGCCAGCCTGGGGCAAGTCCTCCAGCCCCAGCCAGCCTAGGGTCTCTCTGCTCAGCTCCCTCCCACTTACCAACATCCCTCACACACTCTGGGTCTCAAAAATGGGTGCAATATTTCAGGTGTGGCTCAGCGAGCGCCAAGCAGAAGCAACCAACCACATCCACCAATCTACCAGCTCCAGAATATCCACGAAGGGCCAACCTCTGCTGCTGCCAGGATGCTGCAGACTCGTGCCGAGCCCGTTGTCCCCCAGGTCGGAACTGCCCCAGCAGTCACTCCCCACCCTGCCCCAGGTACAAGGAGTACATTTATTCTATTTACAAAATAAAAGGCAGTTAATAGGCAGGGTTTGGTTTGGGGTTTGGGTTTTTTTTTTCATTTTAAGCTGGGGTGTGTTATAGTTCTTCACATTCCTACAAGGCTGTCTCGAGGATGCACGCTGCAGCCCTTTCACCCGAGACAGCGATTAACATAGCTGTGGGAAGTTTCGGCTATCAATTTTGATGTTATGTTATTGGTGCCAGAGTAGCTGTTGTAGTCCTTGCGACCTAAGGGTCTTAGCGGGGCAAGGGAAGGCAGTACTTTCTTCTTTAAATGATATATTGGAAGGAGAAGGGGGGAAAGCTTAGATCTTCAGGGTCTGCATGCCAAAATGTTCATACCTTCCCCCTATGCAGCTGCCCTTTCAAATGACACTTTCACCCCCATAAATCTTGCTTTTTCTCTAACATTGTTCCAAAACCATTCTTGTTGGGATGCTTGTGGAGAATCAATATGCAGAAGCGTTGATCCATGGATGAAAAGCTTCTAGACTGGCAGCTTTTCCAAACAAAAAGTAATGCAGTTTTCATAACCTGTTGTAGAATAACACTTCCCAGATCGGCCAACACATTTTAGAAGCTAGAAAAGAATTCTGCTGTATCAATCTGCTATTCATCCTCCATACTTGGGAAAAGATTCCACCTTCCTTTCTAGAGGACCAATACATTCCTTAAAAAAAAAAAAAAAAATGTAGTTAACACTAGCAGAACAAGTGCAATGAGGTTACATAGCTGTGTTAACTGATCTTTGCCACCAATTGCATAATGGCATTCCAGACTCTGGGGTTAAGAGCAGATCTTTTGCCTATTTTAAAATTTTAGTTCTGAAAGGAGAAATTAATTCAGTTTTAAGACAATTAACAGCTCAGTCCCGCATTTCCTGACCTTATCCCTTCATCAATAGTATTGTTGTTCTGATTATTCTCACCCCCATGCCAAGCGCTACTTGTAACAAGGCTTAAAGGGATCTCATGACAAGGGAATTGGGTCCATGTATACAGGACAGGGGGTTGGCTGCCAGGCAACTAGGAGAGGAAAAAATTTCTAGAAGGCGGATAGTCGGGCAGGGTCAGAGAGTTTGGGCGGGTTCTTCCACCCCCTTTAAATCAATTTCATTTTCATTCCACTGAATGAGTAACTTAGCCAGAATGAAGAGCATCCCATCTGTCCTGTCTGCAGTCCCTAAACACTGCCCTGGAGGAGATGTAGAGATAGCAGTGAAGAATTCATCTCCAAGTCCACTCACTGTAACCACAGTAAAGTTATTCTGCATTCACATCCAGCGAGGACCAGAAGCCAGCCACACACCTTTTGACTTTTCATGGTTGCCACTGTGGGAAGGATTCGTCTGGCCTAACTTTGGCTGTCCACAAACCAGACTACTTGTCTAGGTCATTCATGTAGGTTTCTTCTAGTCTGAGAATACACTTGCTTGCTTTAATAAATTCATTCCTAATAAATTAT
>NW_009260073.1:1916105-1920583 GCF_000687185.1 Egretta garzetta
AGCCTCTACCAGCAGGGAAGAAAAAAAAAAAAAAAAAAAAAAAAAAAACCAAACCTGAAAAGAAAGAAAGGCTAAATGCTGAGAAATCTGAATGGTAGGCGCTGCTTGGAGGCTAATTCAACAACTTTCCTACAATATTTGATTAATAAAACCATGCAAGTCTTAAGCTTAGTGCATCGTTCTACACGTAAATGGTTGCATTCAAATACTCTCACAGGCAGCCAGACTGACTTCTCTGGAACTGCTCACGGGAGAAAGTGTTTGTTGGATTTGATCCATTCCTATCCAAGTAACGGCAAGACTGCAGCGGCACCCGAAGGTCCCAGTCTGGATAGAGGAACCACCGTTCTAGGAACTGTACCAGTGTCCAGCACAACGAGAGTCCTTATTCAAGGATCTTAAAATCAGCTTCAAAGTAAAGGAAAAGTAGACGTCAACACGTATTTGGAAATAGAAACACTCCTGCAGGACACAGGTTACTCCTATAATCTGTGAACCAGTTAGCTTAATCAACACTTTTCATCAAAAGAGCTTTATTTCTGATGTTCCTTAAAGTCAGGCACCCTCTTAAGTGTCATTCCACATTTTGAAGGTCACATAAACAAACGTGTATTTCTCTAGTTCCAGACACCCCCAGCAGATCTTCCAAACAAGTCCCTTCAAGTAGACAAGACTTTGCCAATTAGGTGCCTTCATCTCCTTTGAAGCTACGTTTTTGCAATGAGCACCATAAGCCTCAGCTCTCTTGCATTTCATCCGCACGGAGAGGCACCCTCAAGGAACCTTGTTGCCAGATTCCTGGCACAAGGCTGTCATGTGAAATTCATTTGCCTGAGTCACTTTCTTGGTTTTATACCCCTCATACTTTCACAGAGACAGTGGTGCAGAAGCGGTGTGCCTATTCTGCTGCATGACGTGACACATCCAGAAGCACTTAGAAATACATCTGGCCCCACTGCTTCTCCAAGAAGCAACGCCACTGCTACCGACTCAGAACTGCCATCTTCAATATGGAAATCTACCAGAGGTAAGTGTTCTGCTAGAAGGGAAAGAAAAAAACCAAAACCAAACCAACCCCCACACACCCAACAAACCCCTCTAGCTGGCAAGTTTCTCCCTAACAAGACAATTCTCAAAGGGAATATATATGAGAAAAGTAGCACTTACTGGAAGTTGATGGGGTTTAGCCTATATGCATCTAGAGGGAACGGCAAAGCCAAGCACTGACCATAAGGGACAGAAAAACATGACTTGTTTATTATTACCATACAACTATAGAGCAAGCATTCTTATCAGCTGGCAAAGTTCCTAAGGAATGTAAGTCTACGGAAAAGCCATCCCTAATTGAAGCAAGTCTCAACAATGAGGAGAGAGCATATTAATGAGGCAAGGCTAGGAGGTGTGATGAGGAGATAACAATACCCTTAGGAGTTACACTGGTATTAAATGCAACTTTGTTACTGTATTACTCTCAGGAATCTTTGCAGCAAGAATAACTCTGTTTATACAGATGTTCTTCCAACCATCAGTTATTCTAGTTTAAACACACATACAGGGAACCTTGACATTTTAAAATTACAGGCCATTAGATTAAATTAGATTTGTTATTTTGCATAGTAACCCCACTAGGCTTTACAAGGCTGATATATTCTTTCAGTGAAACTGAGATGCATTAATTGAAATGAGATACTGCACCTTTAATAATGCAGATTGATGTAGCTTAGCTCTCTTGCACAGTTTTTCATTTGGTGCCTTTATTTTAATTCCTCTGAGTGCTACTAATATGGTTCATTTTATCGTTAAGAGGGCATTCTTCACTTAAGCAGCACATGCCAAGCTGAACTAAAATAATAGGACTGGTTTACTGTTACACAGAGGGAAGCACAGTTGATATTTATGCAAAATTAAATAGGCGTGCAAGGCTGAACTCCAGTTTCCTACCCAAAGTGACTTGCGATCAAAGGGGAAAGTCCACAGAATTCCCAAATCCCACCTTCTGCAACATACGGATGGCACCAAATCTATCACCACTCAAAATACTCTCTTACAGAACACAAAGTGTTTTGTTATAAGCAGCCTTCGCAGTAAGAGCCAGAGCTCCGGCCCTTTTCCCCACTCAGGAGAACACCTCGGTGCCTCTGGTTCAGGGCCCCAGGGAGAGATGAGAGGATTATGATGAGGATCCACCCAAGCTTCAGTGCAACTTAGACTCCCCTATCCTGCAGCGTCCAGATTAAAGTAACACTGGCAGAGGAAAAAGAAGACTTCTGGCACCCAGAAGACCTGCGCTGGTGAAAGGTCACAGGCCCAAGGAGTAAAGACAAGATCTCCCCAAGATCTCTGGGCTAGAGGAGGGGAAGTACCTCCATCCTTGTGGACCTAGACACTCATCTCTTCGTGTCTTGGCTCCCCATCTGTAAAGAGAAGGCAGCCTCCCTTTCCAGCCCCACCAGAGGAGAAACACGCTGCAGACCACAGGCTGGATTCCTGTCAGCACCACACAACAGCGACAGTGCTCACACGAGGATTTAAACCAGATGAGAATCCAACTAGCAAGTCACACAACTTAATCGTTAGAAGTAAAAATGCACAGGAAGCTCAGAGTTTTCTATCTGTCCACTTCTGCTTTAATTTCCTCACATGGCACTGGTTTACAGCCTGAAACAGGTTTCAAGCTGTCTCACACCACTAACATCCTCGCTATCCTGTCTTCTCCATGCTAGGGAGGTCCACCAGCCCTGCTTGCAACCCTAATGGTTTCTTTTCTTTTCATTCAAGAGAGATGTCATTTTAAATGGTCAAAAGTGAGCTGGAAGACACAACATGCTGGACATTTGCTAACATCTCTAGGCCAAAGAATAAATTGATGAGAGACAATTACAGAGCCAGCTGAAGCAGATGGGCCTAGTAGGCAGACACAGCATGACCCCCATTTCTGGTTTTCACCCGAATCAATAGGGCTTGGCACACTGAATGTCGATACCTATAACACTCCTCGATTTTTTTTATTTCTCTTCAAGATTGACATTGCTTTTCAATAGCTTTGGACTAATGTGTCGAGTTCTGCATAATTCGCACAGTCCAAATCATCCAGATTTAGAACAACGAACGCTGAGCAGATTTTTGGAAGCGGTAATAACCTTCATGCTCCGGAGCTTAAGCCAAACTGGGATCAAAAGGAAATACAACATGTTAGGCAAATTAAGCCACATTTGCCTCACTGGCAGCTTCTTCCTCCTTCCTCTTAGTAGGAGCATCCACCCTGGGCACTGCTGGAAAGGCGGATGCGTCCCTCTTGCACCACAGCCATGGCAACGCTCCAGGCTCCTGACACGCTCCCGCAGGCAAGAGGACGGCGGCAGCCGGAACAGTGCGTTACAGCTTTGTCATTCACGCATCAAGTGGATTAAAAAAAAAGCAAAGGAGGAAGCACAAGAAGTTACAGACAGCTTCCTCTGTAGGCATGGACCTCTTTGGCCTGCACGGAGGACGCGAGGAGTTCACGAGGAGTTCAGAGCACTTCTGCCTCTGCTCACCGGGCCCCAGGTCGCAGGAGAACAGGCGCGAGACCCCCCGTCATGGGGAACTGCAGAATAAACTGCTCAAGAGGGAAGTTTCCACCTGACCCACAAGTTTCTGCTCTCGTACCGGAAGACTTGCAGTCCCTTAATTACTATCACGCCCGGAGCGATTGCTTTGTTGCCTACAGAGAACTGCTTCACCATTGAGTTCTTGGTTTCACTGGCAGTCAGCAGAACTCGCGGTCACAAGGTGTTTTATGTACCATATGTACGACGGGGTCATGTGCCTCTCTCTTGGTCCTGTACTATAAAGGAGGCTATACAGAAACCACCGCATTCATCCTCCCGAGACAACCAGTGTTTATATGTGCTTCACTTTCCCTCTTCCAGGCTGTGCACTCACCTTTCCTTGGCACAAAAGCCCTTCTTTTTCACGTTCCTCATTATTCTTCTGCTGCTGGTCCTACACCAACCAGCTTACTGTGCCAGGGCCAATTCCCTGAAGTCTGACACAGCACTGCCTTTCCAGCTGATATTGGAGTGAACCATTACAGTCTGAAATTCCCAAGGCTTCAGGGAACCTTAAAGTCACAACAATTTTAACAAGAGCTTGCCTAACCGCTGTCGGAAAACAGAATCCACCGAGGCTTACTAAAAGCTGCAGATTAAATTCAAAGCCTGCAGCTGAAGGGAGCCGTTACCCCAGTATCTGGGTTTATGCCACCTTCACGCGTGTTCCGTACCGGCAATCAGACGAAAAGCTATTTAAAGCTTCCCTATTGTTACGTGCCCAAATATTTAACTAGTAAATTACAGCCGCCACCTGCCTGTCTTTGCATTTTATGGCAGGAGCAGACAGCAAGCAGATCTGTTCTGCTGCCCTGCCCGAAGAGCCAGACCGAACGCCCCTCCTCGGCCGGGCTGAGGGATGGGAGAAGGGGCTGCCGGCCAGCAAAT
>NW_009260073.1:1921747-1943894 GCF_000687185.1 Egretta garzetta
GAGCGCGGCCCCGCAAAGGCGCTTTGGGACGCCACGCAGGTGCCCAGGTGCGCTTAAAATACCCCGCGCGTGACTACTCTCCTTTTCTAATTTTTTTTTTTTTAAATTTCTCTTCATGCAAGGGAAGACAAACTGCCCTGCAGAGACGCGCGAGCTTGTGTCGCGTGAGTAGTCCTAGCTCGAGCAGACACTCTTGAGCCTAAGGTTAAGCGTAGAAGTTTCTGGAAACAGGGAAGAAAAATTTTTCACGAGGCCTTCTTAAAGCCAAATCCTAACAGCCTTCACTCCCAAGCGCCTGAAAGAGGAGCCAAAGTTACTCGTTCATATTTATTAAAGCACAGAAAGATACCCGCGTGCTGGAAACGCAGGTATGCGAACATTAGCCCCTGCTACTACGGGGTTCTTTTTTGAGAGGGGTCATAACGGGTCACGTTTTCAGCTTGTGATACATCATCAACAAACTGTGACGAGAAGCAAACCGCAGGATCTACTCTTCAACATTCCCGTATTTTAGGCATGAATTCGCCTCGTTTCAAAACTTGGGAGTTTGAATCTTGTTTATTGTTATAAATTAGTCAAAGAAAAAAAAGCCCACTAACTCTTCAACCATTGATATATCACGTAAATGTGTATACTCAACTCTGTTTCCATTCTGGGGTTTTGCCTTTATTGTTCTTTGCCTTTTGTTTTGGTCTTTGTTTATTGTTTGAAATTTGCTGGAATAACAAAGGGCCTAAAAACAGGAGATGCGTTTATAGGGGGTTTTCCGAGAACTGCAACTAGATGAAAACTAGATGAACAGTAATCAAATCTCAAACATTTAAAGAGAAATAATAAGTGTATTTTGAAATACTTCATGCTAACACAAAGTATTTTCTGACTCTTGTAGTATTTAAATAACACTGATGTATATCAGACATCAATTAGATTTATTCTCCCGGGGCAGTGGAAGACTAACAATTTAAAATAATTATCCTACCTCTTTCTTTTATTACTGTGCAATATCAAATGTGTGATTTTGCTGTCTGGTGATCTCAGCATCACCTCCTGGAGGACTAGAAGAGCTGGAATGGGCTGGGGTAAGCATCGTACCACGCAGAGCATCCGTTTGATACAGAAACCGCCACCACACACCTTGTGTTATGCTGAGAGGTGGGCATTCCTTTCACATTTGTGCACAGGGTTTTCGTGGATCACCAAAGGTGATGCGCTCTAATACATACTCTTACACGTGCTCTGATATGCACTCTGACGTTCAAGCATATGCATCTTTTAAAATTGATTAAATCCGCACAAAGATGTGGATATAGAGCTGGTGCAGTCCTTTAAAGAGCCCTGTCTTGTGTTTAGGAGCGTAAAAGACACCCTGAATGGCAGCAGGAAACTGGCCACTTTCCAAATCCAAACCCGGACCCTGCTTCCCATTCGGTCAAGTAGCCGGCAGCATCCCTACCTCCCTGTTCCCATGGAAACACAGTTCTAGCATCAGCCCAGCTTGGGATTTTTTCTTTTTTTTTTTTTTAAAAACCACCATCTGCCCAGAGGGATTTCAGGGCTTGCTCTAAGCCCCTCAAATACTGGCCGTAGGTTTTTAAACAGTTTCCCTATTACAGCCACCCTGGGAACTGGTGCAGGAGGCAAAATACGAAAACGAGCACCTTAGAAACTCCAACAAGGTTTTCCTGAGGTCACTTTGCTGCTCCTCACCAGAAACATTACCAGAAGCATAGCGATGGAATTTATAACAGCAACAAAACGGGAGAATTTTTCTTGTAGGTGTTTGCAAAACTCTCTTCTTTCAAAACAAATGCTTCAGTTTAGCTTCTCTATCTTTCTCTCCAGTAAAACTCAAGATAGTGTCTCAGCAGTCCTTATCACCTGCAGCAAGCTTGCGTCTGTACTTACTAGATGGGAGAAAACCTCTGGAGGAGCAGGTATCGCTGTCGAGCTGCGTATTTTCGTCCAGGAGCAGTCACCCTTCCCGAAAGCAGACCCTGCCTATGCGGAAGTAAAGCAATTGTGGAAAAATGTGTAATATGGTGGTTACAGGAGAAGGCAGAAGCAGAGGGAGAGGGTCTTCTCTGCTTATCAGGAATCTCTCTGCTGCTGTGCACAGGAAGTAAAATAGAGGCTTTTAGGAAGATATGATTTCAGGTCGAGTAAGGGTTCAACTTGCATCGTATCAACCAGTTTGGTCTTCTACCCAATTCAGTTTTTCTCCACTGGGAAGACAAACTCTCCTGTTCCTTTTTGTCTTCGACATAACATCTAAAACCTTTAAACCCTCTTGAACAGCAGGAGCAGGGGGTTAATAAGGCCTGACTGCTGTCGTGGCAGGCCTGATCTTATCCCACGGCAGCAAGGAACAGCTTGCATCGAGGAAGCCGTGTCCTGGGCAGCTTGTGTTGCTGTAATGTGTCTCCCTGAAGGAGTGTTCAAGACCAAGCTCTGTGCAAAACTACTCCTTAGGCGGCATCTTTGTGCTCTCACTGCTTTTCCTGGTTGTATTAACCTGACAAGAGACCTTGTTCTTCAAAGCACATCTGACACAACACACTTCCAGTAACACAGGCATCCTCCCTTTGGAAAAAATTACTTTTACCAAACCACGTTGCACAAAGAGCAAATGGGTGAAACACCCAAAGAGCCTCTATTTCTATGCTGCTTTACCTGGCTTACTAGTCTTTCCTTTGTGAGCTTTTATAAATGCGCCTTAAACCAGCAAGTCCCCTGGGCTGGTTAAGAAGGGAAGTTATCCTGCTGGCACCAGGGCTTTTCTGCCTCCTTATCTCCTCCGCAATCTGTCAGTCCTGGCTGATATTCTCCGAGCAAATCTTTTTCCCCCAGACCACAATGGTCATAGTTGGGGACGTTGCACAATCCTGGGCCAGGTTTTGGAGAAATCTGAGCTGAGCCATAAACAGACTGCTCTGGCTGAATATTTTCTCAGTTGTTTGCTCAAGGACTTTATTTCATTGGTTTGCTTGTGCTTTTTGTCCCTTTGACAAACCACTGAAGATCACACAGAGAATTTGAGGCCCTATGGTATCTGTTTTTAAAATTCTGCTTGGAATTCCTTCATTCTCTAGAGTATAAAAGAGGGGTAGGCACATCCAGCACAGCTCTGTATGTCCTCCAGATTATTCCAGAGATGCAGCCTCTGAGCCATCGTGGGACTCACACCGGTGCAAAGAGGAACGGTAGCTGCCTGGTGGCCATGTGGGAGTTGGACGGCCCTGGCATGAAGCATCCTTGGTGTTAATACCTCTCAACAGGTTTTAGGCCTGCTGGAGAGTATTTGGAGATCTGTTTCCGGAGGCAGGTTGTGCACTTTCGCAGCTTGTCACATCTGAAGGGGTGAACCGAGTGAGGGGACGAGAGGAACCCTCACAGGAGCATCTGTTGAGGCAGAGGAGGGTGGTAGAAGAGATCTTTAACCAGAAATCTAGGATTTTCTTCACTGATAAAGCTAGGCTCAAAGACAGTTCAACTCTCCGTGACATGCAGCCTGTCTCTGAGAGCAGGTTGGTAAAGATACCCGCTCAGGAGCAAGAGACAGAAAACCCCTAATTTTGCAAAATGACTCCAAGGAAGACTGTTCCCATTCAAGAGGTTTTTTCATTTATTTTTTAAAAAATTACAAGCTAAAAGAAAAGTAACACCAGAGCTTTAGTTATTTTTAATTCTTGTGAAAAATCAATGAAAATGAGATTGTATGGTGCATGTGCAGCGTTCAGCATTTGGCTGACAGCACCTGGTTGTTTATCCTGGCCATGCTGTCTTCTATCACAGTCACTTTCTCTCTGCTACCACTCGCTCAGCAACATATTGTCAGGCTTGGCATCGATGTTCTGTGTCATTCTGGGAATTACAGGCATGGATGGATCATCTGAGTTTGCTCTTTCCTTGGAAAAAAGCAATATTATCCCTTCTGGGGATAATGTTGTCCTGGGAGAGTGTGAAGCCCTTTTGTGAAGCAGCTTTTCTCTAATTTGGAATTTTATATTGATTTTTGAAGGCTAATACATCCAGTTGGCTCCTGGTAGCTGAGCACCATTTGACGCTTTGCTATTTGCCTGTCTTTGCATTTAATTACATTTTTAGATTTTAAAAGCTGTTGACTATCCAGGATCTGATATACTACTACACATGTTGCTATTTAGCTAGCTATCAGCCTAATGAATCAGAGTGCAGGTGATTCAAAATGAGAGATCCCATGAATAAATGCCTGTAAATATTCAATGACGTTTACAGAGCATAATTTTTGGGGTCTTTACCATCCTCTTTGTTCCCTGTATAACAAACTCCTGATCAGTATCTCTATGTTTTGAGTGCTGCTATGCTTTTAGGTGTGGGGCTTTTCCTGCCCAGCCCTCCTTTCTGGCGTTGACACTTGGTTCTGCCCCTCCTGGAAGCCTCCAGATCCCAGGCCGATAGCTCTGCTGATTGCACAGAGCCTGGCTCAGCTTCTCCTTTCATCCCCAGCCACAGCCAATTCTCCCACTCATCCAAACAACGGCTTCCTTCCTTCTTTACATTGTTCTCATCAAGACCTGCCTTTCCTCTGGTATAGGAAATTCCTATATCCAGCCTCCTCTTTAAAGCGCATAACTTTTTTTCTCCACCAGCTTGCTTTTCTCTATCCCAACCTGCTATCGTCTCCTGTCTCTCAGTTCTGTAACTGCATTCAACCCCATTCTCTGTCTCTCCGGTTCCAGGTACTTCTCCCTTCCTCTTGTTCGCACACAGTAGGCAGAGGGACAACGCAACAAGTATAAACCATGAAAACCACTGGGAAAGAAGAGCAGAAAGAAGGCTAGGGAAAGGACAAATATCACAAGTAAGTGATACCAAACTGTACAAGGCTAAAAAGACATAAACTGGGTTGACTGAAGAGCAATTACATAAAAAAGAAGTGGAGGAGTGGTGAAAGGGAAGCGAAGAAACACAAAATAAAGAGGTACCAAGGTAAATGAGAGAATAAACCTGAACACAAAACCAGTGAACTTGTCAGGCCAGGGAGCATCCTTTCATTCTGTATTCGTAGCTACCAAGAGCAGCAAGGTCCAGGTCCACAGATGTTCTTTCTAGCGCCTCCGGTAAAATTTATACCATATTATGAAAGGAAAATGACCACACACACACCCCCCACCCCCTGAAAGAGGACTCTGAAGGAAAGCATGGCTCTCCCACCCAACTCTGTACACCCAGAGCTGCAGAGTTCTGCTCTCATGACAGGTCAAGTCAGGAAAAGGATGTGGTGGGACAACGGGCCTTTCACCAGCTGTTATCAAGGAACTTTTTAGCCCATTAAAACAAAAGCAGATTGGTGGGGAGTCGATGCTCGTAGTTTTGTGTACCTGCCAATGTGACACCCGGTTTCTTTAATGCAAAAACAACGAACAGCCCTTGCTTCTACACTGAGCTAGAAGCAATATAGAAGGGCAAAACAGTATTTCCCTTCCAATTTTTTTCTGAGTTTGACTGCTTTTCAGCTACTTTCTTACATCGTCCTTCATTAAAGACTGGAAGTGGAAGCGCAGTGTTCTTCCACACACAGTCCGATCTGAAGCAGGAATCTCCACTTCCAGCATGTACCTGCAATAATCTTTCAGCTGATTTTGCATTCTGCTCATTTAAATGCAGCATCTTTCCCTGCTGCCACCCACCCAGGATGCATCTTACCCCATTTCACCATCCTGGGTGAATTTTTGAACACATGGAGTTACTCAAATCCTTCTCGGTGAGGAGCGGCGTTACATGGTAGAGAGGTTTTAGTACGCTCAGGGAAATGTTCCTAAACACCTCTTTCATAGTGCCATCACCTAGGAAGAGACTGGTTTAAGTCAGCTAACATGCTCAGAGGGCCCATGCCAGCTGCAAGTTCAGTAGGTGGGAAAAGGTGCTTTGGAAACCAAGTCCTAGCTTCCAAAGTAAATTCCTGGGTTCTGATATTCCTTTTCTTGGTTTATAACAAATTTTGTGTAGTGGTGCCAGAACCGTGTAGTTCACCAAACTACCTTGTTTTTATCAAATGTGCAAAAAGAACGGCAAAAAAACCCTCTCACTGATGTTAGAACCGCTATTTGCTGGGTAGCCACTTGTGAAAGTCGGAGAAACCTGGGAAAGGGTACATTGAATTCAGCCTTTAATTTTAGCTGTCACTTGTATCATCCAGAAAGAACTGGTGAATGTTACCTTCCCTTTTCTTTTCTTAGTAACTTTCCCTTTGGAGCAGATCAAAAGGGAAAACCTGTACCTGGAATTAACACTGGGCTTTATCCGAATTTGTTTGGGGTATTAGCTGGTTCACAGTGAATTGGAATATTCATTTACTCAAGATAAGGAAATAGGCAGCTATAAGTGGAAAATGGAATGGAAAAAGGGGGCAGAAAGCAAGAAAAAAAAAGAAAAAAGGTGAGAGAGAAAAGCAATGACTTCATGCAGTAGGCCAGCAATATATCTTATTTAGCAACATTGTAATTTAGTTCCATGACACAGGAGTATTAGGGGTTTTTTTTTCTCCTAAGTATTGAACTTCTCAAGGGCAATATTTAGCAGGGGATTGCGTTCAACTGGAAGCAAAAGAAATATGGTTGAGTTTATTCCCTGAAGGCAGGCTGTCCTGCTCAGTGGTCTCTGGCAGCCCGACAATCCTTGCTGCAACAGGTACCATTGCTGGGACAGACAGTATCCATCATGCCATCACTGACATGATGGTCACATAGTCATAAGAGTCAGGGTGTCAAAATCAGCCATCAGTCTGAACCCAAAATGAATACTGTTGTGTTTTCTTGATTTTGTTCCACTCATCATCATCCATTATTTGCAACCCTGCCTAAATTACTAGTGAGAGTTAGGAGGAGCTGTGGACATCTCCCCAGATACCTTTCTTATACATCCTTAAACTGCAATTACCAACAGGTTGCTATGCCTTAGTAATACTATTTCACCACTTACACACACACACCCCTGATGAAAACTCATTCACTGGGGCTACTGGTGGCAGAAAATGTAAATCTAAGTGTGACCGCAGAAACAGCCTATTTCTCAATTATGTGCGATGTTTAGGTATTAAAGAAACAAGCGGTATTCTGACTATTTGTTGGGCCTTTCTATACCCTTTCAATGCACCTAGAGAATTACTTTTGCTGCTGTTTTCTGGACCTCTTTGAGATCAAACCTGACTTCAGTGCAATCCCTTGGAACCTTCTGAAGGCCCTATCCTGCAAGAGTGTGGGTCCAACAGGGCCTTCCATGCCTCTCAGGTTGGAAGGGTTCACATAAGCTTTTCACTCTGCTCCTTCAAACCCAGGCATAAGTTCATTGTGCTCCCAGCTGGTGAGACATAAGCCAACTCTAAACCAGTACCACCTTTACTGTACCACTGACCCTGGCTTAACAAGCTGGGCTTCCGGGTACCATGGATCACATTTTGGAGCACAGTTGACTCTCTTCCAGTCTGCTTTAGGAATGGATGTGGTGACATAGGTCTGTCTGTTGGACTGTGTAGATGTATCTCCTATTTTAGTCCATGTTGACAAACTCTCAGGGAAGAGAAAGATATTACACTTTGTTGAATCACTGTCTGAAATGCTACATGATTTATTATACGAGAGCTGCCCACCCATAGGAAAATGCAGCTAATGAGATTGCCAAGAAATCACTGCTATTGAGTGTACAGCCAAAAAAGTTCATGAGGGCTGCCCTTAAAATAGCAAAATTGGGAAAAAAGTCCCTTTAAAGTTATTTTCATAAGTTTCTTTTATTATTACTTTTTTAATTATGTCTTTCTGTCTGGGCAGCAAAAGTGTCTGGAGTTTTTCCCAGTTTAGAGGGCCCAGTGCTCCTTTGTGGGCCTCCAAAAGAAGCCCAAAGGTCAAGAAAACTTCAACTGATCATTCAAGAGAATGGAAAATACTTTCTGGGAGTTGATAATCCACATTACTGAAATGCGTGCCAATACCTGTCTTATTCTCTGGCACTTTTTGGCTGCTGATGAGATTGCCTATTACAAGAGCTCCTGGTCTAACTGGAGGAAAGCATAGGCAATCCATAGGTTGCAGAACTGTCATATCTGTACTTAATCCAAGTCAGCACTTTGGTGTACATCTACATTCTTTCATTAATCATTGTTTTTTGAAAGGACCTTATTTAGTGAGTGTTTTTTCTCCTTGAAATATATTATTCACTGAATGTGTCCTCACTTTATTGATGACCCATGCCCAGGAAACTGGATAGGGATTTTCATAAGACTTTAAAGGAGTTAGATGCTCAAATCTCATCAAACTTAATGGGATCAAGCACCCAAGTCCCATCCATGCCTTAAAAAAATTCCAGTCCTAAGTCACTAGTGACACCATGTTTGCTTAGCATGCTAATAGATCAGCAAAAGATCAATATGGTGGCGTGTCTCAGAGATTGGAGTGCTAGCATTAAGAAAACCTTGTAGAATTTGTAGCTCTAAGTTCAGGTCAGGCAGCACAGGGAACACTAGAGTTGGCAAACTTCAGCATCAACCTTTTCTGGGACAAAAGGGGCCTTTAAGGGACAAGGGGCCTCCAGTTAACTTTAGGCAGTTTGCAGAATGATGTTTCTCTGAAAGTGAGTATTTTAATCAGTTTTCAGCACTGAATTAGACCAGTCTGTATGCCAAATTTGTGTCTGTGCACTACTTCCAGACTGTTCAATCAAGCTTCATTGCAAATCCTTCTCTTTGTAGACCACTTTACCGGAAGAATGTAGCAAAGACGCTGTGTGGGAAGGGGTGATCAACCTCTGGAGCACCCCAAGACTGGTAAGCATCTTACATGCCTCAGTGAAACCGGGAAATCAGGAGCCTATCAGGAATAAAGTCTCTCAAACCTTGTTGGCAAACTGTGAGATCTTCATTCCAGTGAGTAAGGAAAGTCATGCAAATGGTTCTACAGAGTGGAAGGTTTTCCAGCAGTGCAGGGTGACTGGGCTCTCAGCTGTGGGAGCTCTGGGAACGTGGAATGCTCTCCCTTGTACTTTGAGGTAGCTGATGTCAATACAACACTCAAGTGTTCATGATCTAAACATAGAGGAGGGGGGCACTTCAGCACAGAAAATGGAGGCTCATACATGGAGAGCATGACATCTAGAGAAACAACGGTTCTTCAAGGCATGTGCTATGGCAATCTGTGGGCATGTCCCAGCATCGCCAGGTTGCTACAGTCTTCCTTTCCCCTTTCTACAGTAGTTAATTTCTTGAGCTGCTGAAACACAGCGAAGAGTTGAGTACAGAGCATTGAAAGCAGCAGAAGGCACTCACAGCACAGGGGAACCCAGCTGGAAACTGCCGTGGCATGTGTACCCCCATGCTGGAAGGGCTGTGCTGTGGAGAGGTGCGAGACCTGGACATATGCTCCATTAAGCCTGCCAGTTCTTCGGGCTGCTTCACGGCAAAGACTGTATGGCTCTTGTTTCCCGGGGGCTTGCAAGTGCTGGGGCCTCCAGGAGCCATGCAGCAGGTGAGAGGGAGCTGTGAGGGGGCGAGAAAGGAGAGCACGCTTTTCCATACATTGGACATGCACCTTTGTTGGTTTTTTACTAATTCTGCTGCATCCCCCTCATGAACTCGGCAAGAGCATGTAGGCTTTCTGAATACATTTATGTTTTTCAGTGCTCAAGGCTGCGAAACCCAGAGGGGAGGAGAGAGAGAGGGGGGGTTTCTGCAGCCCGTCCCAGAGAGGAGGCTATACAGCGGGGAGAACACATCCTCACTTCCAGGCTCCACTTCTTAGCTCCCTCTTAAACTTCTGGCCCTCCATGCCTGAATGGAAATGACTTTATTGGAACATTCTGCATTTGAAAGCTTGTGATAATTCAAAAGCCATCCCCTGACCGATTTCTTTTTACAGAAACACCATTCAGAAGTACGGAGGGAGATGTTTACATGCACAGTTATCCTTAGTTTATAACATGGTGAGTGATTGCAAAACTTAGGACTGACTTTCCAAACCCGCTTAAGTTCTCAAGTGATCATAATACAGTTAACACATCCTTTACAGAAAACATGCACAAAAATGAGGAAATGAATGCTTAAACACATAATAAATCTTTTGCTCTCCACAGAATAAATACACTGTGCTTATCAGGTATAAACTGTGGCCTATTTCTTCATAATCGTAGTGATAAATCTGGCTCAGTTATTGTATACATTCTACTATCTGTATTTACTTTTGAAGCATACTGCTGTAAATTTCCAAAAGATAAAAGGGATTAATTTTTTTCATAGATATTTACAAGTTACAAGTTCTGGCTGATAATGGCAGGAGTGATGTTGGACAGGAAGGTATATAGCAACAATTTATCTTAAAATTATATACGCAACTAAAGTTGCACCTGGGAGTGGAAACAGAATATTGATGTTGCTTTTAAATTTTTTTAACACATATATTTTGTGGTTACTGAAAAAAAGACATGAATTTGGGGGGGCCATAATCAAAACAGTTGTGTTAAATAGAAATATACCGTTCATTACAATTTAAAAAGGAATGGTGTGTTTTTCTCGGTGTCGGATGTATAGGATCTAGGACATGTATGACTACTTGTTACTTTGCTTTTAGGGATGCGGTGTCCGGTGGTGGCGTGGTAGCTTTCTGTCTGTAATACTTCCAAAGCCCGCTTGGCTGTAATGTGAGCACTACGCCTGGAGGAGAAGCCAGGCTGTTGGGCTGTCCGTGTGGATTTCCCAAAGGGTTTTGACTCTGTGAATCAAGGTAAAAGTTGTTGATATTCCTGTGAATTTGATGAACTAACAAGTCTTTTTATGAGGGGTGCTTTCAGTCAGTGATGTCTTTAGAAATGTTTTGTGGTTACAGAGTTAAGTGAGCTGGTGTATTGGCCCTGGTATTACTGAGAATAATGTTTGCTAAACTACTGATGAGCACTAAGGATGCTGACAGTGCCGTTGATGCATGGCGCTGTTAAGATACAAGGGGTCCTTATTGTGAAGAAGTTATGTGCAAAGATAATGGAGGAAACAAACCATGTATGACTTGTCATGTGTAAGCAGTTGGTTTTAGTTAGCTCCTGCTCATAATGATAATCATTTGCACATTAATTGCTTCAAATGTTTTACCATGCATTTGGATTTATGTTCACTCTGGAAAAAAGTCGGAAGTTATGCTTCAGCCAGGACCATCTGGTTTGCTGTGGATGCTTAAGGTTTATATGGGTGCAAAAGCAATTGAAGAAATTCACTGAAGAAAAATCTGTCAAGGGATATTAAATGTAAAGATACCCCATCTGCCTGTATGGTGTCCCTCCAGCTCATAAAATAGAATAGAATCATAGAATCACTTTGATTGGAAAAGACCTTTAAGATGATCGAGTCCAACCTTTAACCTAACCCTGCCACCCCACCACTAAACCATATCCCTAAGCACCTCATCTATCCTTCTTTTAAATACCTCCAGGGATGGGGACTCACCCCCCTCCCTGGGCAGCCCATTCCAGAGCCTGACAACCCTTTCGGGGAAGAAGTTTTTCCTAATGTCTAGCTTAAACCTGCCCTGGCGCAGCTTCAAACCATTCCCCCTCGTCCTATCGCCCGTTACCAGGGAGAAGAGGCCGACCCCCACCTCACTACAGCCTCCTGTCAGGCAGTTGTAGGGGGCGATCAGGTCTACCCTCAGCCTCCTCTTCTCCAGACTAAATAACCCCAGTTCCCTCAGCCGCTCCTCATATGACTTGTGCTCCAGACCCCTCACCAGCTTTGTGGCTCTCCTCTGGACATGTTCCAGCAATGCAACATCTTTCTTGTAGTGAGGGGCCCAAAACTGAACACAGTATTCAAGGTGCGGCCTCACCAGCACCGGGCACAGGGGCACGATCACTTCCCTGCTCCTGCTGGCCACACTATTGCTGGTACAGGCCAGGATGCTGTTGGCCTTCTTGGCCACCTGGGCACACTGCTGGCTCATATTCAGCCGCCTGTCAACCAGTACCCCCAGGTCTTTTTCCACCAGGCAGCTTTCCAGCCACTCTGCCCCAAGCCTGTAGCGCTGCATGGGGTTGTTGTGACCAAAGTGCAGGACCCGGCACTTGGCCTTGTTAAACCTCACACAGTTGGCCTCAGCCCATCAATCCAGCCTGTCCAGGTCTCTCTGCAGAGCCCTCCTCCCCTCGAGCAGATCAACACTGCCACCCAGTTTGGTGTCGTCTGCAAATTTACTGAGGGCACACTCAATCCCCTCATCCAGGTCATTGATAAAGATATTGAACAAAACTGGCCCTAGAGCTGAGCTCCTTCCAAGCTGGTACAGCATGTAAGGGCACACCACTATATGTTTAGTCTCTTCCTATATTCTGCCCCAAGGTGATGCTGTCAGCTGTTCATAAAGGCTGGATACTGATCTAGGGTGCTGTTTGATGAGATCCTGTATCATGCTATAATGCTCTTGAGGCCAGAAATCCCACTTGTGATTTGAGATGCATCTTGATGTTACTTATGGTTTTGAGGTTTTCTTTACCTTCAGTGTGCTTTTTTGAGATGCCATAACACTGATAGCATCAGAGAAAATAATGGGCAGGGAAGCAAAGCATTCGGTAAGTTACAGTGCCATCTACAGAAGGAACACAGCACCAGCCTGCAAACTGAGGTCTCGTTGCCTTCAAAAACCTTATTTTGTACCTTCAACAGCCAGGTCACTGTTTTAACCATCAGCTGGAACTAAATGTTACATCCAACAGAAAGCTCTGAGCACTGCCCTGAATCTTGAGGCATTACTGAAATCCTCAGAAAACTTGTTCAGCTTTCCCCTCTAGCTCCCTCGGACCATGTTTTTCTGCCAGTGTTGTCCCAGTCTCACATTTGTTTTTTTCTTGGGGGCCTCCATCTCATGGTAACACAGAGCTGCTTGGTGGTCTCTTTAAGGGCCAGGGGACTCTTAAACTTGGCCTTCCCCTTGCCAAGGGGGTAGGCTAGTAAAGGTACTTAGGTGAGGCTTTGCACAAGACAGAATTGAGCAAAGTCTTATAATTCTCGGTGTACACGTTTAGTTATCACCCAGTGGCAAAGGCTCTGACTGGGAGGTCAGGGGTCTACCTGACCAGCTCCCTGTTGTACTTGCAGCTGGTGCTTCTGTATTTTAGGAGCTGGTGACCACCAGCAGACTGTTACAGTGTACAGTGAGTTGTACAGCTCTCTGAATTATGGTTTGCGTAAAGAAACTGGATATACATTAGGCCAAGGACAGATGTTGAGATATTGACTTTGTGGTAAGGAGTTAGAAACTGGTGTGGAAGAGTCAGATCCAAGTCCCTATTCCGGAGGCTGTTTCATTGCTTACAAAGTGGAGGACCACTTCAGGAAGAAAGAGAGAGAACCTTTCGCCATGAAGTGCCAAATAGCTTAGTAGTTAAACTTACTTAAATTTAGAGGGCTTTGGCACATATTTTGGCTGCAGAGCAGGAAAAAAAGCCTAGCCAGGGAAGGAACGTAACCCAGGGCTGTCTGTCACATCTCTTCTTTTTCTCTCATTTAAAAGGGCACCTGACATTAGGAGGCTATTCACAGTAAGAGTATTAAGCAAGGATAAATGCCTCCCTCTTGCCATCACAACGTGTTTAACTCCTTTTGGAGTAAACCTGTGCCTAGACTCAGTATTTCCCAATGGCTAGTTTAAGCAATGCTCTACTCAGCTTATTGCTTTCTGTGCTCCCCAGCCGAAAGCCCCTCATTCCTCCCATTGGTTTTGTAGGGGATCACACTGCCTAACGGAAGGCTGAGGTTTCGCTGAGTGCTGGAGCGTGTGGGAGTGGGGCTTTGCCACACTCACCGTTCACTGAGGAATTAGCAGCACATAGTTTGCTCGAGAAAGCTGGTGGCAGAGCAGGGTGTTTAACGTAGGACTCCGGTGACCTAGCCTGACTGCCCAGCCCTCCAGCTTTCTTCTACCAGTTGGCCACAGCACTGTGGCTTATCAGTAAGCATCCTCATTGCTTTGAGCAATAATGGATTTGGTTTGGAAACTCTCTCTCTGCCTCTTATAGGTCTTTAGATTTTGGTGAGGCCAGTAAAAGAAGACCCAGGATCTAATGTGGTACCATTTACCATCACTGGGCGTTTTGCCACCAACTTCAGCTGGCTTAGGAGTCGGTTTCATGACCCTGAAGAAACTGGATGAACTGTTCTTAAGCTAAATGAAAGGAATGATTAACTCCAGTTACTTTTATAATGTCTTCTTGTTCAGACCCTGATTCTTGAGATCATAAGATCGAAAAAAATGGCTTCACTGTGCAGCTGAATTTCTTGTGCCTACTTACAGCAATGTGCTTCCATTTTCAACACTGGCAAAAACCTACTTGCAAAACAACTTGGAGAGTATGAAAACAAAAAAGACAAAAGTTCGCAGACATTTTTAAAAGAAACAGTTTAAAGTCTTTCACTACTGAAAAGTACTTTTAAAATGTATTTGGTATTCACAGAAAATGCTGTGTTATGTTTTCAAAAGCCTTAGACATCTTAGGTTTGGGGAAAATATTTTGAATGAGCAGGGAGAATCAAAATTTGCCTTCCAGGAGGACTAACGCTTAGGATCTCAGTTCCAGGGAGGCAACAAACCCGTTGTTAAATCACATTAAGTCTGACTCGCTGAGATGAGTCTCTAGATGCTGCCATTTCAGAAATACAGATCCGTAGTTCTTTCACCACTGACACCGTCCTTTGCCTGTCATCTAAGTGAATACTTCTTTATTCTAAATGCCCACCAGCCTGTAGAAAGTAGCACAGACTAAGATGATACACCGCAAGAATTAGGGCACGATGACGAGAGCCATTTGTTCTCATTGGGATGAGAGCTCCATGGAGTCTCTTGGGCAGAGGTATTCTGTGCACGAAGCTGTTACCCTTCGAGATACGGTGGGAACAGAGTGGATATCTTAAGACAAAGACCATTGACCATTCTGGAAAACAATCCCCACATCATTGCACGTCAGCTAAACTCCAGCATAGCTCATGCTGTGCGGCTGCTGTGAAGGAATGCAGACCTGGGTTGCTTCTGTCCATCTGTTGTGTCTCATCGTGGAGGCTTCCCAGACTGGCAGACTTAGAGATGTACCGAAACAAGCACATCTGGGCCACAAGACATTAGTGAAACTCATTACCAGTTCAAGTACAATATCTGCACGTTAGAGTACGGTACATATCTATATAAAAAGGCCATTCCTGACCGCCAACATTTTTCAAATCAGCTATAGCTTTAAAAGAAATGTGAAAACGAGAGGCCTGTCCTTCTGTGCTGTGGGCACTAGCTGTATATCTGAATACCGTAAGCATGCACTGGCTGTAGTTTGGGAAGCCTTTTCCAGTAGTCCATTCCAGTAATTTCAGGTGTCCTTTCATTTGTCAATGCAGAAAGGTCAACTACAGTTCCCTACAAGAAATAACATGAGTTTCAGAGCACTTTCCTACCTTATGGGTGATTTCTTTCCTTTTACAGCCTAGAGAGTATATAAATGTTTGATAGTGTTTGCATAGGTTTCCTCCAGCTAGTTATCTTGCATACATGGGACAGATTTTTAAGGGCACCACTGTATGCCCTTTTGCTCTGTTACAGGTTTCACTGTGCCTGCTTTATTTGCAAATAAAATATGCACAAGCATTTATTTTGCCCCAGATAAGAATGACTATAAACAAACAAGCAGGCACTGAAAGCCCTTTCTAGTTCCTGCATCTGCGTTTCTCTCCTGAAACAGAAGTCATTCTGAAAGCTTCACTGAAAGCTTGCTTTGAAAATGAGTATTTTTGCAGACTGCAGACTGCTGACTGCGGTGCTACATTTACTAAAGAGATGCAGTCACACAATGGTTTGCCTCTCTTTTATCTAGGTCACGGGCCAGAATTCTCCTGGGTGCTAACATTTTCAATTAAGCTGAATTTGTCAGTGCACAGTGGAGCTATTTTCCTTTTTTAAGCTGGTCCTAAAAGGGAATGCTGAGTGTCATGCCTGGTTTAACTGGTTTTGGTTCCATGTAGAGTCAAGGGGTGAAGTCCTCTCCCCAAGGGGCTGGCCACACACTCTGCCGTGGCCAAGCATTAACCCAGTGTCAGAGTTCCCTAGTTTACACCCCCCACCCCGTACAGTCACCGCTGTTGATTTTATGAAGTGACTTTGGCAGCGTTCTAAGGGGTTACCTGGAGGGATCGCTTGCAATCATCCATAAAGAAGAGGAGCTCAACAAAACATAGCCAAGGCCAGCCTCTGCACCAAGTCTAGGTACTAAGAGCCTAATTTAAATCCTCAAAGCTTAAAACCTAGAATTTAAATCCTAGCCTATTCCAGTAGTCAGTGTATGATAAAGTTTCCCTAAATTCAGTGCAGTAACCGATCTTCTTTTTGTTCCTAACAAGTCCTTTCCTCTTACACGCAAGTACACTTGTGAGCAGTAGCTCTCTCTCAAGCATTTTAAAAAAGTACCGTGCAGGATCACAGAATCATAGGTTTAGGTTGGAAAAGACTGGTCATCAAGTCCAACTGTTAATCTAACCCTGCCATTCCACCACTAAACCCTGTCCCTAAGCTGCGGTCGCCTTCTGAGCGCCATTACGTGAAGTCACGTGTAGGATGTATTGACTGTGTTTAGGTTTTACGATTTCTTATTTAGACCTAAAGTTTTTAAATTATTCTCTGTATTATGATGACCCACGTTGTATGCTGCATATTTTACACAATGCGGATAAGGTATTAAATCTGTTACGTACATAAGAGAAAATAACGAAGCTGGGTCCAGTCAGTGATTTGTTCAGGATAGTGCAAGAAAACCTAAAGATGAATTGTGTGACCGGTTCTGGCCCTCATTACCTCTAGTTCTGCTCGCTGCTCCCGAGAGAGCCTTTTCTTCACCTGTTGGCACATACTGTGCATATGAAGTTACTCTACGATATAACAAGAAGTATATCTTGGCCTGACTGCTGGAGTACTGGAAGGAAGAATATTGAGATCTTGCCATAAACATGAAGAATAACGTGTGACTGGATAAACCATATCCAACTTGTTATTGTTTTGTTTCTTAAGAAGCTTTATGAAGCTTATTTCTTAAGAAGCTTTCCAGCAGCATTCTTATGAAAGAAACCCTGAACAGAGGGAAGTTGCTCTGTTGGTGGTCACTGCTGGTGAAAAGTCCAAAAATCTCCTGTCTGAGAACGAAGGCAGAGACAGCCCACACAGGTCTGCGCTCTTCTCATACACACAAACGTTATCTATTATATTGCAGCGTGCAAATATGCTAAAAATGTATACTTTGTTTATACAAACTCATGTTACTGCTGCGGTAAAAAATACTTGGGAAAGCAGTTGAACTTGTGAACGCTTACGCTTCAGACTATAGTTACATTGTTGAGATTCACATTTTCTGCCTGGTTATAATTTATAAACATTGGAGTTAGTCAGGGAAAGTCTTCATACGGCTTAACTGTAATTTCCTGCGGTAAATGGAGTCTGATGAGAGAGGATATGAAATCTTGGAAAAGTTTAATCATTCTAAGGAAAGCTGTCCCACTTGATGTAGTGGAATCAGTGTAATTTTGTAAGAAGGATTGGCAGTTTGCTAATTCCCTGTCCAACCCAGAGTGCAAAATACCAAATGAGGGGCTTCCGCTTGAAAGCAAATGGATTTTTGCCCTCCTAACACGACGGGATCAGGCTCTGAATCTAAGCAGATGTGGAAATACCATCGAGTGCCTGACTGAGGAAATCACTTCAGCCTATACATAACTTCAACCATGTGCTCAAGCCTAACTAACTGAAGGTTTGATTTCAGCAGAAATTGTGGGCTAACCGTGAGCTGAGGTGCTTTGTAAAATCAGAGCCCAAGTGGTACGTAGTAATTATAAATAAGTGCTCCTGTTGCAGCCTGAGCTGAATTTATATCTAGCATATTTGAGCAGAGAACTTCTCCCTGCCCCACCGAATCTAACAGAGTCTACTGCCAAAGTGATAAAACTACATTTCCTGATGTGCATATATCAAATGAATGTCAGTAACAAAAATAATGTTGCTGTGGAGCTAATGTTCCAATTTTCCGAGGAGAATTTTTCTCTCCTTTTGATTGTAGCTCACAGGGGCCCAGGTGTACTGGTGGATTCTCTTTTCAAATGTGCCAGCTGAGCCTACAGGATAAAAAAACACCCCCCAAGACCTGCATATGCTTAGCTGCTGGTGGGAGAAATAGCTCAAGTTTTGAAAATCGAAGCAATTTTAAACTAATTTCTCCCCATGTTTTTTTCTGTCTGTCAATGAGAGTGTGGTTCTCGGCTCGCAACATAGCAAGCATATTCCCTGCAGGAAACACAGGCAGAGGTCGGAGGCTCTCCCAGGACTCTCTCCGATTACAAGCCTTGGGAGAGGCAGCCCTGAGCTATCCACATCCAAACTGGAGCTAAGTGAAGGATTCAAGTCAGTCATCTGAGTGACATGGATCCCTGCAGCAGCCGCGGTGTATGGGGCGGTAGAAATGAAGCAACTTTTGTAAAACATGTTGTGCAAGATCCCTGGCTGCTTAACCAGCAGTTTCTCGTTGCCCTGAAACATTGCGCTTTCCCAAAGAGCAGCTTTGTGCCTGCAGAAAAACTTTCCTAAACTCTCACAACGTGATCCAGGGCCCTGGACATGCATCAGACTGATTCAAACCAAACAGAGGATTTTGCCGCCTTTTATAAAAGGTTTGCATGACATTTTACAGGCAAATTTGTTGTCACTGCTGCCTGCGCCGATCATTTCATGTGTTACTTTATGACTTGTTGCCAGAGGGTCTTGCTGGAATACAGAAAATTGAAAACCAAGTCCCAAACTATGTGTTGTGCGTAAGGGCGGTCATATCTGCCTCCGTGTGTAGCATCGGGCTGCACCAGGAACCTCTAATAGCTGCTTTCTGAAGTAGGGAAGGCTTAACCACCCAGTATCTAACACCTTCTCTCACTTTGTCCAGTAAAAATTGATCCTGACAGATATGTTGTTTATTGGCACGGCTTCCCCTTCAGGTCCATTGTTCAGCAAAAGGAGAAAGAATGGTTGGTAAAGTCAGAGAAAGTATCAGGGTAGCCAAAGAACGATACTGTTTTCTGAACTATCTTGTTCCTTCATCAATACTTCTTCAAACCATTCCATAAATCCACCAGGAATGTGGCCACAACTTTGCCACCTGCCTCTTCTGTATGTCAGCAAGCCTGAATACTGCAACCAGCCGCTTCTCTGTAATCATCTGCTTTATGCACACGCCTCACCTTCCCAGTGCTGCTAAACATTTTCATGGGATGAGAGGGGGAAAAGGAGGGAGAAAGTAATATTTATTGAATCGTGATGCAATAGAAGTCTACTGGAGAAATATCTTGAGGTGTTAGAAGGGATCTTAAGGGACTATACATCAACACAGACCCTCTTTTGCAGACAGACATGAGTTCACCTGACTGCTCTCCAAGTCAATCAAGTTGTGGTTAGCCTAACACTGAGCTTTAGCTAACAAGCCATGCTAAGGGGTAGGGTATATTAACTTGGGCCCAAAGCCAAACTAGTGTAAATATAAAACTCTGCCTGCAAAAAAGTCCATGTGTAGTTATAAAGTTAGTTTTAATTCCAGCTCTGCCATCAATTTCAAGCATCACCTTAGGCAAATCACTGAATCTATGTCTCAGTTTCTTATTTGCAAAGTGGGGACAGTAAAACTGCCTTTCTCCCGCTCTCCATACGCTAAGAGCGGAAGCTGTTCTGGTAAGATATTAACATGCACATGTATAAAGACTTGAAAAGAAAATGCAATTCAGTCTGGCTACGGTGCTGTAAGTAATCATACCTCTCAGTATGGTATTGAGGGTTCTTAACCAATGGAATTGACTATCTTGGTTTTTATAGTACTCTGCTTGAAATGCTAAACACACAGGAATACCTTTGCCCAATCTCGTTCTTCCAACTTCATGCAGATCTCCTCACTTTTTATGTCTTGCTGCGGGCCTTGCAATATCAGCTAACCACATCTGAAACTCATCTAAGCAAAAAGCACATAAGAAATTTTCAAATCAGTTCTATGTTGCTTGTTACTTGTGCATTGGGCTGCATCTAGAACTGCATTTCTCATGCACGGCAATTCTTTAAGGGGTTGGGAAACTTCATTAAACTGTCTCATGTTGTTTATGGTACTGCTGGAAAGGTGACTGTTAAAAACGAAGCAGGAATTATCTCCTTTTCCCATTTTCCCTACCAAACATTCTCTGCTCTTTTTCCCGCACCCCATTCACAGCAGGGTTCCCTGTCACCCTTAGGGATGTTACAGGTGTCCTCAGGGAGGACTCCACATATTTCTGTTTCTGACTCATTGACCATGGAAGAGCTACCTCAGATATGCCCCAGCCTCTGCTTTCTCCAACTGTTTGTGAAGAGACAACCCTCCCACCAGTGGCAAAGCCTGCGCCTCCTCCTAAATACATCAGCTGCTGTTCCTGCCACCATTCTTGTCCTTCCACCCTGGCCAGAGCAGAAAAGCAGCAGCCAGCAGCATCAGCCTCCAGCTCCTCCTGCAAGGAACAGGTCCCCCACCCATGGTGCAGGGAGAGGACTCACTGTAAGCTCCTTGTTGAGGAGCACAGCACTCTGTTCCCAAGGCTGGAGCAACACATCCCAAATTTTTCATACTGTAACAGGTAACCTGGGGCAGTTTAACAAAAGCTGGTTGTTAGATCCTGGTCACTTGCAACCTTCCCAGGATGGAGATGCCCCCATTTCTCTGTTGACTTGTTCTGGTACTGTACTACCTTCCAAGTGAAGTAGTCTTCTAGTTTCCAAATGTCCCAAACTGAAGCTTCCAAGCCGCAATTTGTGGTTACTGCCTTTTGATATACCATCTCCTACTACCAAGAAAAAAATGAGCCTTCTCATCTCTGAAACTGCCCTTGAAGTAGTTGTAGGCTACAATTAGATCCGCCCTCAGTCTCCTCCGTGCCAGACTATACACGCCCAGCTCCACCAACCTCTCCGTGCAGGCCATATGCTCCATGCCTCTGGCTGCCTCAGTAGCCTTCTGCTGGACTCTCTCCAGATTCCTCCACATCCTCCTTGGGCTGGGCGTGGGGGACACCCAGAACTGAACATGCTATTCCAGGTGCAGCCTCACCAGTGCCAAGCAGAGGTGGAGGATAACTTCCCTCCATCTGCTGTCCTCGCTCCTCCCAATGCAACTCCCAACATCATAGTATGCAAAGTGCCTTACTCGTGAGGAGACCACATGACACATGGGCTTATATTCAATTTGGCATCTGCTGTAACCCCCAGGGCCTGTCAAGCCAGGGCTGCAACTCAGCCAGTTGCCTGCCAGCCTGTGCAGAGAAATGTGGTGGCTCCAGCCGGGTGCCAAGCTCTGCACCTCACCGTGTTGAACTCTAGAGGGTTCTTCCAGCCCCATCCTCTCATCTGTTGGAGTCCCTTGCATTTGAAACACTTGGAATGTCAACCACACCCTGCAACTTAGTATCACTCCGTGCAAGAATTTTAAAATGACAAAACACGAGTGGTATTTTAATTCCTTTGGTCACAAAGGAATTTTAATGCTGTTACTCAGCTTCTGGCTGCATTTTCCCCAGTTCGGGGTTCTTCCAGCCCCATCCTCTCATCTGTTGAAGTCCCTTGCATTTGAAACACTTGGAATGTCAACCACACCCTGCAACTTAGTATCACTCCGTGCAAGAATTTTAAAATGACAAAACACGAGTGGTATTTTAATTCCTTTGGTCACAAAGGAATTTTAATGCTGTTACTCAGCTTCTGGCTGCATTTTCCCCAGTTCTTGTTTGCTCCCATTCAGTCCTCAGTCTCACTGAGCCGCAGTCCTGTCATCAGCCCCTTCTTGGCTGCTGGCAGCACCAGGAGAAGGATCCTGTGACTACAAGATTTATTGCCAGTCTCTTGTTTTCTCCCTACGCTCCACACACAGGCTGGTGGGACTGGCCCCTAGAGCTCCCCAGTGCCTTTGCATCAAAAGCAGGGGATACCTGGATGTCTAGTTCCCTTTTTCAGGTAACTACTTCTCCATCTTAAATATTTATAGATTGATAAACTGGTCTGTGCATCAAAAGCTGGATGCTGCTGAAGTTACTCCTGCTCTTTTATTTCCTTACTCCCCTCAAAAAGAA
>NW_009260073.1:1943944-1951072 GCF_000687185.1 Egretta garzetta
GTGTGGTGCTGTATCAGCTGCAAATAAGCTATGGACCTAAGCCAAAGGCTATTGAAATGCGTAAGAGGCTTTGGACGTTACATCACGCCTAAGTTAACTTTTGACTAAACTAAGGATTGGATATTTGGCTCTGAAATCAGAAGTGTGCTTAAGCATGTGAGTGGTCCCACTGAAAATCAGTAGGGCTACCTGCGGACTTGACATTACGTACACAGTTGAATAACATTGCCCCCCGATCTGTTTTGCCATCGGTGGCTCCCAAATCAGACTTGTTGCTGAAAGTTTCCCAATGCTGCCACCTACAGAAAAGGTTAACTGCAGCTTTCAACATAGCAGAGAAGACTCTCATTAAGAAAATGATAGATTGTGCACAGTCAACCCCGGATATGGTTCTAAATTAGCAGTGTGCAGGTCTAAGCAGATAAGCCTGAAATCCTACCTGAGATTCTTAAATATTTCTCAAATACTTCCAAGGATAGTTCTATATATTAACTGTTAAAAGTCCACCTCTGGGAGGCTGCAAAAAAATGGCACGAACCTGTTAATTCAAATTCAGCAATTTGCTCAACAGACTCCTCACATATCTGGAAGAGCAGCAGCAGCAACAGCCAGTCACAGGTTTCTTTCAGAGCGGGCATAAACCACAAAACAGCCTTCACAACCTCCTGCCCTTCTCAGTAACTGTCACAGTGAAAATTCAGGGCTAAATTCAGGAAAAACACATAGGCTCCTTCATCTGGAGCAACTCTATCCCAGCTCCTGAGATCTTTGCCATCCCCAGCAACTCATCTTCCTCTTTCTACCCAGGCTGTTTTAGAAGAAAGCCCAGCTGTTTGCCTGGCCCCTGCAGTATTTTAGTAAGGGAAAACAGCCTTGATAGTGATGTTATACACAAGTGGATGGGTAACATTCATTCCTCAGTTGTTCTCTTTATTTCCATCCTCTGAAGCTATACCTGGGACCAGAAGGTGAGAAAATAAGGAAAGGTCTGTCAGAACCCTTTCCCTGTTTTTCCATTGGGCCAAAATTATTCAAATGTTGCCTTTCAGTAGATTCTTAACCCAGAAGCCTGAGCAAAAGAGTGAGAAAAACGTTTGTGAAACACTGAAGTTACTTCAGTATCACTAGAGATTTATATTGCTAGATTAAAAAACCACAAAACCAGAAATCTTTTGACTGCTGCAATTGCTATAAAAAATACAGTAGTATCTTGGCAGCACTTTCAGGTTGCTTCAGCATTGACTGCCAGCCTGCGTAACAGGCAGTTACAGCAGGTACCCTCAGCAACAGCCTTAAAGGCATGACAAGGGTCCCCTGCAGGATTAAAGCACGCTCCCCCAGGCATGGCATACAGCTGACGGGGCTCTGCTTCCTCTCCTGCCCCCTCCTCCTACTGTATGTGGTTTTTATTGCTCCTTCCATCCTCCTGTGCTCATGCCACATGTATTTCCTCTCCTGTAGGCTTTGTTGCTAAGCAGCCTGTGCCGCAGGCATGGCTCCGAGCCTGCGCTGGAGCAGGAGGCTGCAGCAGAGGTGCCCCAGGAGGCCTCCCTCCACCCTGCGACAACAGGCAGAATAAGATGCTGATGTAGAGAACAGCGAGTGACAGGTAACAGACCTTTTCTCAGCAGGTAGCTTTCACGTCCCTGCTAACAGAAACTGAAGGAGACTGATGGTCAGGACCCAAGTACTCTGAGCATTTAATCCTCAGAATTTGAATTCAAATGTGTTGCAACCCCCTGGTAGCTTTGGCTATCAGGTAATGCTACAAGCAGTAGCAAGGCCCCATACTGAACACCTTCAGACCACACATGGCTTTAATCAAAGCTTGTATTTTGAATTACCCTTCAAAAAAGCCTGGCAGCCAGGAACAGCTTACAGCATACACACAGCACCACTGATGACCTAAGAATATGTTACCTAGCACCATACAACATGGCTGGCAGGCACAGGCTGGGACACGATATGTTAGAAGAAGGGCCTGAGTTGAAAGGTGTTTTATCCCTTCTTACAGTTACCTGAGGTATCAGCCAGGAGCTGCAGCTACATAGCAGCTAAACTCAGTCAAGAATAGTTTCCACAGAGGCCAAGGAATATGCACTATGAAGTATCTTTCTTCCCCTCGAACCTGAAATTTTGTCACGCTATTAAACTCATGTAATGTGGGTTTCTCCTTTTAGGTCATTTTAGAAGGGAGAGGTAGCACAGCCTCTTTCAAGGCCTTCCTAACACAACCACAAGTTAATAAGCACACACTGGCTAGCCCAGGATTGCATTCAGCATTAGCCAGCAGATTTCTTTTAGCCACAGGTAGGGGAAAAACCTGTTCTAATACTGCATCCTGTAAGGAAACACACCAACCCTTCAGTGGGTAGCCTGTTGCTTGTAGCATTGATACAAATAGCCTCTGTTTAAGAGCAGCTTCATATTGACATTTGAGTGTTTATCACACCTTACCCCTTTAACTAAAATAAATGTATTTGGGGTGGCAAATTGCAGCTTAAGGGTTTCAAGACTGGACATCAGGAAGAGCTTTACCAGAAGGGTAGCGCAGCACTGGAACATGGTATGCAGACACTGGTGCATCTCCATCCTTGGAGGCCTTCCGGACACCAGAAAGAACAATTGTCCTGCTAACCCGAGGCTGACATGAGGTTTTTGCCCAAGAGGAGAGCTTTGAGGGTCCTTTAAAAACAAGGTTTACAGAGGATGCCACACAACTCCTTCTGGTGAAAGTTACAATGATCACTTTAAGTCCATTTAGTCTTCCAGCAGAACATTTTATTCTCATAAGGACAAGGAAATATCAACCAACAGCTCAATTAACATGACACAGATTAAACAAGCCCTGTTAAGCATTTTCTACTTAACATGTGAAAAAAGAGTCTAAAGACATCCTATGTGTCCAAACTGTTCACATTAAAACTTGAGCTCATCCTTTAGCATAAGCTCAGCTGATGTTGCTCCTGTGTATAGCAAAAGGTGGAAACAATTTTTAAATTACCAGAACAGCTGTGTTTAACAAGTACTGAAGCACTGGAGTTTAGACTGCATTTACTGGTGTGCTATTAGACTGCTTTCCTTGCATCTCTTCAGAGTCTCAGGCAGACTTGCAGAAAGCCACAGCAGAAAAACGAACTTCTCCTTTTTCACGTTCTGTAAATTGTCTGCAGATCTTAGCAGAATCCTTGGAAGAAAAAAAAAGCCATTTAGACTATCAGGAGACACTTACTGTAGAGACCAAATCTTTGCAGATCCTCTCTGGGTCTCACCAGCTAAGTTACAAGGTCTGATACCTGTTAAGCGTATTTTTTAGCTGGTGGTATCTAGGTCTGCAGCACAATTATTACCTTGTTACCATGGCATAAGAAGCACCAACTTGTGCAGCAAGTAGACACAGCAACCATGCACTGAATGCATGCCTCAGCCTTTTACAAGCCTTGTTTTCAAGGAAAAAAGCAGGTAGGGAGAAGTCTTACCTTCAATAGCAAGTCATCTGAGCTTGTGCCATGGTTTACAGGGAATGGCATACGCCCATCTGTGAAAAAAGTCCAATCACTCAGTGTACTTATTACTTCTGAATTAGCAGAACTAAGCATAGTGGGCCCAAGAAACAAGTACACACATGAAGATATGTGGGATGTCAGCATAAATTGTCAATACACAGCTTGGGTGAGAAGGGGACTTGGTTATTTCCAGCTCTACAGGAGATTACACGCTTTACAAAGGAGCCTAGGCCTTCAGTGCAACCCATCTTCAGTTAAAATCTTCACTTGAAGATTCAAGTTACATATTGGCTTTGAGAGCCTCAGTGAACAGCTTAACTAGCTCCAAGTATCTAGCCTGACCCCCCAGTGCTGCTGTGCAGTGTAAAGTAGGCCCAGTCCAACTCCAGTTCTCAGGACCTTACCCAATTCATACAGATGTCCATCCACATTGACAAACAGGATGAAGTGGAAGTTCACACTGTTGTCCTCAACCTTAGGAGAGACCATTAGATACATTTGTTAGACTGAAAAAAAAAAAAAGCCTAGTACCATGAACCCTAATTGCAACAACTGGACAGAGATGTCAACAGTAAAGCAACAGCAAAAGACAGAAAACTTAAGTTCAGCTGAAGATCTACAAGGTCAAGTGCCAAAAATCCCAGTGTACAGTCAAATTTTCAGATTGGGGCAGAACCCAAATTTTCAGTCCATGTTTGAGGAAGAAACTCTATGCAAGCATTTACCCACAAGTCATTAACAGCTATCTGCCAGACAAAAAAAAATTGTATTGCTCTACCACCTTCATTAACCCCTTCTCCCAAGATTTTACACCTTCATATCTTACCCGACATTGTCCTTCTTGTGCAACAGAATTGTGGACTTCTTGTATAGCCTTAAGAGAAAGCAGATACAGGTTACTACATCCTGAAGTGCTGATAGCTGTCAGCAGTTTGTCTAGTTTATATACCTTATTATTTGCCAAATGCTTAGCTCTCTCTTCAGGAGACAGATCAGCTGTTTCCTCAAGAAACTTCTTCAGGGCAGACCCCTCATCTGCACAAAGTGATCAAAGATTTTACTCAGTATAGGTAGAGCATCAGTTACAGTTCAGATGCAGCCCACAGTAATCAATGCTTATTGCACTAACTAGGAGTCATTGGATTCAGCCTAGAACCATCTCCAGCATAAGAATATTATAACTACCACTTGAAGCTATTTATCCAGAAGCTATTCACAACAATCTACACAAACAGCCAGCGTTCAAGTACTTCAGGGTACTCTGGATGCTTGTCTTAAAGCTTTCAAATCCCATTCCCACCCAACCCCCTTGCAGATTTGGCAGAGGTGTTCAGTCCTGTTTTAAAGAAAAAAAAAAAAAAAATCAAGGAAGTTGTGATACTTGAGTGTGAGGACGCTTAAGTATCAACTAACAGAATATGGGTAGATGAAATTAAGCTGTCTCCCTGCCTTCAAATGAACACAGCACTTGTCATCCCAGGCTTACTTTGGCTTTCCAGAACATAAATTAGTAGTGCAGTACTAAGATGCACTGAGTTCTAGTCTTACATGCATCATTCATTTCACTCCTCAAGAGTGTGCCATTTCAGAAAATCCTCTCAAAAAAAAAGTAAAGCAAAGCTACTCTCATTTGCCTTTCATACACTTTTTCCTTTGTTTAAGAACGAGTACCACACCACTCAGAGTTCAAGTTCTCTTGGAATAATGAAAATAAGTTCTATTTCACAGATCTCTAGTCTTTGAGCAGTAAAGCATTTCCTGGATTCAGTGACAACCCTTTTTTGACAAGAACTTGTAATCCCATTTCTTAGAAGTTTCTAGCCACCAGTTGCCTAAGTCAGTTTTATATCCTTTTCTATAAGAAGAGAACCACCAAAACTATTACCTTTGCAGGAAAAATCTGCTTACAGACCCTTATCATCCTATGCTGCTTTCCCAGCAAAAAGAAAACACGTTTTAGACTGATTTACAGGCTACCCTGAGCAAGTCTGTTTACATTAGACATTGTCATAAAGAACTCTCTCTTCAGTTGGTATCATCACCATCAGTGTCAATAGCTACTTCTGAACATAATACTTCCTAATTACAAACAGACTTTGGCCAGTCCTACACTTGCATCGCTCACTAGGGGGCTATCTCTCCAGCTACCCAGACAGGCAAGTACATTCACTTCTGCAATTCAGGCAGTAGGTGAGACCACATGCCCCTCTCCAGGAGCTAAAAGACTCACTTACCAACCGAAGCAGTACAGCATGCCTTAACTTGGCTTGCATGAAAGCCCCAGGTATCTCCTATAGCCCATACCCACTCAATCTTCCTCTGTCATTAAAAAAAAATAACGGAAATTCAAGCACTTCAGAACATTCATACTCACCAAGCTTCAGTTTGTCTTTATTATTAGCAACTGCATGTATCAGACCAATTGTCCCACAGGAGTTGCTGACTGTCTGCTTCAGGAAATACACCTTGGAACTGATTTCTTGGTCCTTTATTTTTTCAGTCTGTTGTTTCCTGAAGTTCTCATGCTGTAAACGTGTAACTGTTTTAGGCATTTCACCACAGTGATATCTTTTTATTGTGTAAACTACTAGACAAATGAGTCGTGCAGGAGAATCAATACCAGGACTGGACAAAGCATTACCCAGAAAGTCATCTTTGTGGCGTAGGTCTGGTAAAGCATCACGTGTCTATACTGGATGCAGGCCAAGTCTTAATGGACTACCTGCATGACTCAGTTGTATCTAAAGGCACTGTTCCTAGCCTCTCCATCTGTTCTGTACACTGGAAATAAGCTTGGGGTGGGAAATCATATAATGGATAGGTTCTTTTATATCCTCTATTGTTTTGGTCCATTTAATGAGACTACGACTCAGCAGGTCTCTGCAATAGCCTGCCTTTGTACCTTTAGGTTATGTCTCTTCAGGAACCCCTCCCTATCAGGACAACGTACAGGCAAGCGTAAAACCCATCACTACCCAAAGGCTGTAATCCTTCCTTTAAAGGACCTGTTAAATATACTTTATTTCAAAGCCCATCTCCTCATCTACTTCCTTAGCATCAGTTGGACTAAATGTAATAATCACACAGAAGTAATTTAGGCCTCTCCAGGCGCAATGATTCAGCACGGTAATCGCCATTCCTCACACTCGAGACTGCCAACGTTTTTCCCTCGGCCTGATAAAGCGAAGCGTAAGAGATGCGTGAGACTAAAAGGCCTTGTTTCATTGCTCAGCACATTTTAGCTCAGGCTATTTGGAGGCTGGGGTCGAAGACCCAGCAGGTACAACCCACCACCCACCTACAGCCCTGGCACAAGCCAAACCTACCCCCCAACCATCTGGTGCTTGCAGGGATGACACAGGCGCACTCCTGACAGCAGCCAGCGCATACAGGCGTTGCTGCTGACAACAGCCTGCTTTGTACCCCAGGGGCATTTGGGCCAGGCGTGGCCTAGCCGGGCCTACCCGGGGTGACAGCAGGATCCCGGTACGGCACCAGCTGTCACACAGCACCGGGGGCAGCCACCGGCCCGGCGCCCGAACCCAGCCCATCCAGCTGTCGCCGCCGGGGCTGCAGCCCCGAGGGCCGGCGAAGGCAAGCAGCCCCCGGAGGGACGCAACAG
>NW_009260073.1:1952076-1964645 GCF_000687185.1 Egretta garzetta
CCTGCCCTGCCCTGCCCTGCCCTGCCCTGCCCTGCCCTGCCCTGCCCTGCCGCGCGTGTATTGCATAGAGCATAGGATGGTTTCGATACTCAACACAAGCATTAGGTACTTATTTTTTAAATTTCAGTATAAAACCGTCACGGAAGTCACCTGTCTGCTGGCTGCATCTCTGCAGTTCGGACCAGTCCCTGAGCCGGTCCAATGAAGTTGGTTATAAAATATTGGGCTTTTTATCTTTTATTCATGGCCTGACAGTTCCTCTGCACAATGCCTTTGGACTGGAACATCTCTGAACACAACCAACCTGCTTGAAATACTAAAAATCACGTGGACTCCAAACAGCCTTTCAGATTCCACTGGTAAACAGCCAGATGGGAGCCCTGCGGATAACGGAGAGACGCTTCACCGTTACCCTTCAAACAATGCAAATACTGAGCAAAATAGTCAGCTGAATGTCTGCAGCCTGTTTGGTTTTGATGACTTTATCCCTTTGGTTTTCCACCCTGATTCAGAATGATTTGGACCCCAGTGCAGCAAAATTTCTAAGTACCTGCCTGATTTCAAGCACGCTTAAATTATCTTTAGATCTACTGCACTGTAAGTTAGCGGGGAATCATTCACATCAGGCAGTTGCACACGCAGGTTTTTGGATTGAGGCCTATTTATCAACCTTACGCAGTTTACGATGAACTCCTATGGAAAGAAGCTTACAGTTTACTCTTTGAATTGTGGCCACAAAAGGTTCAAGATAAGGTGCTACATTGGTTCTACCTGTAACAGGACCTAGTGAAGAAAAGGCAGGATAGCAAGGAGGGGGTTGTATTTTACGTGCAAAGCTGGGATGTTTCCAGACAGGATAAAGCCTTGAGCAACCTGGGCTGATCTCGGGACTGATGGTGCTTTGAGCAGGAGGTTGGTCTAGAGACATCCTGAGAGCCCTTCCAACCTGAAGCATCCCACGATTCAGTCTATCGCAGTAAAGGGAAGAGCAGTACACACTGTTCAAAACCAAGGATTTTCAAGGAGGAGGAGGAGGGGAAGGTTCACAGTAAATTACAGTATCATTTATTTCTGTTTTTTTCCCCTTACGTTATGGCTGAAAACAGTCATTGATACCTATAGGCAAGCTAAAAATGGCCCAAAATATTTATTCTATGTATAGTGTCTTTGACTGCCTTTCCTTTTGTGATTGACTCTTCACGCACTGTAAAATGCAAGTATGGCAAAGCAACTTGAAGCAACAAATACAGTGCTAATGGTGCCTGGTAGATATGTAGGAGAGACTGCGTGCCAGAGGATGGCAAAGCACACGTCCTGCAGCCTACAAAAGCAAAGGCTAGAAATGGCAAGGAAAATCCTATTTCTGAATTGCCCAGTGGCAAATGGTGGTTATAACTCCAGCCTGCCTCAGAGCAATGGCGGTGCTCGGATCCCTGGGTTACAGTCGGCCCTGGGATGATGGCTCCTGCATCTAGGCTGTTGGGAGAGACTGCAAACAGCCATGCAAGTGTTGTTTCAGCCTGTGTGTGCCACGAGCAGCACACGGGGACCATAGGAGAAGTGATCGTTCTAAGGGAGAATCTGCCAAATCTACCAATACGTTAATTAAACAGGAAGTATAACGAGACAAAACTGCTAAAAGTCTGCTACAGTTGCATAAAGATGCCTGCCTCCGGAAAGTCACGTAAAAAGTGAGTGCTGTGTCATGTCCAGTCCCCATCTACCTCCCTGCAAAGAGGAAGTCTCTGGATTGTCTTTCTTCTGTGCAGGTAGATGCACTTAGCACATGTAACCCAATACATTTCCATTTCTGCAATAAAATCAACTCACCTGAAAAAGTGACTGGAAATACTTGTGAACTTTCTGCACGGCCCCAATGTAAGAATAGTACTTGTGGTGTTCAACACCATCTGTGAATAAAGCTTTCGCTCAGATGTCTGATCTAGAAAGTGCATACCGAAGAATCTTTGCTACGTGTATAATCTTTTGGCAGATTTCTTTCTCTGCAATACAGGACTCGGTGGTAGTATTTAATTTCTCCCCATGTTTCAGCTGGAAGGTTTACATAAGGAAGAACTAGACCTACAATCAGTTCAGAAGATCTCCTACAAAAAAAGTAGCTATGACAAGCAGGGTGGTGTAGGAGACAAAGCTGGCCTTAGACAATGCAGAGCTCCTGAAACGGAAGCTGAGATTGTAAATTTTTCTCCTGCCAAAATCTAAGCCCTGAGGCAGTTCAAGTCCCCATCTTCAGCTGCGCTATCCACACCTGCCTAGCAAACCCCTCAGACCTGTGCCTTTCTTCATTTCCTGATAATACGACTTGCTTCCCAAAAGCAGGACTCCAAAACCATTCCTGGAAATCTCCTTAATTCCCTACTCCCTACTTCCCAGACAAACCACTGGTGTCCATAGCTGGCTGGTGGTGCCCAGAGCAACGGGATGCAGGTACAAGGTGGTGCAGGGACCGGAGCCACAGGAACCCGTTACTGCATGTCCCCATTCTCCTGGTGCCCGTCTGCGCTTACCCTACAGTGAGCTGAAGGTATCTGAGATTACTGTAAGTACATCTGCTGGGCTGGGGGTAAATCCTGCCCGAGGGCAGCTACGATGGCTCAGTTATACCGTAGCAGTGTGCTTGAGAGAGGTTGACTTCAACAGAAAAGCAGCATCCTTGAAGAGTTGCTAGGACTACCTTTGCCTAAGGCCAGTTCTGACCTAAGTCATAGCGTAACTAAGGTGGTATCCATCCACGATAGGGACATTTAGGATGCTTCATAATCAGCAGTGAGAAGAAGAAATGTGAGAGCATGAGTCAGTGGACCAAACAGAGATGTTAGCTTTGGGCTGAGACAAACTTGTGCCCTAGAAACACCAGCTTCTCTCCCTCAACTATAAAGGGAGCTTGTGGGACCCAGCTCAGGTGTAGAGGTCTACAGTGATGACACCGGCTTTCAGATGGATGAATCCAACCTGAACTGCCTGGTGATGAGAGAGGGATACATATTTTTACCTTGCAGCTCACCATAATTGATGTTACAATAATGTATGATTGAGTATGCATTATGGCATATAGCAACAGACTTTATTTCTGCATGACAGGCTTTTAGCCTGGTAGATACGTGGCTGTGAAACAAGACAATTTCCTATCATTTGGCACCTAGTGTGCAGTCAGTAACTGGAAGGCTAATAAACCACCATCCTTATTTTCCACCACTAACATTTTCCATGTTAATGTATCTGCATGTCTATGTCTGCATTATTGTAAAGGACAGATGTAAGAGAATTGCCCCCAACTGCATTTGCATATAGGTTCCACTGAGTGGAGAGAGAGAGAGAGATATTATATACTATCACTGCTATACCACTATCACTGCTATCCAGCTATACCGCTGAATGTATAGAGCTTTTCCAAAATGAAAAACTGGAATTAACTGAAGAAAGCCTTTCTCCCAGATTAGACGCTGGAGGTAGTCTGATGTGCTGTGGGTTAACTTAATGTGTTGCAGGCAGCTAAGCTACACACAGCTGCTCGCTCACTCTTCCCCAGCAGGATGGGGGAAGAGAATCGGAAGGGCGAGAGTGAGAAAACCTGTGGGTTGAGATAAAGACAGTTTAATAAGCAAAGGGGGGGGAGGGATTAAAAAAAACCCAACGAACAAGTGATGCAAAAAGCAATCATTCACCACCAGCCCACTGATGCCCAGTCAGTCGCTGAGCTGAGCATGACGCCATACAGTATGGGATGCCCCCTGGGTCAGCCGGGGTCAGCTGTCCTGGCTGTGTCCCTCCCAACTTCTTGTGCACCCCCAGGCTACTTTCTGCAGGGACAGCGTGGGAAACGGAGAAGGCCTTGATGCCATGCCAGCACTGCTCAGCCATAGCTAAACATCGGTGTGTTATCAGCACCGCTTTGGTCACAGATCCAAAACACAGCCCCATGCCAGCTGCTGCGGAGAAAACTAACTCCATCCCAGCCAGAACCAGCACACTGTGACACCAAACATGAAACAGGGCAAACATATCTGAGGCCACTGCAGGGATGGCAGGCATTAGGGATCTGTGTAAGCCAGTAACATTCCCCTTCTCTTCTGGTAAATTATCCGGAGCACAGCAGTAATTCCTGCGTGTGAGTGCCCCAGCCTTTAATTAGAAGATCAGAGGGATCAAGAGGGCAAGCACAAATGACTGCTTTTATAGAGGGCCTGGGTCCATGAAAGCTTTGAGCAGGAAGAGAGGCGTGTGTTTATTTCTGAATTGCAGCCAGGTTAATTTAAATACTTCGGTGAAGAGTCCCGGTGACTGCAGCCCAGGGCTGTGGGGCAACATAAGCCCAGGTACTGCTCAGCACCTGGCTGCCGGCAGCTGCTCTCCAGGTCCAGGGGCCAGGAGCTCTGGGCTGAAGTGTCTCAAATGTCAAGCAGGAGTAAGACTGGGAAGTGAAAGAAATTCAGAGCAGCTCAGAGCTGAGTTGGGAATAGGGGAACCCCCCCCCAAATCTTTCTTTACTTAACCTAAAGGTTGGAAAAGTTATATTCTCCTATCCCCTTCTCCACAGGGAGGGGATGTTTTGGCTAGAAGATGTAATGACTAAGGACTGCTGAGGTGGAGCATGCTGAAGGATGTGAACTCTGGTTTTGACCTGTGAGGAAGCTCAGCTGGAGAGGGGTAACGCTGAAGCTAGCCAGATAAAAGGGTCAGGCTTATGAGAGAGGCTGCTCTGCCAAGGGCTGCCTTTGCCTGTATTGACTGCCAGCAATGACTCCGTTAACTGCTCTGAACTGCAGCCAAGTCCTCCAGCATGTAAAAAACAAACACTACAGAATGCAACAGCTCTTCTGGAAGTCTGTAGGTGGAAGTGTTAAAGTGCTAAAATGTAGTTTTGAAGGCCTGCCTTGAGAGTCTCAGATCTGAAGAGTGTGACCATGGTTTTCTTGAATTCAGATCTGTCTGGCAGGATGCTTAAGATTCTTCACCTTGTTCCTCTGCAAAATCGTGTCCACCATATGGCAATGGTGTCTATCAGAGGCACAGCGATGGTATGATTTGTTTTGTGGTAGAACTAGGGCAAACAGTGAGTGACTTTGTTTCCACAAAGAAAGGCAGGAGGGATATAGTTGACAAGGGTGTCATAGTTGCCAATGAAATTACACACTGTCTGCTTTTACTTCATATGAAAGCTTCCAAGGCTTGTCTCAATGGATAAGGAAGACAGTATATTGGCACCTGGGCAATCGGCATGCGTCTCTCTCAAATGCATTCTTTGGTGATGTTAGCAAGCCACCTTTTTTCCTCTGCCTGCTGTTGGATGAAGAAGTGAGAGGGAGGACCCTGACAGAAGGGAATAGTAAGAGCTTTTGTATCTGTTGCAAAAAAAAGGGGGTATTCCTGCTTGCATGACAACAGAGGCATCTGTAGACAAGGACCCTCCTGAGAAGGGAGTTTATTGTGAAATGTTGTCACTCCTCCAGTCCAGCAGCAGAAACGATCTTACACCTTATGTCCAACTTATCTTCTTTTGCGGGAAGGGAAGAGAGTGATGGGGATTAACTCAGATGTAAAAGGCATTCCTTCATCCTGTTTTTTTAATGCAAATAGAGAACTTTAGCAGGATTTGAAGTAGTTGACACTTGAAATCAGTGAACAACAAAACCACATAATTAAAAAAACCCAAAAAACAAACAAACAAAGCTGTTTAGCTAACTCAGTCACAGAATCCTGAAAGATGCTTGCTTTGTTCCTGACATCTGACATGGTCCTGTACTCTTGCTGTATCTTATGAATAGTCTTCTGGTGAAATGTTTCCATCTGATTTTTATACACATATTCACCCCCACCTATATAAATCCTGGAATAAGGTGTGCTCAGCTCAGCATGTTCTCTGGAAACCCTACTTCCCTAACAAAAATGTCTTGGGTAGTACAAGCTACCCTTGAACTTCTAAATACCAACAGGGACATGCATACCATGGTATTTACACCAACTTGTGGTAAAGGATTTACTTCCTACTGCACGTGCACACTCTTGAGAAGTGTGGGGATTTTGTTTTTAATTAGAGAAGTGCCCTGAAGTAAAGCCTCAGCTGCAGACAGTCTGTGAGGAGTCCAAGCGTGGTTCTTCTGTTGGAGCTTCTTCACCTGGGGAGTGATGTTGGCACAGAGCTGCTGCCTGTCCAGTAAGTGAAGCCAAGAGCCCGAGGTCCCTGGATTGCCCTGAGATCTGCCTGCCTGTCTAGTCCTATCCTGAAGTGGGCTGGCTGTGCAGGACTGCATGGGAAAGACATTTTCTGCCTCTTCATCACTCCTAAGGTCTATGGCATATCTTAGAGTTCCTAGCCACAATATATATGTATATATGTATGTTTGGTGTGCAGCTCTGGCAGGCTGGTGATTCAGAAGTGATGCAGAGCGGCCCAGCTCTGTTATTTTCCAGTGTCACCCCGGCAGATATAAAGCCTCACAGACCTAGATCTGAGCTGCTCTTGCTTCTCTGCTCTGTAACAGCAAGTCAAAGCATTAAATGGATCCCTTAGTCATGCTGGTGGAATTCAGTATGTCCTTTTTAGCTGCTGAGATCTCCAAAGTTTTGCCTGTACCAATTCCTATGTTAATTACAAATTAACAGTAGCTATTCACTTAGAATCATAGAATCACTTTGGTTGGAAAAGACCTTTAAGATCACCGAGTCCAACCTTTAACCTAACCCTGCCACCCCACCACTAAACCATGTCCCTAAGCACCTCATCTATCCTTCTTTTAAATACCTCCAGGGAGGAGGACTCCACCACTTCCCTGGGCAGCCCATTCCAGAGCCTGACAACCCTTTTGGGGAAGAAGTTTTTCCTAATGTCTAGCCTAAACCTGCCCTGGCGCAGCTTCAAACCATTCCCCCTCGTCCTATCATCTCTTACCAGGGAGAAGAGACCGACCCCTACCTCCCTACAGCCTCCTTTCAAGTAGTTGTAGAGGGCGATCAGGTCTCCCCTCAGCCTCCCCTTCTCCAGACTAAAGAACCCCAGTTCCCTCAGCCGCTCCTCGTACTTACAAGACAAGGCTTTGATTTCAAAATGCGTAAGAATGAGAGACTTACGTCCACATTAATAACCACTTTCCAGAAGTGTATCTGGCAGAACGTAACCCTTAGTTAAGTTTTAGTTCTGTCACAAATTGTTTTACACATGGTGACCACCCAGCGTATTGCTAATGCAAAGCAGTTGGGTTGTACGTGATGCTCTTGCCAGCCGGGGGACGCAGCAGTGCAGGGGCCCAACCGCTCTGACACCGCTGTGGATGTCGCCGGTGGAAGGTTATTAGTCTGGGCTCAACTGCAAGCAATTAACATTAAAAATGCAATGAAACAAGCTCAGTTGGGAAGCATCGTCCCTTCCAGGCTTGCCTTTGCCCTGAGCCCCTCTCAGAGGCTAACTCTGTAGTGCCTCCCGTGCCTCTTCAGAGGCTGGTCACAGAGCATCAGCAGTGCTGAGAAAGGGAGGCTCTTCTCCCTCTCCACTCCAGGAATTTTTCCAGCCGATTCAAGGAGAGTATTTCCAACCCCCCACCTTCAGAGAAATGTTTAGAGAGCGTTTGTCCCTGATGGAGAAACTGTTTTTCTGAAGATCCGTTTAACTAGCACTGTTTTGAAGTGTTTACCTAAAGCACATGTGGATATGAAGACGACCATCGTTTGGCCCCTGAGCCTTACTGATTTAGTGGAGGTGTTTAGCTTATGAATGTGCATGCCGAAACAAACCCCTGTCTCAGTGGAGAAAAATATTTAGATGGTGACGGGAACTACACTATGGATCAGAAAAACAATGAGACTGTATCACGTTCTGCAGCTGCAAATATAAACGCAAAACACGCCGCTCTTTCCAGTGCATGTTTACACACGTAGGGCAAAATTCCCATTGAGTGCATTTGCAGCCTGGGCTTTTCTGGCTGTGTTTAGGACATTAGACACTGGACTTTTGTTGCTCGCTTCAGAGACAAAGCACTGGCCTTTTGCTTTTAGTAAACATAGCATTTCCAACTTTATCTTAGCTCTCTATGCCTCTTAATTAATGTGTATTTGTGGATGTGAATGTGTATATATCCATATATGGCATATAAGTGGGTTACCATTCTGGCCCAAGATGTGGGGTGCCTGACTGCCTCACCAGGAGCTGTACTGCTGCACCTGGTTTGACCGCCCATTGGGAAGCAGAACCGGCAGTGCAGAATTTCCAGGGAATGCTCCCGAGTGCGAGAGCACCAGGGCCAAAATACAGCAACTGCTGGCGGTGGAGAGGTGCTGGCCTAAAACTACTAAGCTGGGCTTTATTTTGTGCTGTTTGAACAACTGCCTTCTCAAAATATGGAAAAATTGTAGCCTCAAAGGCAAGTGGCATTCCAAAATCTGTTTCATATTCCTATTTCTCAGATGCAGAAAAATATTGGAGATCATATGTTTCAGTAGCCATCAGAAAGCAGGGCAATACTTCCCATTTCAAGCACCCGAGGCAAGAAAATCTAGCTACACCTTAGCTTTGCAAGCATGAGGTATCCTCTTTATTTGACTACCTATAATTACAGGCCTTGCTCTGTGGCAACTTCTGAGTGTTTTTGACTACCAGAGCCACATAAAACTGTAAATGGAGTTTGCTGAAAAGTCAGCTCTGAAAGCACCTACTGCCTTCTAGCAGAGTGCCTAAGCAGCTGCTGCAGGATTTGGAAACAGCAGCTTTCCCTCCCCTGGCCCCTCCAGCTAGAAGGAAGTCCAAAATGGACTGTTTTCCTGCAGTGGCCACTTGGTATGTTCTCCTATTTCAAATATTGTGATAATTTGCAAGCTAACACAGTCACCCTGCTCACCTCCCCCAGAACTTGCCTGTAATGATAAAAAAAAAAAAAAAAAAAGGAGCTACCCTGTCTGTGTGAGTGGGTGGACTTGGTAAGCGCATCGTCATCAGAGAGCTTGTATGCCTGGGAGCCAGGCCAGGCCACCTTTCCTTCACCTCATCCATAGGAAATCCCGATATACTGCTGTATAACAGGCAGGGAAAGGAGGGATCAGAGAATGGCATCTAGTCAGATGTCTAAGAGATAATTTATAACTTACTTCACAACTATTCCTGGATACAAGACTCTGACTTCCTGAAGAGCTAGAAAGAAACCTTGAAATTATCATTCCGCCTTGCTTGGCATGTCAAGAAATCCGCCAACTGCTGGCCTGCTAATTGCGCCGGTTTGAACTTGTACCCATACGGCCTTTGCTAATGTAGTGGTAACATGCCCGAGATAGCTAATGCAGTGGACAGCAGAGGGGTCCATGAGTATAAGAGGAGGCCTTGATTTAGTTCCTGGCTTGACTAAACTACTGGAGTAACCTTATCTGAGACTGATGTCTTGCTGTCTCTGCTTCTCCATCAATAACACAGGGAAGTTCCTCCCTGGCAGAATTAGTCTTTCACTATGTGCTGGCCCATGGAGCACTCATGAGGCAGCAACTCAAAGCAACGGGAGCAATGCATGCTTTCGCACGGGTCCTGGGAAGCGATGCGTCGGGGGGACTGAACCCTCTGAGCATGTTCAAGCCTGTAATGAAAAATTATACGCTACAAGTTTAATTCTTAAATCTCCTAGATGCGTGGTGGTTTTTGTTCTTTCTGGAAAATTATTTGATGTAGTATTTTAAGATGGGGACTTAATGTCACAGCGAGTTGTGTGAGAGAAACAGTTCCAAAGAACATTAGCATTCTGCTATAACTGAATTTTCCTAATTAAATTTCTACCTTAAGCTTGGGTTTAGGATCAGTACATTCAGAAAAACGTTATTTGATGGTGTAGGTGCCTCTGAAATCTGCAAGTACAGTTGCACCACTAGATGGAAGCCTTGCTTATTTCATAGTCACCTCTTTTCTACTTTCCTCTGCAGCGAGAAGCAGTTTCTCATGAGATGGGACCATTGCATACTTTAACTACCCCCCTACCCTTAAGTAAAAAAACTGGTGTAGAGAAGAAAGCAGGGGGAGAAACTGTGGTCTTCCCCCAAGAGAGCTTTCGGGGGCACAGCAGGCCCGAAGCAGGGTCTGCAGCCCTGTGCCGTGCCAAGGAAGGTTGGGTGCAGAGGGTTACTTGCCAGCGGAGACTCCCATGGGCACTCATTCCTCATGGCAAAGTTGGGTGGACTTTGACCGAAATAAATTTGCAGTCATAGTTCAAACACAGAAATAGCAAGATGATGATGACATGGTTTTGGTATGAGCTGGTAATATAGAAAGGCCTCTTTTTTTTTTTTTTCCCCCGTTAGGTTTATAAACACTGTTTCGTGAGATGTTTGTCTCTTAGGCACAGAGGCAGTAAGTGCTCTGTCAATTCCTGACGGCCGCAACTGCAGGAACTATTTCGTTGTACTTGGAAAGTTAACACATCGGATTGCTCTAAACCGAGATGTACAGTTGATGTGACTGGCTGAGCCTGTGCAAGCAGTACATCCACCTGGAAATGTTTCTGAGAAGTCTGAGCGTATTGAGCGGCTGTCCATTTAGGATGTATATGAAGATCCGTACTTAGTTTCCCCAACACTTCATTTTTATGACTCTGCTTACTATACTGCAATCCAAAGTGCATTATATAGACTATGTAACTAAATGGTAATCATAATTTTAACCGCATAGCGAAAACCACAATGCAGTGCTTTTACACTTCTCTTCAAAGGAATGTGAATTTATGAGTACCTTGCCTGGCCATTTCTGTCAGGGAAATATATTAATAGGCTATTCACTAATAATCTTGGGCAACCCAATAGTTGTCTTGCACATCTCCAGCAGATTTGCAAGTAGTGCAAATTCCAGGGGGAGTTCTGCTCTGGCATGCCGTCAAAGCATAAAGGCTTTCCCTCCTGCTGGACTGATGTGCTTTCTTGACTAGGGAAGCACCCTGATTTGCAAATGCTGGAATTTGATGAATCACCTTTGGATGTCTCAGGAGGTCTTTGGTCCTTCTGGAACTGACTGTGATGACACAGTTCTATTAGCACTGTTTGGAGGCTTTTTCTGGAGATTCATCAGGGTTCTGGATCTAAAAATACCAATTAAAATGGGAGCTTTAGCTTATAAAAGTGCTGCTCTTTTTAAACAAATTAGAAGGTTCAGTCACATCCCATTTTAAGACAAATGGAAAAATATGGGTACCACTACAAACAAGAACAATACATTTAAGAGTACGTTATTAAGTGTTCAAGTATAATTTCCAGGTGCTTTGCTCTGAATTATTACATCTTTGCCTAATTGTGGCTTCTTCTTGTTCATCACTGTAGTGCTTGTAATTGCAAATTTTTTTTTCTGTTCTTCAGGCTGGTGGACGTCAATATGATCTTCTAAACCCATAAATATTTCTAATTAAAGATGCTATATTCCTATTCATCTTAATGATCTCTTTAACTGTGCTCAGATCATGAGCGTTCTGCTGTTATCAGCATGGCTGTAAAGCCAGGGAACAAAATAATGAAGAAGGTTCTGGAATGCCTTGGAAAAATCATCCCTTCCAGATAAATAGATTTGCCATTATAAATGGTGCGATAAATTTTAAGTAGACTTAGGCACGTCAGTATGATTGCTAAAAGTGTTTTTGGTTAAGAGAAAATGAGACTGGCCGTTTCATTACTGAAATAGTCTTCTCTGACCTCCTTGTGTCATGGGTCGCTCCAGCACGGCAGTGTATTTTACTGCTGATTGGTTTGCATCTGTCGTTCTGTGGACTTTGTAAGATTGTTAGAAGGTGTAGGAGTAAAAGGTCTGTTAGTAGTTACATGCTTTCCACTGAGCTACCATCCCATCTTAAATTTTTTGCTTTAGCAATGAGCAGTTTCTTCCCCTGTAATCTCAAAAGCCTATCTTGACAGAACAGGCAAAATCCCACCGGTTTGGAAGGCTTTAAACAGAAGGTTCATCCTATGGGCGTGTTCTTTCAAGCCTCACTACTAACTGTCCGGGATGTTGCTGTGGTTCTCCGCTCATTCATCTCAATACGTGCCTAAGGATTCGCTCTCACTCTATGGCACTGCAAACCCGAGCCTTCCAAGACCAGTCCTGTTACTCGTTTGTTTTCTGCACTTGCGAACACCCCCCATTTCTTTCCATCCGTGCTGGCTGCGTAACATTTGAGACCCACCAGAGCACAGCTGCCTGGAGCGCCGTGCTGGAGCCAAGCACCCTCCCTCAGCCCACGACTCGAGGGGTTCACTGGTGTTCATCACCCAACCGGGGTGCTTAACCCACCCCCGTGTTGCTACTGGAGCCGGCATCCAGTGTGAAAAGCAACCCATCCTTCTAGGTGGGCTTCCAAACCTACTCGGCTGCCTAGCTCTCCCTCTCCTTCTTGCTGCCAGGAGTCCTGGGACACAGCGGGTGGCATTTTGGGAGAGTAACTGCTGCTGCCCCACCTTGATGAGGGTATTACTACGTTTGCCAGCGCCAGCCCGACTCTTCGTTTCTCCCCTAAGGAGAAAAAATGCTTTTTCATTTCTTTCAGGGGTACACCTGCCCCCGCGCACAAACCCCTCCCCTCCACCCAGGGACGGCTGCTCCGCAA
>NW_009260073.1:1965279-1976621 GCF_000687185.1 Egretta garzetta
GGGGGCGGAAGGTAAAAAAGCATGAAAAGTGGCAAAAGTGCCTGCAGAAGTAGCTTTTTTTTTTTTTTTTTTGTGGTTATTAGAGTGGGCTTTGCGAGTTCAGCTCATGCGTGGGGAGCGCACGCGGGGTTGCAAATGGGAGTGTGCAAAAATACAGTACTCGGAACAAAACCCCGCTTAATCCCACTTGAAGTTCTCAGGAATTCACTTGGGTCCCATGACAGCAACGGAGCAGCTTCTGGTTGCGGCTAGAGAGAGAATGAATTCAGACAGATAAAATAAAATGGAAAGTGTAATGGTTTATATATTTACTAAGTTGCGTTGCCTGCTCATTTGCAATGTTTTACAGTTCTCAGCTGGGCTCCTGCTTGCTAGGGAGGGTAAGTGCAGCTATGTGCTTTAAGCACAAAATAACTAAAACCAAGAAAAAAAAACCCAAAAGACCCTGCACTGCTGATGGACTGGTAGGCTTTGTGCGTTGTGGATGGTGTTGGTAGCCGTACAGGATAACGGTATGGGCCGTACGTTGTGCAGGGTAACAGCACCTGCAGCAAGTTCCAGTGCTTCACCTAAGGTCTGCCGTGTTGCCCCAGGAGCTGAGGTGCGGGTTGCTGCTGAGCTGCTGCAGGCTTGCTCTGTCCTCTGGCTCACCAGCACGTTCCTCCCGTTCGTTCTCGATCCGACATCTCACCATCCTGCCACCTCATGCTCTGGTACTGTCTGAAAGCTTGAATGAGTTACCTGTCTTGTGTTTAAAACTGTTTTCTGCCTGCATAACTGCATTTGGTTAAAGCAACTGTGTAGATGTCCTAGCACTTACAGGGAGAGGCATCCTCTTACGGTGACCTTGGGACAAAATCTTGGCTGATTAACTTCCTTGCATGGAACAGCCATGCTGAGTGTGGGTATTTTTCTTCTTCCTTTACAGTGGTGACTGTTTGATGGAATGCTTTTTGGCTTGTATTTTGGGGTTTTTTGGTCACTTAAGGGAAATCAGGGTTTGGAGAGGGCTCTTCAGGAGGAAGAATAGTTTTATTGTGTGTTGTGAAGAGTACATGACTTGGCTGTAACAAGGAGGAAGATTCTTGGCCCTGAAGCAGCACACGTGGACGTGTCCTTTCTGGTGAAGGAGGCATCCAAGCAGTAGATCACAACAGTGTGGGAATAATTTTCTAGCAGAAGGGGATTCATGACTTGGAGACCTGGATTATTTCTTCTGGTTTTCAGTTCTACAGCTAAGTCAGGAACAGTGAGAAAAATGGTCATTTTTGGTGGGGCGTTGGGTGGAATCTGCTGTGCCCTTGGTCAGGAGGGATGGTGACTTCCTTAGGAAATGCCTGAGGAGCCTAGGGAAGGCTGCTGCAGGGTTTTTGCTGGAGAGAGTGGTGGCTTCAGGAGCTAGTTAGGAAGGAATTAGAGTACTTGAGATTGCCTACTGTAAGGATTTATTTTTTTTTTTTAGCAGAGGCTGTGAAAAACAAAAATGAATCCTGACAGTTGGTAGATAATCAACTGATTACATCTCTGTCAGGTGGCAGATCTGTGCACCTTGGAAGCTCTGACCTAGGATGTGCAGTCACACTCAAGCAAATCATCCACACTGGAAACAGACTACACCATATGTACATCCCTTGCTAGTAGAAGACGAGGTCTTCCGTTATTCCCTGCTGCGAGCAAGGAGCTCCGCTGTGGGGAACAGCGGAGCAGGAGGTGTGCTGGGTGCATTAGCTCGTCCCTGTCCTGCTGCCACGGAGGCAGTAATGGCGAGGGTGGAGTGTGTTGGGCTGGGATGCTGGCAGGAGGGGTGGTGGGATGGGTGCGAGCTCCCGGGGAGCGCCGGGCGTGAGTCTTCTCACCCGTGCTGCGGGTGGGATGGGTGCAGAGGGGGGCTGGGGGAGAGAAATGCCAGTTTTTCCAGAGGAGATGAGGAAAGCGTGGCTTGTTTAGCCTAGCAGATGAGGCCTGAGAGGGGATATGACTGCAATCCGCAAATAACAGCGGGGATATAAACACTAGGATGGGAGAGGAGCTATTTAAGCTAAAGAACAATGTTGGCACGAGAACAAATAGATATGAACTGGCATGAATAAACTTAAGCTGGAATTTAGACAGTTTCTTCCCTAAATGGAGTGAGGATCTAGAACAACCGTCAAATGGGAAAAGTGGGAGCAAGCCCCCTAACTGGCCCTTGATGATATATTGAGGAAGTTTATATCATGTGCTTGGCTGTGGCGGTAGGAGATGAGGCTTGGTGACTCAGGAAAAGCTTTTCCGTACGTCTGAGTTAACTGAATATAGATTTTCTGCGCCGGTGTTTCTTATTTTTAAAATCTGACATTCAAAATGGGCATAAAAATAAAACGCTTGCTTTACAATTTCTGTCGCTGCTTAGAAAGAGTTGTGATGTGCTTAGTGGCCACTTTCTGAAATGTTTTGCAAGTTAGGTTTTTTTTCCCCTCCAAAATAATAAGCATTGGCTTTACAGCTGCATCTAATTGTGTGGATATTCCCTTTTTCTTTACGTTAAAACTGCAAAAGGAGACTATATGTTAGTGTCCGTGTGTGAGCTGCTTATCCTTCATTGAACTGCAGAAAACCTTTTTTTTTTTTTTTTCTTTTTTTTTTTTCTATTGAAGTAATTCATAAATCCTCTCAAAAAAGGGGATTTTTGGGGGGACTGTGCAGCAGACCCAGACGGTGTGAACTGAGACGAGTGCTCCAAGCTACGCTCTGACTGGAGGACTGCTATAAATGAAGCTTAAAGCAAATTTGAAAGCAAGTCTAGTTGAGCTGTTGTGCATGGGGTTTGTCTCACTTGCTGGGATGCAGAACAGCTGAGAGTTATCTTAGTGTGGCGGCTGCAGTAGTTGAGCTCCTACAGAAATCTGTGGTTGGTTGTAAAAATACTGTGTGTGCAACACAGAATACAACCAGCTGCGGGTGCTATGTAATGGGTCCTATGACTGTCGGCAGTACCTGACTGCTTCTAGGAGATGTAGTAAGTGTAGAAATGAAAGAGCAGCTGTGATGGGCCAAACCAGGGGTTCATTTTCATAGCCCGGTTATGCCACAGCGGATGCAAGCAAGCCATGTGGTGGCTGGTTTCACCTCCAAGCAGCACCTTGGAGATGCCTCAGAGTGCTTCTGTGTTGTTTCCTTGCCTTGTAGCAGAAAGTGGTCTCTTGCCATCAGGAGGGATGAGGAGCTCTTGCAGGCTGACTTATACTTTAGGCTAATCTGCTGCCCACTGAAACCAAATGTGAGAAAATTAATCGAGGAGAGGTGAAAATGGGTGCAGTTATGGTGTTCTTCATTTTCTCTGTGACTCACATCCCTTTTGTAGGGAAAAGGAGGAGTCCTTGGGACGTGTACATCTAATGCATGAGGCTGCAGTTCTTCTGGCTCCTCCAAAGCCTCCTCCTGAGCTTATGGGTGGTTTATTTGATTTACAGCTTTCCTGTCTGCCACCCTACGAAAGAATGGGATCTTCTTGCCAGCTTCCTCCCGCCCCTGTCTGAGCTGGCCACAGCTCTGTGGGCTGATGGGCTCCAGATTTGATGGGCAGGATCCCAGCACCTCTGTGCCTGTTTCTCTTCCCTTGTCTCATTATGGGTCTGGGCAGAGGACTAATTGCTGCTGTCCCCAGAGCTTTGAGGAGGGTGCTGTTGGGATGCTCTCTGCGGTATCTCTTTAGTTTCCTATTTTTTGGTTTAACCCTTCACCTTCAGCCTGCTCTCTTTTTGATCTGTTGTCTTCTGCAACCTTTTTCTTCTTTTTCTCTCTTCTCTCTCCTTGTAAGCATATGCTCAAGGAAAAATAAGAACAGGATGACCTTATTCTGAACCTCCTCTATAGATGCTCTCTAAGCCTCTGTCTGTTCTCAGCTTGGGGTTGCCAGAGCTGGGTGCAACCTCACCATGTTTCAAAACGTTTGGTGGCTTTCAGTTCCAAATGCTTGTCTGGTCTGTCTGCAGCCCCCTGGAACCTCATTGCAGCCCCATGGCTTTTGGCCAGGGGTGCTGCTTATCTGTGGGTCTGCTTCTGGCTGTCTAAAGATTTCCCTCCTCCTGCTTGTTCTCAGCTGGCTCCTTTCATTTGGTGGTTCTCAGCTCTTTGTGGCAGAGATGGTTAGTGATCCTGAGTTGTGCCACTCATGACTTCGTAGGCCTCTGTCTTCCTCATAAAGTTGGCTTTTGACCTGCCTGAAGAGTTGCCTACTCAGATATTCTTTGTATGGAAGCCATTCCTGACCATGAGCATCCCTTTCCAGGAGTCCATCCCAGTTTTGCATGTCATGTTGGGATGGGAGGATCAGGGCTGTGTATAGCTTTCAACATGTAGGTGAGCTTTGGGGCTATGCAGCAGCATAACCATGTTTTGTTCTCTTCCGTAATGATTTGTAATGTTTGTTTGCTTTTTGGACTACTAGTGAGTTAACTGCATGAATCTGTGGTACTGTAATGTCAAGATGTTGCTCGGGAGTACTGTCAGCTTGGAATCCCTCAGTTATGTATAGCCATGGTTGCGTCTCTCCTGTGTGCATCATCTTACATTTCTTGTGTTTATTTGCGTTAGCTTTCCTCTGCAGCGTTATTGACTCGGTCTCCCAGGATTGTCTGGAATTCCTTGCATCCAGGCCTTGCTACCACAACGCTTTTTTTTTAGCATCAGCAAACTTCCTCAGCTCGCTGCTCATTCCCCTTTCCTTGTCTTATGTGAATGTATCAAACAGCCAAAGTCTGAGCTCAGGGCTCTGCTGAGCTTCACTGGTGACTTCTGTTCGCACCAAGAAGAGACTGTTTACTCTTACCCTGTTTCTATTTTTCAACCATCTGTCTCTCCACATAAGACCCTTCCTCTGACCTCTGTTTGCTTAGTTGCCTTAGTTTTCGGTGAGGGACTTGACCAAGTCCTTTTGGAAATTCAGATACGCCAGAACGAATGGGTGTACCTTGTCCATGTTTGACACCTTTGAAGAACTCTGAAAGGTTTGTTAGGCAGGGTTTCTCTCCCGACAAACTGTACTAACTCTTCTCCAGCAGTCTGTTTATCCAGGTGACCAGTTCTCTCCTTTTATCGTTAGCATCAGCTGAGTTACTAGCTCAGTCGAGATGTTTGGCTTTGCAGCTCTGTACCTCCCTGCATCCCTACTGAGACTGTCATCTCTTTGCCACTTTCCATTCACCTTCTGCAAAGGATTTGACTGAAGCACTGTGGAGAGTGCCATGGGATTACATGGATGTTGGTTTAGCTCTGCCTCTTCAGGGCTGCGTAAAGCCTGTTGCCAGGGGTGTCAGGGCAGACCCCAGCAGTGAGGGGACTGGGAATGAACGTAGCAGTCTGCCCTGATGAGGACAGCGGGCACTTGGCCTCCATCACTGGCTTTGACAGCTGTATGCTTTGCTGGGTAAAAATCTGGCTGGGTGGCTGGGCCCAAAGAGCTGTGGTGAATGGAGTTAACTCCGGTTGGCAGCTGGTCACAAGCAGTGTTCCCCAGGGCTCAGTTTTTGTTCCAGTTCTGTTTAGTATCTTTATCGGTGATCTTGATGAGGGAATCGAGTGCACCCTCAGTAAGTTTGCAGATGACACCAAATTGGGTGGGAGTGTCAATCTGCTTCAGGGGAGGAGGGCTCTGCAGAGGGACCTGGACAGGCTGGATCGATGGGCCCCGGCTAACTGTATGAGGTTTAACAAGGCCAAGTGCTGGGTCTTGCACTTGGGTCACAACAACTCCAATGCTTCAGGCTTGGGGCAGAGCGGCTGGAAATCTGCCTGGCAGAAAATGACCTGGGGGTGTTGGTTGACAGCCGGCTAAACATGAGCCAGCAGTGTGCCCAGGTGGCCAAGAAGGCCAACAGCATCCTGGCTTGTATCAGGAATAGTGTGGCCAGCAGGAGCAGGGAAGTGATCATCCCCCTGTACTCGGTGCTGGTGAGGCCACACCTTGAGTACTGGGTTCAGTTTTGGGCCCCTCACTACAAGAAGGACATTGAGGCACGGGAGCGTGTCCAGAGAAGGGCAACGAAGCTGGTGAGGGGTCTGGAGCACAAGTGCTGTGAGGAGCGGCTGAGGGAATTGGGGTTGTTTGGCCTGGAGAAGAGGAGGCTGAGGGGAGACCTTGTCACTCTCTACAACTGCCTGACAGGAGGCTGTAGGGAGGTGGGGGTCGGTCTCTTCTCCCTAGTAATGGGCAATAGGAGGAGGGGAAATGGCCTCAAGCTGCACCAGAGGAGGTTTAGATTGGACATTAGGAAAAATTTTTTCCCCGAAAGGGTTGTCAGGCATTGGAATGGGCTGCCCAGGGAAGTGGTTGAGTCCCCATCCCTGGAGGTATTTAAAAAATGTGTAGACGAGGTGCTTAGGGACATGGTTTAGTGGTGGGATGGCAGAGTTAGGTTAATGGTTGGACTTGATGATCTGAAAGGTCTTTTCCAACCTAAACGATTCTATGATTCTGTGATCACTTGCAGGATGATAAGCAGACCTTGTGTGGTGGGGATTTTTTTTGTGCTTTAAAAAGATCAGACTCGATATAGTTTAAGATCTAAGGTGAACCTCTTGAATTCTGTCTCCTACCGTCAAATCCATTTTCTTTTTTTAACTAAAATGTGCTGAGCTTCCGTCTCCCCTGAAAATGTGGTATTTGTTTGGGTAAGTGTTTAGATGATGATTTTCACTGCTGAACAAACTTTGCATCTGTGTATAACACTGATTAGTGCCTTTTTAAAGTGGTCTGCATAACAATTAGGGTGATTAACTAGATGCAGATTTCTGCCTTTATCAGTAGTCTGTGCTGCATCTGATACTGAACACTGATCTGGGATGAAGTCAGATGCGGTTTACTCTAGGATATTTGTGGATGTAAACTACTAACTTGAGTAGCAGTGCATTAAGAGTCATAATATGTGACAGAGGAAGGTTTGCTACAAAATAAAATATGTACATTTTTGCTTCTGATCTCAGTCTGGGAGAGCCAGTGTCTGTAATTCTGGTTTGTTTTACTTTGTGAATTGTGCTGCTGCTGCTGTGAAGTACTTTAAGCAAACTCCCGGCAGACTTGCATTTGACAGTTTAATCTTTTGGACTTCACAATTTTAAAACCTCTGCTAAAATCTCAGTGGTGTCCTCCTGTAGCTATGCCAAAATAGAGTTGTAACCCGCTGATTTAGTCATCTAGTTCTTGCTGTTTGGCTGTCCTTTTTTTTTTCCTATAGAAATCTTACAGAAATCTTTCTGTCTTTCTTTTGTCTTCCTTGCCGGATTATATTGCACCCCAGGTAATAATATCCCATCAGACAAGCATCAGCTCTGCCTGCCCCTGGGAAAACCCTCCTGGAAGCACTAGACATGCTTTGCTATGATATGCTTTTAAGCAGTTTTGCAGTGTGTTTAGTTCTTTTGTTGAAGGTTTTGTGGTTTTGTTTTTTTTTTTCCCCTTTAACGCAAGTGCAGTTTAATTTTCCAAGGCACGAAAAGGAACATTCTAAACTACTTCAGATTTCAAGCGTAGAATATGTGTTTAAGAAATACCCCCTGGGTTTGATATCGGTGCTAAAATATATTTCATGCAGGACTATTAGTCACATCTGATTTTTTTTCTTATGTCTATTAGCTGGTTAGAGCGGGAGGTTTTCTGGTATAATGATTGTGTGGAAGGGACAGACTCCAAAGGGAAGGAAGCTGGCAGGCACTAAGTGTTCCCTGCCTTAAGGAATTAACTTGTTTGAACAGAAGAAACTACCATAAACTTTACATATTGTTTTGTTGTCTGTTGTAGAAACATGTCATTCCTTTGCCACGTTCTTGGGGTAGTAAGCCCTCCAAACAGTTATTAAATGACAGTAATTTGGTGTGACTAATATTGGCACAAATTAGTTAAGCCTTTATCGGAAACCTCGTAAGTATAATTTCTCAGATGGGTTGGAGGGAGATGCTGCAGGGTGCTTACTGGCCAGCTGCCTAATTCAGCAAATGAGGAGCTTGACATTAAGCCATCCTATGTATTTAATACAGAATTTCATTATAAGGAACTGGAAGCAGTAGTTTGGGTAAATATGACAACTAATTCATTGCTCCCGTGTTTACATTTGCCTTGTTAATTCTATTTGCAAAGAGGATTATTATTAGGAAGGGATGTTTCTTAGCAAGGTATTGAATTGTGTAGCTCTGGAGGAAGCTGTGCAGAGAACCAGCGTGAAAGATGAAAGGGAATTGCAAGGAAGAGAAATAAGGAGGAGGGTTGCTCTCACGTGGAGAATTCAGCACTTGCCAGATTAAATTGGGATTTAAATGGAGCATCGTGAAAAGACAGTTTAATTAGGTTGTTTAAATGAGTTGATATATATACATACAGGCTACAATATACGGACTTATGGAAGGATTCATCTGGAAGTAAGTACAGTGGGGAACCTGGGTGTCTGTGATAAGTGTGGTATTAAGGAAACCTCCAGCACTATGCGATGGCCATGTCTTGGTAGCCATCCTGCGTGCCCTGTGTGCCACCAGGAGAGGCAGGATATCCCTGTGATCGTCTCCCTGGCACGCATCTGGGTGTAAAACAGTGCTTTTTGGGGAGTGTGTGGTCTCACCAGGCCAGGCACCCAGGTGGAGCGGCACACCTGGGATGTCCCAGCAGTTTTGTCACGGGAAACCTCTGTCTGCCAGTGAAATGGCTGGCACTGGGTGTGTGCTGTCTAAATCACTGTCATGATGCAGGTCAGCAGAAAGAGGCGCAAGGGTGCCTAAAAGTATTAGGACAGAGTTAAATTTTGGTAACTCCTTTTAATAGAATGATGTGAAGTATTTCACAGGAATGCAAGTAATTTATGCCAAAGTTTCTTGCTGTTTTTTTCTGCCCTCTTGAAAGCTTAAATGGCCATTTTTCCTGGGTGTATAAAGCTGTTTTCCTCTGAGCAGGAAAATGTAGGAAATGGACAGCAAGCAAAGTCTGTGTTGCCGTACCAGGAAAGTCTGAAGTACCGATCTCAATGTCTTAAAATGAGAAGCCCTGCCGCTGGGATAGAGGGAATGCAGTGCTGCGGTGGTGGAGCGGGTACCTGATCTCCAGGAAGGCAGAGGGGCTGTGTGGAGCTGATGTGGCTTGGGAAAGCAAATCCAGTGCTAGCAGAGGGACCGTCGCATAGCACTAGCCCTCGTCCTGCCTTCGTCTCCTTCCTCTTCTTGCTGCAGCTCTGTCACACCGCAGGCACCTGCATACGCCAGCATTTACCACCTGTAATGGTCCCATATTGCTTCAGCCTCGCTGCGGAGGGAGAGTGCGGTGGTCTGGGAGAGGAGTGTTCACCCTGGGCGCGGGGGAAGCGGTGCGGGAAGCGGTGCTGCCCTCACGCCGGCCGCGGAGGGCTGGGGACGCGCGAGGCAGTGTCAGCATCGCTGGGCTGCTCCCTCCCATTGCCGCGGCGCATCCGGGCAGCTGTAGGCTTTGAAACCTATCCAGAATGTTGATAGATTAAAACCCCATCGCAATGATATATAATTTCTCAAGAGAGCAGTGTGCGGTGGGTGTGTGCTTGTGTGAAATGCCAATACCCCACCTGGATCTTCTGTTAATCCAGGCTAACAACAGCATCGTACTCTCCATTACTTGCTGTTAAATTCTTATTATGGTGTGAGGTTTTTAGAAGAAATTGAGATTTTAAAAACAATCTTTGCCTTTTAAGAAATTAAATTTTACTCTGATATTATTTTTTCCCAAAAGTATAGATATAAAAGCTTAAAAATACAACAGAAATGGAATATATACTGATAGGTAAGGAGACAGGGAAAGGTTATAAAGATAATTTCACTTGAATCTGAAAGATAGTGAGAATTGCCTGTTTCAAGTCCTATGGGAGCCTGCTTGCCTTTTTGTTTTTCTTTTTTTTTTTTCCTTGGTTTTTTTTTTCCACGCTTCAGGAAAACAGTGAAACAGCATGTGAACCATCAGTAAAGGGAGTGGTTTAACTAACACATCTGTATATGAAAAGATGCATGTATTCAGCAAATAAGGTTAGTGGTTTTGGAGGCGTTTGAGGTTTGTTAGCTTAAAAAGTTATCAAATATAAGAAAAATGTTTGACTATACCTGTGTATTTGAATAGAGAAGCATTACAAAAAGAAGTTTTTAATTATTTGCTGTTGGATTCTCAGAAATGTTTGAGATTGGACTTATCTAACAATAAGTTTGTAGGCTGGTAAGATGACTATCCAAGGATATTGAAGTAACTTGTTGGCAAAGCAGTGTTGGCTTTAAATGTGTGCTGTTATTTAAGCACATGCAAGAGCTGCTAGCAAACCATGCTCGACTATATAAATGTGTTTTAACCTTTTTTAATATAATTTTTGCATGTTATTACATCAGCATTCATCTAACTGCATTTTTGCCAATTCTTGGCACGTCTAAACTTTTTCATTAAAACATCCTGTATGTTTCCCTTCGATACAAGTATGGATATAAACTTGGGTAAACATAATGGTCCTACATATGCCAAAATATAGGAGGTTCTCTGGTAGAGGCATATGGGCGTTTAGGGACCAGTAAGTCTGTTTTTGAAAACCAATATAGATATGTCCTAATGTGATAAAGATGGTGCTGTTTGCCAGGGAAACTGCATAAGCGGTCCCTGGGAAATGTGTCTTTGCAGCCTAACAGCATGCTGATACTGTGATGCCCTTGCACCGAAGCGTAACTTTAATGGAAGACCACAGAAAATGCAGGTATTCTCAGTGAGGGATCTGTGTGGGGAAAGGGAATCAAGAGGGACGATTGGCAGGCTCTCAGGGACGTCGGTGAGGCTTGGTGCCAAGGAAGTCCTGGAGTGATGGGACCCTCAGAGCATCGGTAAAGGTTTGTACCTCAGGTGAGCTCATGTTTCCAGTTGTTCCCTAGCCCACTTTGGGCTAAAAATCAGCCAGCGCTACTGCATGCTGGTTTCGGCCAGCTAGTCTGTAGCAACAGGTGCAATGGTGTGCTGTGGTTTTACTTACTTACTTCTGGGCAGAGAAAGTAAGGGGGATGCCTCAATGCTTCCCTGGTCCAGCCAGCAAGCCAGGAGGTAATACTCTTTCTTCTCCCTCCTTTTCAATGCATGCGTGAGTGCTGCAGTGGTGGGAATGGCTGATGGGCAGGATATGGTGAGGTGCGTCCCTAAATTTGTGTCAGACCTCACTGGTAAGAACGGTATGAAAGCGTTTCCCTGGTAGCAGTGGCTCTGGTGACACCGGGAGCCCCAGCGACGCAGCAGCCGAGAGCTGCCTTCGTCCTTGCCTCGCAGTAACCCGGAGGCTTTAATGAGCAGACCTACCCTCCCAGTCCCTGAAGAGGCAGAGGAGTTGGCGGCTGGC
>NW_009260073.1:1976706-1991960 GCF_000687185.1 Egretta garzetta
GGCAGGTAGGAGTGCTAGCTGGGCGGAAAACAATTTGTGGGATTTATCCAAAATAAATAGCTAATTTTTCATGGGCGAGGCTGAAATTCTTCAGCTGCAGCTCTTTCCACGACAGAAGAGAAAACCTGCCTGCCTTGCAATGCTTGTCCAAATTTTTATGTGTGTGCATGGTAAAATGGTTATTCACCCAAATTTAAAAGCTTGGATCCTTCTTCCTTAAGTTCTCATGGATGTCTAGATCTATACTGCTTTGAAAACTCATTTGAAGACAGATAACCCAAACTTCTCTGAACCTTTCCCAAAAGGTTTACATTGAGGCTTTTGGCCAGCTTCTCTGCTTCTGGTCTGTGCTTCTGCATAATCTGTGAAGTGTAAATATAGAGCTGGAAAAAATAACACTCGATCTGGTTGACAGTGTTCTAGCTTGCACTAGGACTTAAATTAAGAAATAAGAGCTTCTACTATAAATCAGAAATTTGAGTTTGTAACCCCTTAATTTTTGGCCCAGTAAATCCTATTACTCCCAGAAAGCTGCTAAGGTTCATCTCTAAGTCCTGAGGATGTTTTAAATCTGTGGATTATTTAAGTAACGCGTGTGCCAAGGTTTAAAATAAGACTTGCTAACCCACACAATGTGCCAGAGGTAAAACCAGGAGTGGACGGTGTGGAGCTGATTTGGGAGATGCCGAGTGACTGATCCAACTTCAAACCTAACTAGTGTTGAGCTGTAGCTCCTGCTGCTGTGCAGGGGTGGAAAATTCATGGGATGCTGATGTTTATACTAGTATTGTTAATTCTCGCTAACTAGTGGGGTGGATGCTGGTTGCACAGCGGCATCAGGCTCTCATAGGGCATTCTTGCTTGGCATATGGTATTAGCATGTCCTGAGTATTCCCTGCTGCTGAATGCAGATGCTTGAGAGCTCAAGTAGCCAGCGTTAAAGCAGGGAACTGGGCTTTCCCCATGTTGGGGTTGCTCTTTGAACTGAGACTGCAAGCCAATGTTTTTGGCACGGGTCAGTGCAATGTGGTGTTACGGCAGGATGTAAAGCCTCCTTGCAGAAGATGAGCTTGAAAGGTGTTCAAATTCTAGAACCATCATGGTAGAGGATTAAGCTGAATTTGTGCAGATTTTAAAAACCAGCGGAGGAAATGCTCTAAGGAGAGTGACACGCGTACCCTGTGATTCCAAAATTAAGATACTGATGCTCCTAATGGCTGGCTCAGGAAAGGCGCTTGCCAGAGGGCTCAGGTGGAGGCAGGAGCTAGCCCTCAAATAGATGAAAAGGAATTTCAATTACACAGAGGAGTTAGATGATGAAATGGGCTGCGAACTGCAGCAGTAACATAAGCCTAAGTCACTTTCATGGAATTAGGCACTAACCTTGAAGTAAAACTCCTCTGTGGAGCAGTGGGGAGGCATACTCTGTACTAAGGACAATATAAACCCACTTCAAATGTTTTCTAGGTTTCTTTCTTTCCTGCCCTTGTCTGTTCTAAGGACAGGCCTGGGTTTGTCCTGAAAGATTCTAAAAGTGCCTAAACTGGCAAATAAACGTGTTTTGTTTCACAGAAACTGAGGTTTGCGTCTAGGAGTTTCACACACAAGCTATGTTCCTTTGCATTTTCTTGGCCATTCCTGATGCAGTAGTGTCTGTAACTTATTATTTCTAATTCGGAAGCATAACCGAACTCAAATGCTTTCAGAGCACAGCAGGAAGTTTTAAAAGGCCTTGAGAGACCAAAGCTTGTCAAATGGCCACAGCTGGTTGCTAAAAATGGACGATTAAAACGGAGCATTTTCCAAAGGTTTGTCAGTTGAATGTGGCAGGCTCATGGATGAGCCGTGTTTCTGCCTCTCTCAAAAGCTGTGGGTGAAAGAACCTTTTCTTCCAAGCAGAGCAGTGCTCATGTGAATGCTTGGCTCTTCTGGAGGCTAACGCAATCCGAGGCAGAAAGTATCTGCACGCCACATGGAAAATGGTAGTAAAACGATTAGTGCTTTTGAAATGGATGTTTTCATAGTTGTTTGCCATAACTAGAAAGCACCCCAATAGTTTAAGCTAAAATGCTTAAACTTAAAGCAAAACAGTTCCTTTAAAGGACCTTCAGTTGCAGAGAACCTCTCAGTTTTGCAAGGTGAGAGTAATGCAGCTGGAGCAGATTGGTTTTACGAGTGGCTGCTGAAGATTGACAGGGGCAAAGCACTGTAAGTGAAATAACAGTGTGAGTTTGTTCCCCTCTGATGGGGAGCAGGTATTTTTTAAAAAAATAGGCAACTCTGTTGAGAAGTCTATTGTTACTGTAAGAGGCACCAGAGATGGCTTCAGAAATTGAACTGTTCCTGTAGAAAGGCAGCTTGTTGTAAGAACCACGATTGAGAAACTTGCTTTCTTGCTTTTGAACAGGAGTAGACTTCAGAGACTTTTACATGCTCGTTGCCTTTGTATGTTCATTGCTATTTCATGGTATAACATGGTATAACAATTTCTGTGTTTAAAACAACCTTCTTCTTAACACCAAAGATAAAGAGCAAAGTATTTATAATATTAGCATAGGCTTGGCAGCTTTTAATGAGATGCTTCAACTAAAAAGTTAAGGAACTTCGTTCTTTCTGCCAACAGGAATTTTTAGATCTCCTGGTTTTCTTGTTGTCACATGGATTTCTCCATGTTAATCTAACTTTTGATAATTGCTCCCCTCACCCAGTTATTCTTCTTATTCTTTCCACATCGAGTCAGGCAAGCTTAAACATTTCATTTATATTAGAAACAAGAAGGTTTGTCTTCAAAAATGAATCACAGGCCACTGTGGAAGGAGAGGGGGGAGAACAGCAAGTCTTGTTGCCTTTTTCCTGCATCCTAAATGAAATTGTGTAGGTAGATGCTGTGTTTTGGTCCTGCCACTGTGATGGGGTTGACACCTCAAGCTGTCCCTGAAGAAGGCTTTGCCGCTTCTACAGTGTGTTGTAACAGTCGTGGTTAGGGCGCTTGGAGGTGCCACCTACAGTAACAAAAGTAAAGAAAAAAACCCAAGCAACTGGTGGAACTGGGCTTGGGAGTGGGGTCAGGCGAGGTCAGAGCTGCCCGGATGCCTACCTGATGTCCTCGGCTTCCTTGACTCTTTAACGTGCCTCATGCTATCGGGAGGCGGCTAGTGTCTGATGTTAGACCTGCTTCTCAGCCCTGCAGGTGAAGTCGTGCCGTCCTCTCGTCGTACCTGGCTCAGGAGTGCAGCACAGACTGGGATCCACCTGGCTGGAGAGCAGCTCTGTGGAAAGGGACCTGGGGGTCCTGGTGGACAGGAAGCTCAACAGGACTGAGCAGTGTGCTGCTGCAGCCAAGAAGGCCAACAGAATGCTGGCTTGTGTCAAAAAGGGCATCACCAGCAGAGATAAAGAAGCCATTATCCCACTCTACTTGGCGCTTGTCAGGCCACCCATGGAATACTGTGTACAGTTCTAGTCCCTGCTATACAAAAAAGATGTGGACAGGCTGAAGGGGGTCCAGAGAAGGGCCACCAAGATGATCTGGGAAGCCTGCTATATGAGGACAGGCTGAAAGAACTGGGTTTATTCAGCCTAGAGAAAAGGAGGCTTAGAGGAGATCTCATCACCACGTACCAGTACGTAAGGGGTACCTATAAGGAAGATGGAGGCTCCCTTTTTACAAGGAGTCACGTGGAGAGGACAAGGGGGAACGGACACAAGTCACTCTTGGGGAGATTCCGATTGGACACGAGAGGGAAATTTTTCACAATGAGAACAGTCAGCCATTGGAATGACCTTCCCAGGGGAGTGGTTGTCTCCACCACATTGGACACTTTTAAGATTCAGCTGGACAGGCTGGTGGGCCCTCTTGTCTAGTCTGTGCTCTTACCTAGACAGGTTGGACCAGATGATCCTTGAGGTCCCTTCCAACCTAGGATTCTATGATTCTCTCTGGTGAGGACACGTCCTTCCTTGGGTGAGACCGAGGCGGGCTTTATGTTTGAGGAAATGCTGTGCGAGAGGTGCAAAGGACAGGCAACGTGACAGGGAATGTTCCCCCCGCCAATACTGACTGTGAGACTTGAATTTCCTTAATGTTACTAACTTTTTGAACAGAAAGCTTTGGATGCAAGTTGCACGTCAGTCATGATGGGGTTGCCAGAGGCAGCCTGTTGTTGCCACCAGTCAGGCAGGTGGCACATTTTGGAATTTACTCCTGTGAGATGATGATTGACTGCTGGCCCACGTTGTGAGGCCAGAAAAAGGTATTTCAGTGAAACTTGCACTAGGCATGTTTCAGCTGAGATGCCTGGCCTTTGGGGTGTGGGAGCGGGCACCTTGTTTGCTTCCATGGGTCTCTTATGCCCCTGCTGAATCAAAAGGATTGTCATCCCAAAGTGCCTTAAAAAGAAAGATGAGAAACAGGGTGTTTCAAGTTATTGATCCCCCTCCTTAAAACAAGAATGTTTTTTAAAATGAGGAATAATTACCATTTTCATTTTCTGACTAGGGCCATTGGCGATATAAAAGCCACTAGTCAGTTGGCTTTTTGTAGAATAAAAATAAGAGCCAGGAGTGATGATAGTATACCAGCCTCTTCCAGGTTGCTTTTATCAGAATCTGTTTGTTTGAATATTCACTGGTACTTGTTATCATTTAGGTCCTTCTGTCTTTTTCTCTGGAGGAGACAATTCCTACTTCTAGCCTGCATCCTGGTTTTGTGTAAGTCACCATTTACTCTTCTGTTTTGTTAGGCTGTGGCCAGCCACCAGATTTGGGATCATATGAGTATTACTATAATTATAATTATTATTAAGGAACTCTGTTAGTGTTTTTAATTACTTGTGTGCTGCATTTCTAAGTGGTATGAAAGAGATTATGAAAGGGATTTTGCACACTGCCTGGGCATTCCAGCAGGCGTAGTGAGAATAATACTTGGGATCTTTTTCTGTGAATTTTTGAGCGACTGCTGTTAGGACTGGCATGTATGTGGAAGCCTTCAGCATACGGAGCATTAACTGCTGCTCCAAATAAACTTGGAATATTTGACCAGTAGACCTTTACTCCGCTGAATTAATTCTTGTGCTCTCAGATACCAAAATTGGCTTAAATTTGGCAGCTCGATTTCACGTCAGTGACCTTTTTGGATGAATGTACACTCGTGTGACTCGGGGCGGCTGGGTGGGATGGTTGAGGAAGAGCGCTGTGTGCCACCAGCCGGGCTGGGAGGTCTGGCACCTCTGGCTCCCCCAGCACCGAGTGGCTTAACGCCTCCTCCCCAGGCTGCTGGCACAACCACGCTTCCCTGCCAGTAGCCTTGGTGGGCACTGGTGTTGGTTGCAAAGGTAGAAATGCCATTCCTCTGGATTAGGGATTGTATGAAGAAGAGAAATTAATGGGTACGTTTTGCTAAGGAAAATGTGGGGTTTCTTGGGGTTGTTTTTTCCTGTTGGGAGGGAAAACACAAACTTTGAGTTTCTGTTTCTCAGCAGAGTGCTATTTCTTGGAGTAACTGAACCAGAAGCTGTAGGAAAGGCTTTTATTTTCTTGGGTGACTAAACATACTGTTTTTTTCTCCACATACACATCAGCCCTGTTTGTAGTGAAAGAGAACTTCGTGGGGTTTTGGGTATGGTGTTCTGTTGTTTTTTTTTTTTTTTTTAAAAAAAAAAGATTTTAAGCTTCTACCCTGAGCAGTGAAGTATTGTGTTTTCATTCTTCACATATTTCTTGGGTTTGGTTCTAATAGAATATGAACATGTGCAAAAGTTATTTATTTTCCTAAATGGTAACAGCCCTGGTGCGTTTGAAGCACAACCTTGTGTGTTTACAGAAGAAACAGTAGTCTTTTGATATGTAAAGTTCTAAAACAGATAATACAGGAAGGAGTAATTAAAACCATGAATGGAAAGTGGGACAAAATTCAGCATAAGTTTATCTGTAGGTAGACTGTGCCAGAGTAAATGACCCTTTTCTTCCCCCACCTTAAAATGCAAGTTAGGATAAATATATTGATTTTTATCTGGTCTTTAATAAAACATTTATCATGGCATGAAGTGAGAAACTCTTAAGCTGGAGGCGTGGGTCATCAGAGTTACAAAGCAGTTCAGGGTCTGGCTAAAGGGGAGATAACAGAAGGGCAAAGGGGATCCCTGCGCTGGGGAAGACTAGCGATGGGATACTGCCACAAAAACTTTGGCAACCAGAAGTTAGGAATGCGCAAAAGACGCGTTAATCTTGCTAGTTAATCTTAAATGAGATGTTGTAGACCTGTAGATGTATCATGCCATTATATAGTATACTGTAGAAGTCTTGTCTAGGAAGAAATGAATCATTTTGATAATGAGGAGTGAGAAAGATAATTTTAAACCCAACTTGGTATAAGAAGGCTCCTTGTTCTGAACACGCGCTTTGGCTTTGTCCCAAGTAGTACCCAGCATTTTGCAGGGAGATGCTCTGGGATTTCTTGTCTCATTTTCTCTGGTCTTTCCCAGTTTACTTTTCAGCTCCGCCTCAGTTTGCCTTTTTTTAATCACGCTTTTTCTTTCCAAAGTCGTACAGTACTCTTCTTCGCGCTCATGGCTCTGGAAGAGCTAATTGAAACGAGAGTTTGCTAACTGTCTTTGGAAGTGGCACTAAGGATGACGGGACTGGCTTACTCAGCCTGGGAAAGGGGAAAAGTGCTCTGTAGTCCGTGGGCTTTGGACCGCTCGTGGCTGTGCAGTTTCCCAGGCTGTGGGTGCAGCTTCCTATTTGTCCTCTCAGCAGGGTTTTGATTTTTCTCTGCTGGCTGTGAAGGCTTTGGCAAGGACTTCATTGCATACATATTTATAATAACAGTATGTTAAATACAGAAGGTTGCATAATATGTTTCTATTTATTAAGTGCTATCATTATCTGAATTTAGTTCATGATCAGGTTGTGTGTAAGTGGAAGCCCCCCCCAGGTTTGGGGCTTAGTTTGTGTTTTATACTTGCCTTACTTAAAGATACCAAACACCATTTCCCCTACCTAATTTTTTTAAAATGTCAGTGTAGCCCTTCTGTGGGTAAGTGATTGTATCTTTGAACATAGTGCTGGGGAAGGGCGAGCAATCCTAGGAGCAGTGTTAGGAGTTTCCAGCTACCAGCGTTCCACGCTTTGTGGTAGGTAAGTTAGGAGCTGCCTGTTCCATCTCCATCCTATAAAGACAGGGAGCGATGGTCTAAGTTTGTTCTTGTTCCTTGCAGACTTTCATAGCAAATGAAAGTGGCTCTGTAAGGTAGACAGGGAAGATACCAGAGCAAGTGTGAGGGATACCCTCCCTAAATACTCTTACTGTATTTAAAATCTTCGTGGGAACAATTTGAGACTATATATAGAGAGACATCGGTGAACCTTGTATTCAAGCGGTAAGTTCTGTCCTGTGTTAGACTCGAAGAACAGTGTAGGAAATATGTTTTTCTTCTCTAAAGGAAGGCACTTGCTACCCTTGTTAATGGTGTATGGCATGCTACTTCTAAGTAACTCTTTGGAATTGGGGTGAGTAAGATAAGACTGACTGTGCGGAGGAGTGCTAACTTTAGGTTGCTCATGGTCAGGACTTAAATACAGCATTGCGCATGAGTAATTCCACAAAAGATGTTGTTTCCAGCATCCTCAAAGACCTTTGGATCTGAATGGCTTGGGATGCTGCTATTAAGTTACCACAGGGATTTTGATGTTCTGGGAAAACATTTTTACCTGCCAGAGAAAGATTTGCTTAGCGATGTCTGATTCTTTGGCTTTGCTTTTGTATTTTAAGCAGTACTTTAATGCCTGCAGAACTTTGATTTTGGCCCGCTGATGCTAATGGGATAGATGGGCTGAAGTACATCTGTCTGATATCAGTGGGGCCTGAGTCATGTTAGAAAGGCATGTCACTCTGTTCATATGAATTTATGCCTTCTCTCCCCCCCCCAAATACTACAACGTCTTGACATTGGCTCGTTTGCATCCCGAAGAGCGTGAGCCAGAGACAGCTTCGTTTTTGCTTGAAGTATCTGGCTCTCAGCTGGTTTGGCTTTAGGCTGACAGTGTCTGAGGGCCAGCCAAGTTGGAGCTTGGTTCTGATGCTCTTTCCTGGCAGACAGTGACCTTTATAGTTTCAGGAGATTGTTTTTCAGATGTGCACTTTTAGTCCTAATGGTTCAGCTGGTACTTCTTTAAAATTGATATATATCCAAGAACCAAGAGAAACTACTTGTCTGACGAGGGGAAACTGGAGGCTGAATTAGACTGGTGAAATATTGAGGTCAAGATACGCTTTAGTTGAAAACATTCACTCTTGACAAGTAGCATGTCTCTATAGCCAGAATCTAATTCTTGCTATAAAAAAAGCTGCAAAACACGAGGCAAAATTACTCAAAGCTAAAGATTTATTGACTCTGCTATTTGGTTTTTTTTCTTCCCCAAACGGGCTGCAGTATATACTGTGAAGGAGGGTGGCTGTGTTTGGACTCAAAAGTGTTCAGCAATCGCTTTACTGACTGCAGTGGGTCTGATACAGAGCAGCGTGTAGAAAACGCATGGCTTTGTGTTGAAGGCAGGAGCACAGCAATGGAAGATTACTAATTTGTACATGATTAAACGGGGGTAGAGGCAGGGAAGCGGTGGCACAGAGCAGAGGAGGCGTAAGCACGGGTGCCGTTTGGCCCTATTTCAGTCTGCCTTGGTGGGTTGGGCTGTAAACATCTCTCCTCCAGCTCCCTTTTTGTGTTTTGCTCCCTGCCAAGGAAAATGTAAACTTGCAGTGTTATTTGAGGTTTTTCTGTACAGACATACCTTTTAACTGCAGTCAGGACAGAACACCTCCCTCCCCCACGGGTAACCTGTAGTAGCATTGCTTGTGTCCCCGTGTGACCAGAAATACAGAGGAAGATTAATAAAATCTTTCCTGCTGTACAACTTTTTCCTCCAAGTTCAAACAGATGGGAAAGTGCAATGTGGCTGATGAGTTCTGGTTTTCTTTTTTTTTTTTTTTTTTGGGCAAAACAAATAATTAAAAGTGCAGTTAAATTCTCTTCAATTTCTTTTTAAATCCCCTGGTCGTATCAAACTGCCTTACTTAAGTAGTGTTTTTAGCGTTGTTTGGGAAAAGCATTGTATTTAGAAAAACGCTTTATTGTGGAAAAGTTTTAACATTATATGGAAAAACAGTGTTTAATGACCAATAAGATGATTTATGTTGCTAAGGCAACCGTGTTGCAAGACATCAGAGGAGTATGGGTGTTGCGGATTTGTGCCGCAAAGGTGCCTGCCTGCCATTCCCTACGTAACCACGTTGTGCGTAATCACGAAAGGATCTGTCTACATTGGCAGTGCTGGGGAATTTAAGACGTGCTCTAATGTCTACTTTATATAAGGATTCCTGCATACATTAAGTATATGGTAACTGTGCTAATGCATTTTGGGGGAAAAAGTGGAGGGAGGTGGCTTGAGTAATGTTGTCCAGTTGACAGTAAAATAGACACACATCGGTCTCTTCTTACCGCGTCATAGATTTGAGATGTAGGTGTTCCTAAGGCATCGCTTTCCATAACCCCTGGGGAGATTCCTCCACCTCGATTGTTAGCGCCAGTGTTATGAGTGCCAGCGGCAAGCTGGTGTTTGGTCATGCAGACGATAACTAGTGTGGTGGATACATCCGTAGGGATCGTGCGGCATCCAGGAATTGGCATGAGGGAAATCTGGCTGGCTGGTTATTCGTTTACTTGCAGCTCGGCTCTTCTCTTATTATAGATGGTTAAGACAAGAAGAGACTTTATAAACAACCTTGAGTCAGTGCCAGGCTGTTTCTCCTTGAACGACCAGCCAACAGATTGTTTAAAAACTTACAAACAACAAGGATTAGCAGCCTGGCAGCCTAAGCTGACACAGGCTTTGACTAGCACGTGCTCGGGAGCATTTCTCCTTTGCCTTGTCAGGATAGCCACGTTTTACAATGGGCACTATGCTCTCCTGGCAGGATTTGCAAACTCCCAACTCCAGTTGTTGAGCTGTTGTTTTTTTTTTTCTTTTTTTTTTTCTTTTTTTTTTTGGTTTTTTTTTTGGTTTTTTTTTGGTTTTTTTTTTGCTTTTATTTTTTTTTTTCTCCTTTCCATGGTGCCTTTAGCTGCCTTCAACACCTTTTATCAATCTGGCATTACTGCGGCATGGAAACCGGGAGGGGTTGCACAAAAAGTAGCTGTCTAGACCCTGATTGAAGTTACTTACATGTTTCATCACCCTCTTCTCCCAGCAGGGACATCTCTTCGGGGAAAGCCCACCAGCTGGTTGGCAAGGCGAGAGGCTGCCCTGTGCTGGAGAAGTGTTCCCTGGTGCTGCGTGGGGGCTCTTTAAGTTGAAATGAGGAGAATTCCTTGAAAATGTAAGTTTCTGGGTGTTCTTGAGTAAAAAGAGATTATTGCTTCTTTTCTAAGCTTACCCAATGCCCTGAAATATGTGCAGTTAGAAGTTTGGTCATCAGTACGTTTAAATTAAAACCACCAAATGTTCATGGCTAAGGATTGCTTTTCATGAATTTCCTGTTCAGCTCTTTAAAAGCGTTAATACTGAGATACTCTGTTCCAATCTCTTTCTTTTCCTTAATGTAAAAGTTGTTTTCTTTTACACTGTGGGCTTTTTGTGCCTTGAAAACTGCACTCTTAGTTTTAAATGAAGTTCCAGTAAGACAGGTCAAAACAAAAGGCTAAAAATTTCCTTTCAATTTTTTTTTCTATTCCATTTCTTTCCAGACATTTTCTTTTCCCCCCTGTTTCTGAAGATTTAAGGCAGAGAAGCTGGGGGAGGTTTTAAAGTGAAGGTTTGGGGGATGAGCTGTAGGCACAGCCATCCCATCTGCAAGGATACATGAAAGGTATTGCTGTTAGCTCTTCCAAGAGCTAGTTATTGAATCCAAAAGAAGTGTGAATTGGAAACCTTCAAAGACCCTATCTAGGCTAAATGCAGCATGGGGTTTTAGATTTGTGCTCTTTTTTCAAGAGTTTCGGGCCCACATCACTGAGAGCAAGCGGTGAGAATATGCAGAGAAGTCCAGTGAAGGGTAACGTGCTTCCTTGGTGCTAGCTCTTGCCATTACAAAAGCATCGTTGGTTGTAAAAGCTTGTTGTGGAGGATGACTCTGTTCTCCTTGGTGTTTCTAACTGAGGGCACGTATACTTAATGGTTAAAAGAGCCATTTCGGAAAGAAGGCACTTGTTTGACTTCGGTATCGTGCAGTATTGGGGCAGCTGCTGTTTATCTGGCTCTGATGTGAAGATGGTAATAGCCTTCTTAACTCAAGTAGTTGTATAAATTAGTACTTCAGAAATTCTTACCAACTGTTAAGATAAAAGATACACTGTAGTTAATGTGAATTACTGTTGAAAGAATAATGATGAGTTGAAAAATGGAATATCGGGACACCGTTTTAACTTAACAGCTGTGGTTTCTATGATAAAGACACATCCCTTCACATGAAGCAAACCACAGCTTAGGAATGCTTTTAAATATTTTAGTCTGTTTTGAATATATATTTACATTTAAAAATACTTCAAATTCTGAGAGGAAGTTTTCTTCTGTCTCCCTGATGCTCTGTGAAATCCTTTGAGGGAGAAGTGGGGGAGTGCTTAGAAAGCTATTTCTGACATTAAATGGCTTCTTAAAAGCTAAGCTGATAAAACCCTGAATTTGGGTTTTGGGTGTTAGTATTCATAGGGTGGGAAGACCGGCTAATTGTTCAGGGTCAGAGGCCAGCTGCCCTGGGGTGCCCTTTGGGCTCCAGCATCTGTCTCCAGGCACACTCTGCTGCTGGAGGTGGGGCTGGGGGGCTGCTGCCGCCCCAGCTGGGGGCTGACCCCTTGGCATGGCTGCTGGCACTGCCGGAGCCCCTCCTCGGGGCTCCCCTCCTAGCCAGCGTACCGTGAAGCTGAACAAATTCCAGTGCTAGCCAAGCTTGTAATCAATTAAGCACAAGGTGAAAAGGATAAGGAAGAAAAACAAAAAGCGATAGCTGGGTGTGAAACATCAGCAGGGCTTCATTAAGGGCTGTGTGATTGACAGCTACTCGGCATCTTCATTTGTGTGTGCACAAGCTGGGCTGAAGATTCCACCGCATCTGCTGCAAAGACTAACTTGATTGTATCCCCACATCTAACCTCTTTTGCACATCCGAGGGTGTCCTCTGCTTCTAAAATAACCAGTCCTCTATCACCACTCCATCCAATGCGGATGGTTACCTCCCCCTTGACTCCCAAGAGCCTCTGCTCTGAACATTCAGATTAAACGTGATTTATTCAGGTCCTTTAACTTTGTTCTTGTTTGGTTTATATCAGCAATTTTGTACAGCTTTCTGAGGAGCTGTGAACTATTCTCACAGTTTGTACTCAGCATGCTTTTTTTTTTTTTTTTTTTTTTTTTGTAAATGTGAAGGGCATGAATCAGACTTCAGAAACTCCTCCAGCCCCTGCTGTGGCTCAGTGTGAGAAGGGAAACCAAAATCTGGAGGGCAAAACTGTTGTTATGGCAGCAGAAATAATTTTGGATTGAGACTTGCTATTCAGATGCTGCTTTCATGTTTCCTGTTTCAATCTCAAAAGAAGTCTGTGTATTATATGATGAATTAAATGGCTTTTTAATAAGCACATAACTAGTATCTCCCAAACTCTGTAATTTAGGCACTTATGTGAATAATAGCACATGATGTATAATAGCATGTTGCCTTCAATTTTCTAAACTCTAATAGAGAGGGCAATGATGCACAAATGTATAACTTAATTAGTTCTTAATTTTTAGTACTTTGCAGCCCACTTTGTGCAGATATCTCTCTTTGTATTGCGGTGCAGTTGAATCACTGGAATAATATTCTGAGCAGTTAGGCTGCCCAATTATGTTTGCAGTGAGTCTGCAGAGGTTAATAAATGAAGCAGCTCCTCTAGATTTTTGTTTTCTTTTCATTGAGCAGTGTGCTGGAAGGCACAGCTGGGAAAAATCATTTGTTTTTAACTTACTGGGTTAGTATACATATGTATGCTAACACCTAACATGATCCCTGCCTATTAACCTTCTCTGATGGAGCCCTGCCAGCCCAACATGGCTTGTGTCTGAAGGGGAGCATTGGCTTCCAGTGTCTACAGAAGGCAGCTGCCTTGTGGCTGGGGCTTTTCTCAGAGAGGCTGGGCTCTGAGCTCATTCACGCAAGGGAGCAAGTGGCCCCGGTTCTCTCGGCTTTCTGTGCAAGCGCCGCTGCTGCAGAGTTGCCGCATAAAGGGGACTTCACCCTGTTGTAAAGGAGAGAGCAAACTTCCATGCTGGTTCTGGAAAGGACTAAGCAGGCGCCTCCGTGGACTGTGTTTGGCCTGGGATTTGTGAGCATCTTGGGTCCTTGCAGTGGGTGGGACTTCAGGCAAGTCCAAGGTACCTGCTTTCCCATCTGTGTCCTGCTCGGTTTTGCATCACCCTACTTTTTGCAAGAACGTCCTTTTGCTACAGCTGAAGCATAGGTTTTGTGCTCAGACTGTACATTGTGCTTTCCTATCCTTCGTTTGCTAGTGCCTGTTCTTTGTTTCAGGCTGTGTAAAAGTCCACAGGTACCTGAAGGATGTCCTGGCAATTTGGACAGGCCTTTGGCTATTCTGGAAGAATTGAAATTGAATTGAAAGGGTTACTATTTAAATCAGGAGACCACTAATTTTAGGGTTACGTGACAAGCATCTCCTTTTGTATGTTTGAGTATAGATAGATGTTATTGGGGAACTGGTCTCTTTACACGTGCTAATCCCTTCAAGTCTTTATTTTGCTCTGATCTTTATAAATCTTAAGTGCTCACCTTCGATATATCTGTGATACTCTTAGATCTGGACAAGCCATCTTTTTCTGCAAGCCGTTAACTGAAGTGAGTTGGTCTACTAGAAAGTAAAATCTAGCGGTGAACGTAGAGGGGAGCAGCCAGCAGTGAAATGTGCTTTCTACAGCCAGAGTTGACGAGTTTTTAGGGGAAACAGTGGAGGACTTCCAGTTGCATCTCCTTCACTGAGGACAGTCACATCTTCCAACTAGGCAGACTTGTTAGGTGTTGGTAATTCACTGTTCTGTGGGAACAGATAGGAAAGAAGCAGGGGAATTAGAAGCTACATCTCCGTAAGTATTTTATGGTGATTATGTGTGTATGCAGCTCTGTCATTGGTGTGGCACTCCTGTAGCACTTTTACTGAAGTAATTGTTGATGAGTTATTGTAAATACTGGTATTCCATCCCTCACTGGGGATTATCTGAACACAGTTTGGTGGATAACTGGAAGCTTTTTCCCAGGTATGGAGTGGCTTTCATCACATGTAAGGACTTAATCTCAATGATATTGGTATCAGGAGGGTGAGAGAACCTGGTCCTCATCTTCCATTTGGGTAGAGATGCTGACTGTGCCTTCAGTAAAGAAAGAAAGTGAATGGGCCTACACAAACTAGAATGGGTTACTTTTACTGGGCCTTTTTCTTGGGCCAAAGAGGCTTTGAAAAGGAGACCCTGTGGTCTTTGATAGGATAGGGATGAGCTGGAAGAGGTTACCCACAGGAGGAGCTAATGTCCCGGGCACCCGGTGACTTGGACAACAATACTGGTTGCTCTCCTAGCACAGAAAGGCAGATGACATGACAAATCTTGATGGTCTTCAAAGATCACTTAATTAACTCTGAACACAAAGAAATTAATCACAGTTGCCTGGCTTACGAAATTGCAGAAAACTGCATAACCTGTTATTTTTCTTCAGTTGGGAAGAAATTCTTCTGGGCTGGTCTCGAGGGCAGCAAGATACTTTAATCTAAGGGCTATTGATTTATTTAAGCTTCAAGACAGGACATTAGTTCTCTCAGAAAATAGATCTTTGCCCACACATGACTCAATATATGTTTCCTGAGGTGAAGGGGTTGAAAAGTCTTTAGCAGCACATGCAGTACTGGGAAAATCATTAAGTATGTATGTTCCCAGGTGCTGAGTGTGCAATTTCTGAAACAATATAAACTTTGCACAATTTATGTAGAGGGTCCTGTTGTGTCTACTATGTGTGGAGTGACAAGAGGAGGAGGAGGAGGAAGAGCTCTGTGACTGGGGTAGGTGACTTCCAAAAAGGTCTGACAAATCTCCAAGTGGAAAACACACCAAAGTGTCATTGATGTCAATATTCTAGAGCTATGTAAGAGGTAGGCATGAGATCAGGGGGTGTTCAAAGGAGAGCTGGCCTCCGTTCCTGAGTGGTAGCCAGCTCTGCAAAAGAA
>NW_009260073.1:1992302-1994999 GCF_000687185.1 Egretta garzetta
AGAGGCTCTGATGTTCTGGGCCTTATGGGTGTCTGCATGGTCATATTTCTGGATCTTGTATCTTTTTGGCTCTGGGCACTATGTGGTTGGTGCTTCCTTCTTTTCCCAACCAGGCTGGCTTTGTGTGGGTGATAGCCAGGAAAGGCAGAGATGAGATTATAGGGCAGGTAGAATCATGGAATCATAGGATGGTTTGGATTGGATTGGAAGGGACCTTTAAAGGGATCATCTCATCCAACAATCCCCCTGCCATGGACAGGGACATCTTTCACTGGATCAGGTTGCTCAAAGCTCAATCCAATCAGATCTTGAACACTTCCAATGATGGGGCATCCACAGCTTCTCTGGGCAGCTTGTTCCAGTGTCTCACTGCCCTCATCATAAAAATTTCTTCCTTATGTCCAATCTAAATCTACCCTCTTTCAGTTTAAAGCCCGACACAGTTTCAGCAGGTACTGGTGCTCCTCTGCAGGGCTCCTTTTGCCTTGTACCAGAGCCAGGCCCACTGTGGAGTGAGCTTCATCTGTGCCAGATAGATGCTGTGCTGCACGCTGTTTGAGACCGCGGGGATTGTCAGGGTGGATCAGACCCTGTGTCCCTCTCTTTCCAATCTCTCCTCTACAAGGTATCGGTGCTGTATGTTTCCAGAGGAAAAACTAGGAGCATCTCTGGTTTTTATGGGGTAATCTCTCCGACTGTTGTTTGATCGTGGTCTGTAATAGTTAAGTATACCCATGCCTTCAAGGTTGTTGATAAATGAATCTTAGTAATAAACTGTGTGTAAATGGAACAACTGTGCCTGGTCTTGGTCCTTGCATAAAACGCGCCATACTTGACTGCCATGACTTCCTGTAGGAATTAATTTTAGTTTGTATTTATATACACGCACATTTTTGTATATGTTGTAGTTTAACCCGGCAGGCAGCTGAACCCCACACAGCCGCTCTCTCACTGCCCCCCACCCCCAGCCACTCAGTGGGATGGGGGAGAGAACTGGAGGGAAGGAAAGGTAAAACCTGTGGGTTGAGATAAAGACAGTTTAATAAAACAGTAGAGGAAAGGAGTAATAAGAATAATAATAGAATATACAGAGTATACAGATGCCCAGCCCATCACTGTTTCACAGCCAGCTCCCTCCGGTTTCTATACTGAGCATGACATCATATGGTCTGGAATAGCCCTTTGGCCAGCTGGGATCAGCTGTCCTGGCTGTGCCCCCTCCCAGCTTCTTGGGCACCTGGCAGAGCAGGGGAAACGGGCAAAAAAGGGGGGGGAAGGAAAGGTCCTTGACTAGTGTAAGCACTACTTAACACCCTGATGTTTCAGTTGTTGCTATCAGCATTCTTCTCATGTTAAATCCAAAACACAGCACTATACCAGCTACTAGGAAGAAAATTAACTCTGTCCCAGCTGAAACCAGGACAGTGTATGCAAACAGAAACTGCCAGACTTCCATTTCCAAACCATCTTCTGTCTTATCATACTTGGATGTATTTCACCAGATTGGGATTGTTCAGGGAGACAGCCTATTCTGAGGGTTTTTCCATTCCCAGAGCCAGAGATGTTACCTGTTTCTGAAACAGGTGTAATCCTGGCTGGTTTAGCAGTATCTTTTGGGGTGACTAGCACAGGATGTTATTATAGAGGAGTCTGCACTACTGTCTTCTAGAAGACATTTATTAAACTAATGTTACACATCATCTCAATTCTGTTCATGCAAGGCTGTGGATTTTGCGGTTCTGTTTTTCTGCTTTTTCAACCATGTCTGTATCTTGAGCAGAGACTTTTGCCGAGTTGTTCCAAGTCCCTTTCTAGAGCCTTTAATTAATGGTTTAATTAAAAGTCCTGTGAGATTTTATAACTAGCATAAAAGCTTGCATTCAGTGTATATTTGTTAATACTGAATTCCATTGGCGTCATGTTTCTTGTCCATCCACGCCACTTACTTCTCTCTGCAGATTCCTCATGGTCTTGCCAGATACTGCTCTACATCAGAAATTGTCATCTGCTGATGTTCCTGCCTTTCATCTCTCCCTCCTGCAGCCTTCCTTTTCAGTTTCCTCAGACTATGAAATACTTTAAAGCACAAGGACGTGGGTTCTTTTTTGCATTGAATTTATTCTGTAAAATGCATCCACATTAATAGTCTCATGTGTAATGCGCTAGTTCGAAGAATGAAGGGTAGTTGGGTGAGTAGGACAAGAGAGCCTTGCCTTAGTAACTACAGCTATTTAAGAATTATGGGGAAAAATCCCTCTTTTGGCTGAAATGATCTGAAATGTTTTCTTCTTTGGCCAGTAAATGTCAGTTGCTCTAGAAGCATTAAAAACTTGGATGTGTCCCAACCTCATCTTCCAGCCTTTCTTGTTCCTTTCCCCTCCTTATTTAGCTTTATGCCAAGAAACACACCAACTCTAATGACTTGGATATGAGAACTATTTCCTTTCATTTTTTTTAGCCCACCTTTTATATACATGTGCATATCCTATTAACTTTTAGAAAATCCATTGTTTGCAATTAACACTAAGCCTAACAATGAAAGAGAGTGTTTGATTCCACTGTGTAAAAACTTCTGGTAGTTAAAACTTTTGGAGAGGGGGTCCCATGTGCAGTGAGATGTGGGTGCAGAGCTGGGCAGCCAGCAGATATTGCTGGGCACTCAGAACTCTGCAAGGAGGGGGCTTGGCTGGGGTTTTC
>NW_009260073.1:1995023-1996095 GCF_000687185.1 Egretta garzetta
GTGCCGCGGGTTTTACGTGATTCCCCCCCCCCCCCCCCCATCCAAAATTGATTGTTATGATTTCAGTATCTCTAGGTACATAACTGAAAAGCATATGCCTTGAAATACAGCTTTCCAAGTATTTCTGTGTAGTAGTAGTCAAACTTTTCACGAGCACTGAGGTGATATTTCCATGTTTATTTTTAATGACCTATGATAGCTTTTTTTTAACTCAAAATGTGTAGTCCCTATACTGAGAAACTAAGGCTTTTTTGCTTTGTTAAATAAAACATCACACCAGAATAACTACCGTTACATCAAGCTCGCCACGTATATGTAAAGTTCAGTTTGATAACAGCACCCATTCACGTGTTGCTCTGGTCTTGCTGCACGTGAACCTTAATTTTTAGAGATTCATGTCTGTTCTGTATTCAAATGTTAAAAGAAAGGTTGGGGTAGCTTCCGGCGATAAAACTAAACTGACGAACTTTCCTGTGAAACTTCCAGTACTTCCTGCTTCTGTTCTGGCTTAAAATTAATGGTGTTAAACAAAAACCTTTCCTCTCTCATTTCCAATTCTGATTTTAGCCAGAATGTGCAAGCGAGGAACCATTGTAACAGTAATAAATAAAAAATTAAAAATTCATAATGATAACTTTGTTTTCAAATGACAATGTTCAGAGCTTCAGGTTTCTGGCATGGTTTTTATATAATAGGTTCTCTGTGCCTGCCTGTACTTCCACATATTGAGATCTCAGCACATACCCATGCATGTATAAATATATAGAGAAAAAAAAAAGAGTTTATAGGAAAAAAAAAACCCCAAGCAGCCAAATAAAGACAAATTCTCTGTAAAAATTACTTGATTTGAGGAACAATTGGAAGATTAGACCAGATAATGGCGTGTACGTTACTTTGGGGACATTTTCAAGTAGCGTGTGAATGCTGCCTTGCTGTTCCTAATGCAAGCCCAGCTGCCAAGATCAAATGGTGATTGTATATAGTATGCTGATGGTACCCATTATTTCTCTTGTTGCCCAAGCTTGTAGCTGCTTTCTTAATTTAAGTTTTTATTTTTTGGTGGTTTTGTGTT
>NW_009260073.1:1997541-2001174 GCF_000687185.1 Egretta garzetta
CCCCAAATTTTAATTACTTTAGAAGCATTGAAAACTTGATGTGTTGCACTGAATTCATTCTGGCTTGTATTTGTGATCCTCCCAATACATCTTAGGTGCAGAGATGCACAAGTGGTGTTCATTCAGGATAGTATGGTTACTTCTTCCTTTTATAGTGCTTGTAAAACCTGCCACATCATGTTTGGCATTTAATGCCAGGTTGTAGTGAAGGTGAGGGTGTCTGGAAAAAGAGGAACACTTCAGTTTTGTGTTGTTATAGTATAAGCTAAATGAGAAAAAGTGGAGTCCTGGAAGTGAACCCTTGCTCTGCAGTATCTTTAGTCTGAGTTTTCAAATCTGAAGGCCAGCCTGCACTGTGCTCTTGAAAAGAAGCAGCTCAACTTCTAGAGTCTGCCCAAACACACATCTGCAATTTTATGGTAGGATATGTTTCTGCCAAAGTGTAGCCAACATGCAGCAAAAGCCTGGGAAGGGAAGAATTTAAACCTAAGTTTTAACAGTGGTGAAGGAATAAGGAAAGGGTTAAAACAATAAAGTGGTCGTTAGTATTGGATATATAAACGAGTATAATTTCTCAAGTAGGTTTTATCTGTTGAGTTTAAAACTTGGAATCAAGCTGACCTTACATGGTGGTGTTTATGGCAAGATAAAAATGCAATAAGACAAGCAAATGGTTTTCCTCACTATTTTTTTAATCTGGATACAAGCAAGCATAGTAGTAAACCCGAGTGAGATTATTACAGAGTTGTATAACATTTCCAAACAGCATTTTGAATTTGGCCCTGTTGGAAGCAAGAGCAGTTACTCTCATCCTGCATCTGCATAAGCCTGATCTGAATCTGATCCAGTAACGTCTCCTGAAATCAGGGTTTCAGAGCACAGTTTTGTGGTGGGGCTTTTTTGTGGTTGGGTTTTTTGGTTTTGGTTTTTTTTTGTTTTGTTTTGTTTGTTTTTGTTTGGGTTTTTTTTTCCTAAGGGTAGTGTTTTGGCAAGTATCATTTTAAACACAAGAACTGAAGAGCAGTGCAATGTAGTAAATGGAGAACCAGATTAGGACACCTGAGCTGGTGAAATGCTGTCTGTGCGACGTTGAATTCCAGCTGACTTCAGTGGAGCCAGGCTCTACCATGGAGTTCCCATTCGTGGTCAGGGATGTTGCCTGTATGGTCTTTCATCCTTTCCATTGCTGAATGATCTGTTTCATTTCTTAAAGGTGGTATACTGAAATAAGAATGAGGAATTTGCAGTTTTCTTTTGCTTAACTGGTACCCAGTGCCTACCCAAGCAGAACATTTCAGGTCAGGATTGCACATGCTACTTGACTGCTCTGTCTTGTTCAGTCAGGTGGTGTTGGAATTTGGTTGGTGTTTTTTTGTTTTGTTTTTTTTTTTTTTTTGTATTGAATAGTCCCCCTGCACTTGGTTATCGTAGGAGGCTTATCTGCATTGCACATAGATGTGCTGTGGCTGCAGAGGAGATTGGTGCCGGTCTCGTGTGATCTAGCTTGGGGCCAGAAGCAACGTGGTTGAGCTTGGGCAGCAACATGCAGCCTTGGTCCATCTCAGGGATGGACCCCTGTGCTTTAGAATTGGCATCGGTTTCTAATGTGCTCCTGTACCTTGGTTGATGTAACTTGTATTACTCTTGGCTTTCCATTTGCAAGACTATATTTAAAAGAAAAGGCTTTGTAGGTTAAAAAAAAACCCCCAAATTTATCACTTACGACAACGGTCATCTGTCCAGGCATTCTGTCCTTTGCATCTTTACGTTGTAATGCAAATAAAGTTATAGGCAAAAATCACTTGGACTCTACTGTAATCTTACTTTATAGCACTATAACTGAAGGTCTTTAAGCCTTACTGTTTTACAAAATTGGCTTTGGGTTTCTGTGTTGAGTGCTGATATATTCATCAAATTTAAGGGATTAAGATGAGGAGGAAGTTAAATACTGTGAAAAGTGTGTTTGAATTGCAGAAACACAAACGGGCTTGTATGAAAGATGTTAGGAAACAATCTGTTCTCTGTTACAGTTTTAGAGATCTTCAGTGTAAGAGAGGACTTTGTTTTTGCACACCCTGAGGAATGCGCTGTTTTGTAGGTGGGGTACCTTTGAGTGCCTTAACAGCCTAATCTGCGCATAAACAAAACCACCCCAAAGGCTGCTTTCTTAGGGGAAGGACTGTGCCTGTGTGGTATGTGTTTCTGGCTAGATCCAAGTAGGGGTTTTTTTGGAGGCCTTTTGCATTTTTTGTGGTAACCCTATGAACAAAATATTTGGAGAACCACCACGCCTGTGGTGTTCCTAGGTCTTCTCTTTTGTCAATGACCTACTATTTGAAAGCTGTGTCTAGAAGAAACTACTGGGCTACCTTTTCAAAGTGTATCTTTGTATTTCTATGCTTTGCAGTTTTTAATACAAAGAAAAATACTACTGCAATACACTCTTAAGGTGGTGTTCAACAGCAGTGTAAGCCAGGGTAAGCTGGCGGTTTTGCTGCTGATGCCTTTGTAGGCGAGGTTCAAGTGTTTGACTGCAGTGTTAGCGGTATGGGTTGCTGTGTAATCAGCCTTTTGTATGAGAAGCGACTGGATGTGTTTCATGATTTCTGGAGAAAGTTAACATTCAGTTCCCTGGGGGGAATTTCCTTGATTAGCTGTCAGACTCTTAACTTTCCAAAAGCTAGCTCTTATCTGATAATAGAGAATTGTGCCCGACTGTTCAGGTTGATGCTGAGAAGCAAGGAGGGCTCCCTGTTCCCCCCCGTGCCCTGAGGAGGCTGGGCACCTCAGGTTTGTGGCTTGTGGGGTGCTGCTGAGCATCTTCTTCTCAGCTCAGTTTGCTTCCCTGCAGAGGATCAGACGGAGTGACTGATCTTGGACTTGTCACTGCATTTCCCAGCTGGCCCTTCCCTGGCGATGGGTACGTATTTCTCCCTAGCTAGTTTACGGTGCTGCAGGGGCGCTGATAGAAATAGTTCACAAAGGCAGGATGGTAATGCTTTAAGGATACCCCATGTTGTAGAAGAATCTAAACTTCTGTAGTGTTAAGATGTAACTGTGGTACCTTCACACTGCCTACAGCTGGTTGTTGTTGTTTGTTTGTTTTTAAAGCCAGCCCAAGCACAGAGGGACCATTGCTGGCATTTGGTTCCCCTTTCATCAGGAGACCTTGTGGATGGGTGTATAGAACCTCAAAATGCAACTCTTGGTGGAGAACGATGTAGCAAAACATTCTTATGATGTTCCTGATGAATAGCTGTGTTCATGTGGGGGTTTGGGGTTGTTTTGGGGTTTTTTCTTTGGCTTTTTTCAGTCCTAGCCTGGGTTTTCTGTGGTTGATTAAATCTGGCTTTACTTTTTTTTCGCTTACAGGAGCTTGTCGTTTGTTAGCTGGGTCAGCTGAACTGTGTGCAGATGTGCTTTCCTTTCTTTGCACCTGGAAGCTAGTGGTATTTTTCCAGGGACTTTTTGGCTCTTTTATGGTGTGGAGCCATTGGAACTGTACAGGGATTTTTGGTGTTTCTATATAGTTTCTGTGCACTCTGAGCAACTGATTACCAGTGACATATTAATTCCATGTTAGAAGGAGTACTGAGCAGAGTTCAGAGATTAAGTTGTTGGGTTACTTGGGTG
>NW_009260073.1:2001201-2007164 GCF_000687185.1 Egretta garzetta
AGCAGGAATATCAGCTCAAGCAAAACAAACAAAAAAGCTTGCTAAAATATGCTGCCAATGGAGGAAAAGGAAATTAGTTGTTTTGAAGGACTTAGTCCTCTTAGAAACATTTAGAGCAAAAGCCCTCCAAAGTCCTGCCTCTTTTTTTTTTTTTTTTTCTTTTCTTTTTTCTCCTTGTTTTGAGCATTTTGCCCTGCAGCTGGCTGTATTTCTTTCAGGAGCAGCCCCCATGGATTACAGTGCTACTTATAAGCGTGGTAGAACTTCTCAAGGTGGCCAGGATGACAGCTCTTTTGTTACGCACATGCAGTGTTGCCTCTTACGGAGATCTCTGTTTCTGTGCTGCAATATGCAGAAAGGAAGTATCATAGATTTGTGGTTTGTTCCCCTCCGCCCTCGTCCCCTCTTGTGTTCAAAAGCAAGTGCCCTTGCATAGGAGTATCACACTGCAGTATTTTGTGCAACAGAAAGTTGGCTTGTGAGTGTACGAACAGAAATGAAGTGGGTTTTTTCTGCCCTGTGTATGCATATGACGGTGGACTACTGAAGACGCTTTACTGACATGCATGTCTTCCAGTTAGTGAAGGAAACTGTTCATGAAGACTGGAGCAAGGGCTGAAAAGCAGGGAGATCCTGTCCTGGCTGTTGTTGTCACTGATGGTGACTTTTGTCACTTTATGCTGCTGCGATTTTGGGAGACCTAGCGGCCATCTACTGCTGGGTTAAGCCTGCTCGACTTGATTGGAGCAAGACAGCGTTAACTTTCTTGGACCTGCCCAGAGAGCGTACCACTGTTCACAGTGTGCTATTTTAGGTAGGTGCACGAAGAGGGTGATGTACCCGTATCTGTTAATAGGAAGGGTGCTAATGCTCCAGAGGATTCCTGTCATTCTTGTGAAGGAAGTCAGTCTGGGCTTTCGCAAAACAGAGCCTTGGTGTTTATAACAAAAAACCAAAGGTGTGAGGTTCTGGTGTGGCCTCGCGTCCGACTGTGCAGTAGCTCTCCAAACTGCCTGTCTTGGTGGTTGTACTTGGGACTGTTGCTGAAGTAGGATATCTCCTGTCTAGAAGGAACTGCTTCCTTCACTGTGGGGTGGCTGCTGGCTTGTGTGTTCTGGATCAAAATATGGTGAGGCATTTGAGTGTATCTCTTTATTTTTTTTTTGAGCTTTTGGAAGCCTCTTTCAGTTCTTCATCTCCTTGCTTCTCCTGCCTTTTCTGAGCTCCAGCAGGGACAGTCTGGCTCTAGGCATCAAGTATGGTATGAACAGAGCTGTTCCTATCGTGGCATGTTTCTTGAGGATGCTGTAGCCAAGGTCAGTGAGACAGGCTGGGAATCACTCAGTAAGTACAGAAAGGAATTAGCTGGATATAATGACTGTCCCTCCCTAGCGGTGTTTGTCTAAGCACGTATAAAAGTTCTTGTGCACTGAAGTTTGCTGTTGCTTCAAAACCGTAGTCAGCATGCAGCATGGTGAGTACGAGAGGTGCGTTTTTAAGCTGGCATAACCAAGCGGAGAAGTAATTTGAGTGTAGGGGGATGCCTCAGAGTAACTTCTCTGGAGAGGATGCAGTAAAGTGTACCACCTGAATGGTGAGGAGTTGTGTCTGGTTCCTTCAGACATGACTTAGCGTGTCCAAGTGCAGAGGGAGGAGATATCTGAGAGCTTTGCAGTGTGCCTTTCAGAAGATAGTAGTAGGTATTTCAGCAAAGCTCACGCTAGGAAGTTGCTAAGGAAAGATTTGCTGTGAGGAGCATTCCAGGAGGCTTGGTTTGGAGGCGCAGAGGTGAACACACTGCAGTTTTGTTGGCAAGGAGCGTGCCTCTGGCTGACGTGTCTCACTTGTGATTTCTCCCTGTTCAAAGTAGTTAGTTGCTTTAGATTGGTGGGGAGGAAGTTTAATTACTCTGTTTTCCTTCAGTGACGTTGAAATTAATTGGATTTATGACATCAAGGGAGGAATATAAGCCACAGGTAGAAAACTTACTCCAGTTTTGCTGTATCTAACGAGCCCTTATTTTTCAAATTTATTACACTGTGTAATGTTATGCTTTACAAACCTGCAGTAAGCATTTTGGTGAAACGTGAGTGCTCATTCACTGGCTTCCACATCCCACTGAAACTCTGTGCTTTGCAAGGGCTTTCTTGTTCCACAGAACTTCTGTTTTCTTTATTTTTTTGGACTATTGCCTGGTGTTGCCGTTTCATGATCTTGCCATAAAGTGGAGTGTTAAAACAGGATGCCTTTGTCTGTGCTCAGGTGCTGCTGTTTTGGGGGGGTGGAGTTGCCGGGAGGGAGCGGGTGGCTGGTGCTTGCAGGCTCCTGGAGGAACCCAGCAAAACGGTGGCCATTCATGGGGCCCTAGTAGTAAAGTATACCTTCCCCAGTCTTTCCCTGCCATTTTACTTTGGCTCTATGAGTTGCCTGAGCTGTGAAGAGCTCCTGGCTCTCGGTACTTTTTGGGTAGCTGAAGGTGGAGCGCCTCCACCAACTTCCCTGCAGTCTTTGGGCAGTGATGATGGAGGTCCCGTGCTGTGGGGCTGCCGATGAAGTCCCGCTTGTCCCATTGCAAGAGTTGCTGAATCCAGGCTGACCCTGTGCTGATCAAGCTTTGGTGGTAGGACCCTTGTGTCCTGTGGTAAACAGGTTCAGCAAAAGATGACTTTTGAGACTGAGCGTTCCTCAGCCATGACTCTAGGTAGGCACAGCACCATTGCCTTGGCTGTCTTCTGCTACATCTGGCTTCTCGGCAGTGGGAGGGGGAACGTGGCAATGGAGGGCTCTCGTTATGCTATGCTCAGCAATTCCTTTCCTCTAGGTATTTTTGGACTGTGTCACTACTAAACCCCCAGTAGTCTTGCTGGAATGCGGCAGTTCTCAGAGTCCGGCACAGTTTCACTTGGGAATTGTGGATGTATGATAAAATTCGCAGCAGACGGGGGGCGGATTTCCTCTCTCCTTGATAAAAATAGTCTTTGGCTAAGGAGGAATCGCAATTCCCAGAAACTTAACTCGATGCACTGGGCAGAAATTGGCCTCTTGGGAAGTGCTTGCTGCAGACTTGCTTGTAAGCTCCTGAAGGGTAGGTGTGTGGTACCGTCTCTGACAGCCGAAATGCTGAGAGGAGAGTTAGTTGTATGTGGGAGAGGAATATTCCATAGAAATCAGTTGTTGTTGGCTGTGGATTAATTTCTCTGGGTGTTTTGGAAATCAGTCTTGGATATTTGGGACTAAAGACTAGCTGGTGTCTGGGACTGGTGTCCTCTTCAGAAATGAAGACTAGTAAAAGGAAGAAGTGAGTACCTGAGATTACATACACTTCTGATGTAAAAATGGACATATTTTGTACATTGTGAGAGGTAGATTTTTTTGCTCTGCTTTGTAGTTATCCCTTAAAAAAATGTACCCTTCCTTTGAGCAATGATTATTTATTTGCAAAACCGAGTAATTGTGTTGTCCTCCCTGATGTTTTATTATCCCAAAATTAGTCCAGAGGCATGTATGTAGGAGGACTTGATCAGAAAACCCTTAAACAAGCAGTGTGGATGAGGGAGCTGGCTCGTGCTGCCCTGTGGTGTTCACAGCAAAGCAGAAGTTGCTATGGGACAAGCCTGGCTGTAGGCCGTTCTGGAGGTGCAGGGTGACCATATACTGCAGTATGCTGCATGAGACTCTCTTCAAATTAATTGATGGGGTTTAATAATGAGCAATGCTTCCTCCTGCAGTAACAGTACCCCTGCAGCAGGTACTGATGCTCACAACATATCCGGTCCCTGATTATTTACAGGTCAGAGGGAGAACAAAGTTGTCCCTGTTTCCTCTGTGCAAGTTGTATTTTGACAGGTAAGATGAAGTAACAGCAGAAATGTTGACAATTTTGACAAGTTTTACCTGGTGGGTAATGCACACCAGACTGGTTTTGTTACTGAGTCACATTAAACAGGGTAACTTAAATGAATGTATTGTTGCTGTGTTAGAGAAGAACTCCGTCTCAAGTTAATCAGTAAAGGCTTGACCCTATTTAAGTCAGTAATACGCTTGTTTATCGCTTCTTCCTACTTAAAAAAGGGTTATAGTGATTCTGCTGTTTCGGACCATGGGGAATGAAAACATTCAAAATATGAACTGTGGTCCTCTTACTTACCGGTTACCATAGAAATCTAAATAAAGAATGCTCTGCAAATAGTGTAAATATAGCACTTAACTTTCACAGCTCTCACTTTCTTAAAAAGACATGCCGTTGTTCAGATCCCTGTAGTAACTGATCATAAGGGCTACTGCACACATTCTGAAGAAAATTGCTGTAAAAGTGCTGTATTTACACTATTTGCAAAGCATTCTCAGTATCAGAGAACTTTTCCATTACTGATTTTTAACATCAATTTGTTGCTGAGACTGGCTGTGCGGTAAATGAGTCCAGAAAAAGCTGCTTTGCGTTCTTCATAAGAGCTGCAAAATGTTCAAGGTTTTATGGATTACGAACGAGTCACCGACAGAACTGTTCCTGTAATTCCAGCGGGAAATGCGACCTGGTGACATACAGAGCAGCCAGCTTAAATTTGCAGCTAGAAACTCAGGAAGCAACCAAATGTCTTGTCTGGAAATGTGCTGCTCTTCTGGGGAACACTCACTCCCCCCCTTTCTCACTCAACTTGTTGCATAGCCCAAGAACAGGGAATGGGGACGAGCTGGCTTTTGGGTGTCTTTGGCCTCTGCAAGCAGCATGGTCTGACTTAATGGCAAGTCAGCTTGTGACCTAATAACCCTTTTAGGAGCTGAGAGGTGTTGCAGAGTAAAGATGCTCCAGGTTTCCCCAGCTGTCCTTAGGTAAACGTCTTACCTGGTGGGACCTGGTGGTATTTGCATCACGTTTCATTGTTTTCAAAGTTAATATTAAGACTTTTTTTTTTTAAGTAGTCACTGTGGTTTCATCAGTTTCCAGTCATCTTATACAATGTAAATCACTTTCATATTCCATTGATTTTTTTTTTTATTTGTTTTTTTTTTTCCTAGGGCTGTCTGGCTGATAGTAGTAACCTCCTTGCAGAAAGAGAGCTAAGCATGTAAGAATTTTAAATGAGTTTCCATCTGGTGTTGGTTTTGGCTTGGTAACAGGAATAAAAATGTTTTGCATTTTTACAAAGTAGAGGATTTTTTTTTTTTCTTCTGATAAATTAAAAACTGAATCTAAAAAGCAAAATGGAAATTTACAGATTTCCAGAGCCAGGTCACTGAGCTGTGCACTTACATCAGCACGCAGCTGAGAAACCAAAAAGCATCTGCATCACGTGATGGATGGGCAAACTGGGGATTTTTATGGGCAAATCTGAGCTGATATGGCTTCCCAACAGCTCTCTAAGCAATGAGATGCTGTGCTCTTGGAGGTTTCTAAGTTAGCTCTACTAGTCTGTGATTAAACCAAATACAGTCCCCGTGCGTACATCACGTTGAGGTGTTGGACTGGATAATTCTGTGCAGTACTTCTTTGGGTGTTGGCATTCCAATAGCTGCTTAACATCCTGGTGCAGGTTTGGAGAATACCAGGCAGCAATTCTGATTGGGAAGGTTAATAATTCCTTTTTTTTTTTTTTTTTCCCTCCCCCCTTTCTCACTGCCACTGCTCCCACTTCTCAGCTTGCCCCAGCGGCTCTGGCTGGGTAAGGTGGTTGGCACTTCTAGTCCAGGGAGCTCTGAGGCTTTTGCAGATGTTGATTTTGCTGTATTTGTCCAGAAAATGCAGGCACCTTTTCAATGAATGGGTTGATGTTGCATGAGGCCACTGCTGGGAGGTCTGGTCATCTTTTTGAGTGACTGTGGTATTATTCAGTGGGGTTGGTGCTGGTCTGTTGTTGTCCTTCGTCTCTGTGCCGTGCTGCAGAAATGGTCACAGAGGGCGTTTCACCTTCGTGTCACTCTAGTCCGGTGTGACCAACGTGCCTAGCCTGAGGTGCCTCTGTAGG
>NW_009260073.1:2007200-2037881 GCF_000687185.1 Egretta garzetta
GCCTGAATGTACCTCTGAAAGCAAGGAGGAAAAATACAGGCATCGTTCACAGTGGCTGAGACCATTTCTTTTTGAGGTCAAAAGGATCTGGGGGACATATTTATTATTTAATGGGTATTCTGATAATGTTTCAAGTCTGTTTTCTTGATGTCCTGCCAAAAGAGAAATAGATGTTTGTACCAATTTTACCATACTTCTGTGATAAGAAACTGATCTGAACTCAAAGTGGTTTTTTTAACAGCTCTGCAATTTTGCTCTGTTTTTTTCCATGTCTTGCTTTCTAAAAAGCCTACTCAGCAAATCTATCAACTATTATATCAGTTGATTATTGGCTGTGTTTTTTAGATTCTTGCAAAAATAGCAGGTGCTGGAATTTTAGCAAAGCAATTCTTTCCTTAGATTTGTGCTAATGTGGTGTTGCATTTCTTTTCCTCCAGTAACTCATCAAAACTGAAGGCAGTTCTTACTAAGGTGTAATATGATAAAGAAAAGTTAATCTAGATACAACACTGCCAAGTAATTATAGCTTAGTGCACTAATATAAATGTAGCTTCAAATACACTTAATTGCATTTGAAACAATTTTAGCTGCAAACTAACAGTATTCTTTTTTGGACTTGTGGTTTATACACGGTGTTTGCTTATAGCTATTGGCTCTTTTCCTTTCTGTCCACAATAAAGAAATTTCTTATTTAATATTTAATTGTTTAATAAATGTTTGGGGTTTTTTTTCAGTTTCTTCACCAGTTACCAAAATTCAAACATTTTTAGGTTATGGGCTCTTCTGTATTCCCCTCTTCAAAGGAACAGAGATTCGCAAACCAGCACAGAGTTGTTAAACTGAAGGTTAGAAAATAAAGGTGAAAATTTTAGAAGTTCCCAGCTTCTGAATTCAAAGAAAGCAGGGAAGTCAATGCGAGGCTATGTGTGCTACTCACATGTCCAGGTACACAGGACATGCCTTGGCATGGAGATGAATGAGGAGGTGGAGTTACACTGCTTTCAGAGAAACAATACTGCTTTTTTCTGTATTTATTTATTTATTAATTATCATAATTTGGAGTGTTAAGTGAAATCACCCAACTTTGAAGCCCTGTGGTTTTAAGAACTGCACATAGGTGTGTAAGCTATTTGGTTTTGAGCGCTCCAGAAACAAGAGCTTCAACTTAATTTCTTCAGTTATAATTGAAACAGAGAGGATGAGTGTATTACAGGTACAGAAGGTTTTCCAGAAGAGTTCTCTCAGAATGAAAAGCATCCTTTTAGCTAAATGGCTTTGAGTAGAATGAAAGTTAGTGTGACAACTAAGCCAGTGAGTTACTGCTAGAATAGACTATCCTTATGCCTTTTTTGTTTGTCTGTGTTTTTTTTCACATTATGTGATGTGGCCCCTGCCCTCTTGTTTCAGCCATCTCTGGGGCTTTTTTTTTTTTTTTTTAATGTATATTAGTTACTGGGAGTTAAATACACTGTCAGGGTTTGTCCTGCTCCCTCTGTCCCCCTGCGTGTTCTGCTGCGTTAGTTCCCTGTGTAGGCTCACTGCCAAATTAAATGGGTGTCAGAATGGGCACAGGAGGATCAGGAGGTGTGAGAAACCTCACCTTAGCCCCCACGTGGTCTGGGGGGCTCAGGGTATGCTGAGCCCACCAGGTAAGTGGGAACCCCACCAAACGGAAATGCTCTGGAAATCCAGATATAAGCATTTCTTATGAAAAGGGAAAAGGACCCATTGCAGAGAAGCAAAATTTGCATAGTTGTTGACTGTGCACAGCGGTGTCGGATATTTGGATGCATGGGGTTTTATTTTTTCAGAAACGTCAGAACTTTCTTGCGATAGGGGAGAGATGATCCATTGGGGCTCCTGCAGACTGGATTTACTCAAATTGAAGAGAGACATTGAAATGCTGTGGGTATTCATCTCCATTCAGCGCTTCATAGTAGGTCAAAACGCAGCTTTCTACTCTTGAATCCTTAGTATCTTGCCATATATTGCTGTTGCTGCTGTTTCTGATCTGTGCCCCTGATGAGCTGATAATCCTGTTGCCTATTTTATGCCTGTGTTGTGAATTCCCAGAGGTATTAGTCCTTTGGGTTTCCATTCAGGTGTGATGAGGAGGAGGCTGACCTTGGTTGCACGCTCACAAGGAACAGTACTGTGAGAAATGGCCTCTTGCCTGTACGGAACCTGGCTTCTCCTCCAGCAGCAGAGTGCTTACTGAGCCTTTTTTACTCACCCTGTTTGTGTTCCTCTGACAAAACAAATATACAGTAATTATGGTGTTGATTACGTGGTGCAATTTCCTTCTTCATTTTAAGTTGCAGCAGTTCAGTGCCACTGCCAGCTTAAGGACCTTTGACACCAGGTTGGCCTTGAGTTTCGCAGACATCAGACATATAGCACACTGTAGTAATCTGTCAGAAAAGAAAGTGCTGCAAAACGTGAGTGGACTTGGAGAAAACGTGTTTCTAATACTTCTCTAGCATACGCATTGGCAGTATAAAGGTTTTGTGCTGTGGAAGACTGCTGCAGCTGGCGTCAGGTTTAAATTGGTCATTGCGTGTGACAGCTCTTCTGACAGCCGGTACTCGCAGCAGCGTCGTCTCTAGGGAGAGCTAAGGCGTTGTGCGTAAGCTCAGGTCTCTCCCTTTCACCATGAAAGTTTTATCCTTTCGTGGAACTTTGCATCAGTGTTAGGTGCTTTGGAAAAGCCTGCATAAGTAGATGCATTTCGATAATGTTACTTAATTGTCGTAGATGTTGTCCTGTAGGGATCTGGTTATATCCTGTAAGACATTGAGCATCATCATCTCCTGCAATTGCTGAGGGAAAACTGTGGTTCATGATGACTTAACAATTTGATCGGTCTTGAGCAATTTTTACTATTTCTTGATCTAAAACAAGAAGTTGACATAATTTGCTGCATGTTTGCTCACAACTCAGCCATAGTGTAGTAAAATGAGTGAGGATTAAAACTACTCTGTTTTGAGACGTCTTGCTGTTGGAAATTGCTTCTGTGGATTGCAGTGTTGATCACTAGGGAGCTGGTGCAGTAGTTACTTGAAAGACTGGCTCTGTTAGGAAAGTGAGAGCTCCTTACGCGCTCCAGTCATGGGCTCGGACATATACATTATCTTGTAGTTTGTAAATTGATCAGTCTCGGGTTTATGGTTTTTCACAGTTGCATTCCACCAAACAGAGCAACTAAACAGGTTGCTTTGGAAGAAATGCTATTGGGCCAGGACCATTTATAGACCCTTGGGTTTTCTATGAGTTAAGATTAATCCTAACGTTAGCTTTGTGCTTCGCTCAAATGTGGGTATTTATTATTATATTTATTCTTATCCCTCGGAATGTTAAACTGATACAGTAGATTTGTCTTGTTATTAGCTAGCATAAATTGCTGCTTCATTTATCTTTATATAGTTGCGTTTTTTGTGTATGTTATAAAGTGCCTTACCTTTATCTAAAATGAAGGAAACCATAAGAGCACAAAATAATAGTATAGCTTAGGTTTACGGATGATAATGTGTACTTGCACATTACCTTTTGTCAGTGGCTCTGGAGATGTTTTGCAGACTTTCAGCAAGCTTCTCCTGTCCTGGAAATGAGGAGTTAAGAATCTCAGAAGATGTGTGATTCTAGGCAGCAAGCTGCATTACAGCAGCAGGTGACAGCAGGCTCTTCCCTCATCTTGCCTGCCTTGTGTGGGCAGGTTTGGCTGAATTCCTGAAGATCCATCTTATCTTGCAGGGGCTTTGCTGTAAGAATGGTTAGGCTGAGTCTCCTCTGAATGTTGAGATATTCTTATTTGTGAGTAAGAGGTGACTTCGGTTTTGTATGGCTCTTACTGTGTCTCGTTTACTGGTTTATCACTTTCTTGTACCTTGCTATGGTTCTCTGGTTTGGAAATTGTGGAGAGGAGAACTCTGTGTGTTGTGCACAGGATACACCTCAATGCAAGGTCTCTAAGTGTCAAAACAAGATATTAATACATTTGTGAAGGATGTTGCAGGTTATCTCTTCCAGGTTGTTTTAACACACCTGTCAGGAAGCCACGGGTACTACTTGTGGTGCTTGTGGCTTTTAGTAGGTTTGTAAACCATCCTGCAGTGAGCTTAAGCAGTTTGTACAAGGCCCCTCTTACTGTTAGTAGTGAAATAAAATCCTTGATCTTCCATTCTGTTATTCTGTTTAGCCTCGGCTACGATTTTTCAGTAGCTTAATATTTAAAGAAATCTCCTAAGTGACACTGGTCATCTGGTACATGAAAAAGAATAAATACAGATGCCTGTAAGGTTTGGGAAAGTTGTAGCTGACTAACAGGACTACACCTCAGGCAGCTGCACGGTTGTAGGTATTTAGCTTTTACAGCTCTTGAGAGGGTGATTCAGCCTAAGGAAGTCTGAGGTTTATTGGCATTCCAGGTGCATGCTCTTACTGTGCAAATAAAGGAAATGTTATCCTTGCTAAACCACATCTCTGAAGAAGATTTAAGTTTTAAGTGCCAAAGAAGAATCTGATTTTCTAGCACTATCAGGTGAAATAAAATAACTTGTTTAAAACCTCTATAGTATCTCTTTTCCAACTGTAATCGCTGTTCTTATGTTTCATTACCTCCAGTAATCACCACCACTTTTTTTCTTTTTGCATAAAACTTGACTGCCACCTTTACTCTGAACAGAGCCCTATTGTATCTGTACATGGGTGAATAAGCTACATTCCGTGTCATGGGGAAGGTCTGCAGAAAAAAGGGGGGTGTGTGTGATTTCTTTAGACTTAGTTTCTAGCTGTTATTTTATTTAGTAAAATTTAGAAAAAGCTTTGCTTGTGTAATAGGCAAATTGGAAGGTAAGGGTTTCCAACGGTTATTTTTAAAGAAATTGCATTTGTTGTAAATACGCAAAGGCAGTATGGTATTTTAAACTTTTGTGGTACCTTTTATCTTCATCTGGCAAAGGTAGGCTTTGTCTAAATTGGGTTAAATTATACCATTGGTTCTGTTTCATGCATCAGAAAATTGACGTTAATTTCAAAGCAACAATGAAAAATGGTAAACAAGCAAAATTTTAGTCACTACTTAAAACCACACCTTTCCTCACAGCTGGAGAGGAAACACAGTGTACGTTTGGAAAAGGCAGGCTGCTACCCTGTGTATTTGTATTTACAGGCAGATGCCCTCAGTTTCACTGTGATGTGTAGATTAAACTCTTTAAGAATAAAGTTTTGGAAGTTGTTGGCTAGGCTATCCGCAGTATGAGCACAGTTTGGCTCTTGACTTGTTGCATGGTGCTGGACTGCAGAAATGGCGGGAGAAGGCGAGCGTGGCACGGGCCGCAGCCCAGGCCGCTGGGGAGGCCTGGCGGCACCTCGGTCTGTCAGGCCTCTCTGTATTGGGTTTGCGTGGCAAGCTTTTGGTAGCGGGGGGGGCTACAGAGGTGCCTTCTGTGAGAAGCTGCCAGAAGCCTCCCCCATGTCCCATACGGGCCCCCAGGGAAGCCCTGCCGCTGGCCAAGGCCTAGCCCATCAGAGATGGTGGTAGTGTCTCTGGATAATGCATTTAAGAAAGAGGGTAAAAAACTGCTGCGCAAGAGCAGCCGGGAGAGAGGAGTGAGATCCTGTGGAGAGAGGAGTCCACACTGCAGCAGGTTTGCTGGCAGGACTGGTGACCCTGTGGGGGACCCATTCTGGAGCAGTCTGTTCCTGAGGGACTGCACCCTGTGAAAGGGACCCACGCTGGAGAAACTTGTGGAGGACTGTCTGCTGTGGGAGGGACCCCATGCTGGAGCAGGGGCAGAGAGCGAGGGAAGGAGCAGCAGAGACAATGTGTGATGAACTGACCCCAGCCCCCACTCCCCATCCCCCTGCGCTGCTGGAGGGGGAGGAGGTAGAGAATTTGGGAATGAAATTGAGCCGGGTAAGAAGGGAGGGGTGGGGAGAAGGCCTTTTAAGATTCAGGTTTTATTTCTCATTACCCTACTCTAGTTTATTGGCAATAAACTAAATTAATTTCCCCAAGTTGTGTCTGTTTTGCCCATGACTGTAATAGGTGAGTGAGGTCTCCCTGCCTTATCTTGCCCCACAAGCCTTTCGTTATTACTGAGGAGGTGAGTGACAGAGCAGCTTTGATGGGCACCTGTGGCGTCTAGCCGAGCTCAACCCACCGCAATGACCTGGCTTTAGAAAAAAACATGCCGATTTGAAGGAAGAGAGGATTGTCATCTTCTTTAAGGTATCCCTTCAAAAGTCTCTTTGTCCATTTTAACATCAGCATTGTTCTGTCACAAAATTAGTGAAGTGTGGAGATGGTTTGGGGTCATGGGTGGGTGGGGTTTTTTTGGTTTTTTGTTTTTTTTTTTTTTTACTTGAGAGCCTCCCTTTTTTTGAGAAGCATAAGCAATTACAAATAAGCCATCAGAACATACATGAGAGTTGAAATTACTTAAAAGTATTCTTTACTAAAAGGGAAGTGGGGAAGTGGATGTGACCCTGGCAAGGAAATGCTGTCCCCAGTCTGGGAGGGTTGGTGTCCAGAGGAAATGTGCCAGATGAGTCAGGTAACATTTATTTCCTCTCTTGGGTCTGTTTTATTTCATAGAATCATAGGGTGGTTTGCGTTGGAAGGGACCTTAAAGATCATCTAGTTCCACCTGCCCTGCCATGGACAGGGACACCTTCCACCAGACCAGGTTATTCAAAGCCCCATCCAGCCTGGCCTTGAACACTTCCAGGGATGGGGCATCCACAGCGGGAACAGGACAACCTGTTCCAGTGCCTTGCCACCCTTGTAATAAAAATTTCTTGCAGCGCCATAGTCAAATAACTTGCTCTTGCCGTAACTTAGCTACCCCACTCCGTTAGGTTTGAAAGCTGTTTTTGCTGACTGTACCAGCCACATTAGGATTGTGTTAAATTTAAACATGAATCTTCATGTGCCTGTACAATGACCAAAAAAGAGGGATGTAGTTTGTAATCTAATGGTCCACTGCCAGTCAACGACCTTTACGACATACATTTTGCATACAGGTATCCCTAATTAGGACCTTATCTTCTAGAGTAGTATTTCATTGAGTATGGTGAGCTTTTAAAAGTATTACGTATTTTCTGCTGGTTTGATATGGTGATCTTGGAAAAAGGTGAGCATCAAAGCTTGTCTCTTAGGAACACTTGCTGAATGGCAGTAACGGGGTTTTTTAATAATCCTCTGTATTAAGGCTTAAACATAGAGCGGTATGCCTGTGCTATACTACTTCTGGATATTGGTTTTGGTAACTAGAAATAGATTTGATTTTTTTATTTCTTTTAGCAGACTTTTTTTAGGTGGGTTCAGAAGCTGCTTGTTAGAAGTACAGACAGAAACAGTATTAACTGGAAAGATGATCAGTAATAAACACCCCAGGAGATCACGTGGCAGATGATTGGCATGAATGCACTGAAAATTTTGCGGTGTTCTCTCAAATCAGGTTTTTAGACAGATACCTGCCTTGGCATATTATATGGAAGGTATGTGGTACTTTTAAAAAAAATTTAATGCAATGATTTCTCTAAAATTTGATAAAGACCTGGCCAATATATATATAATGTTTATATGTTTGTAATTGAAAAGGAATATAAAAATCCCACTGCTGTTAATTATGGAAACAAGGTGCAGAATGCTGGTCCCACTGATTTCACTGGGAACAGGTTTTGTCTGCTAATTACTACTATGAACAAGGTTTTCCCCTCACTTACACCAAAGCATTCTCCACTGGTTTAAGACCATGCTTAAATTACTGTGACTGAAAGCACCTTTGCCTGTGGCACTGTCTCCCTCCAGTAGGAAGGGATGCAGAACGCTTCCCTGGGTTCTGTTACATTTTCTAAACTTCAGCTGCTTTTATCTTTATTTTTACTCTAATATTGTGACTTTTGCGTAAGCTGTTACACTTGCAGGACCACTGTCTGCTCTTTGTCAGGTAAATGTTTCTCTGACCAGGTATCCAGTGTATAGGGACTTCCGTGATGTTTCTCTAAGGGAAACCCTGTTGTTGCTTGTTGCGCTCCGCCTCCTGCATCTGCTGAAGCTCCCAGGGCTTCTGGGTATCGCCCAGCCTGGCTGATGTTTCTGACAAAAGGCATCTCTTTAAAAATGCTTGTTACTGTGGACAGCGTATGCCAGATACTTCTAGATCCTTTTGGGGGCTTTTTGCTTGACCGATGTTGGGGTCACCCTTCCCTTCCTTACCCAGGTGGCAAGGAGTGAGCAGGGCTGGCCCTGTGTCAGCTACTTCATCCTCCCTCTGGACCTTCAGAGAAGGAGGCAGACCTATTTGTCTGTGCTGACATTAGATCAAGCTCCTATCTGAAATTTGTATGAACCCATGTTTGGATTTCTGTAAGCTTCAGATATGACCCAAATGAGATTTTGATCCCCGCTCCCCATTTTTAAACAACACTGAAAAGAGTAGGCAGGACAAGAGTTGAGCACACTGGCGAGGTTACATGTGTCATCTGAGTCATTAGTGCTGGCGGTGCTCCTGGCCTGTCACATGTGCCAGATGTGACATCTTTCAATGAAGTTTAAAGGCATGGTGAAAGATTATGGGCATGGTTTCACATCACTTTGGACTGCTCCAAAATTCATGTTTTAAAAGCTGTAGCCAACAGCAACTGTTAAAGGGTGTCTGTCCATCTTCAAGCTATTATAGCACTCCTTTTTCTCCTCCCTGGCACCCTTGTGGCCCCATGTCCAAGCTGATGAATTTGAGGACCCAGCTGAAACTAACCCCTCAAAGAAGGTGCATCCTTGTGACAGCGTTGCTGTGATGAGGCAGCTGAGGCAGTCTAAAGGCCAACTGCTGCTGAAAGGGACAGTTGGTGGCTTAACTAACTCAGTGTAGATGTAAAACTGTACCATTACATGAAGCATTTAATTCTGCTGGCTGTGCAACAGCAACTTTTACTTTCTGCAGATGAAGGTACGTGAAATGATTCCTTAAGCTGAGGTGAGCACTTCCTGTTCATACTCAGGAGTTGAACCTGTCGAGTCCAGGACTCCATATTCCATTGAAGTTCTGCCTGCATGAAGTTAAAGACAGTTCCAGCTCTTGTTTATGCATATTTCTAATTTATACTGTGATTAATAGCAATACTAAATTTCACTGTTGCTTTGGACTGTGGGAATAAGTTGATTTTTAACTGGAGACTCTGAGTTGGCTGGCCTTGCAGGCATTTAAAATGTGTGCCTGTGTCCGTCCACATGCATATGTATATATATGTGCATACACGCTCACACTTACATCTCTAACAGGAAGTCTTGGAGCCACTGGTTCTCTCCCAGTATCGCTGACCACAGCCAGCTTCTTAGGTGAGTAAACTGGAAGCAATAGGAATTACTCTTCTTGGCTTCTGTAGACTTCAGCTGAGGTTGTAGGTGCTCACTTCTCGTACCGCTTTCTAGCAACTTCTGGCACCGTTTATGTTTTGAAAGGTTTGGTGGAGGGTTTTAATGTTTTGATTCTCAGGTGTTTCTGCTTTAGCCGTCTGTGTTAAACCTTGGTGTGACTGGTTGGTGATTTTGTTCCTAGAGCCGTGACTCTGCACTTGTACTCTAACAGGTTCCGAGACCTCTTGGAGGTGGCATGTGTGAGGAAAAATATTTGTAAGCTCCAAAAGAGTTTTGAATTTTATTTTTCAGTTGTGGCACAGATCTCAGTCTAGGTTCAGTGAAATTAGTGGCTAAATTCCCATTGATTTACTGGAGGCTTCCTCAAGACCTTTCCATCAGTACTTCAATTCAGTTTGTTCTACGTATTACATGCTTCGCTTCGTGTTGCAGAGCACCTTCTTTTTGATTTTTAATTTCATAATGCTTTGTATCTTTTGTCACAGTTTAGTTAGAGAAGATCAATACACAGACAGCTCCAGAACTTTCCTGTCCAAGCCAACATTGCTCTCATTCTTCTAGTCATTATCAGTACTCATTTAAGAAGCTATCAAGCCCCACTGTCTCTGTTGAAGAGGTTACTTTTTTTTTTCTGTATTGATTAACTTAACTGTTTTGAGTAAATTTGACTGCCTGTGGCTACTGCTGACCCTAGATTCCTGCAGTACCTCCAAGCAAAATGCTAAACATAGCTGGAATTCTTGGTACAGCATGAGTGGGTGTGTTAGGAATTCGGGGGTGCTAGGACAAAGCACTGCAGTGCAAAAATAATGAATGTAATTCTCTGGAATTGAGGCTTTGGTTCAAACAAGGGGAGGGCAGGAGGTTTTAATTCATAGCCAGAAATGATAGGCATATAAGTGAGCTAGGCTGAGGTTATTTTACTGTAGACTCCGCACTATTGCAGCAACGTACTGATTTCTGTAGTTTGACTTTTTGGTATTGACATGAAGTGCAAATATAACCATTTGGCAGTGTAATTAAGTATGTGTGATGTCGTGTCGGAAAATTTCCTTCCAACTCAAGAGGAAATTAATTTAGAAACTTTTTGTTTTAATATAGACATAGCTGCCTCTCCTGTGTATGAGCTTATTTAAAAAAAAACAAAACCAACACTTGCTAATAAAAATCTAAGTCTTTAAAAGCTTAGGAATAGAGAACTTGGAAAGAACCTAAATGAGCAGATTTGGGGCATAGCATATAGTTATTAATTAATCTGCAGCCTTATTGTTGTTATTTTGTTAAATAAAACACTTTTTAAGTGATTCTTTTGAAAGAGCTTCCTAAACAAGCAACTTCATTTATATTTTTTAATAAATAAATAAAAAACTTGGATTTTTTAATTTTGATTGCCACATTGGGCTTGTGAGCATGTATTGTATTTCTTAGCTGTGTAGTCATACGTGAGCAGAAGTCATTACTGAGAAACACCTTTTTTTTTTTTTTTTTTTTTTTCCTATTACAAAGTAGAAATGCTGAGTGCAGTCCTACAGCATGTAGTTCTTTGGACGTGACATTTTGCCTGCAACTGTTGGAAAGGGTTTTTCAAATGAATTAAAGCATGCTTGTGTGTTGCAGGATAGAATATGGCTAAATTTCAGGGAATAAACTTTTGAAGCCTATAGGATGGCTAAGGAAAGCTTTGTATAACTATAATATAGTAAAGATGTGGTCAATGCTGTTCTGGTCAGAGGTCATACTAAGAACAATGAGAAGTCACTGGCCCATGCAGGTAGCAAAGGTATGATACAGGATTAACATCTCTGGCATCTAAGTACCAAATTCCCTGTCATCTGACAGCTATCCTTGCTCTTTTTGCTCTTTACGTAGTAGTTCTCATGACCTTTCTGTAGCTGATGATTTTGTATCTTCTGTCTTTCTAATTTCTCTTCTGTGGAAAGCATGGTTTTTCCTGTTGTTGCTAGAATAGTTAACCATCATTTTCTCAGGACAAACTGCAGGATCTCTTCTACCAGTGGACTCAAGTTGTTTGGGTGGTTTTTGGGGTTGGGGGGGGTGTGGTGTTGGGTTTTTTTTGTGGGTTTTTTTTGGTTTTTTTTTTAAAGATACTAAAAGTATATGGATTAGGTAAGAGGTTTTAGCTTCATAGCAGAGTTTATGATCCAGTAGGAAGATGTATGCTTGTTTTTTGAAGACGATCAGAAAATTAATCTCATTCTTTTCATCAGGTTATTGCACCATTAATATATCTCCTTATCAGAGGTAGGGAATTGAGAAAATACTGCATAGCACTAGAACTGCAGTCTTAAATTAAAAAAAATGGATCTAAATACCTCTCTGTGAGAATTGTGAGACCACAGCTGCCATATTTTTCATCCGCTTTACTTCCTTAAGAGTTCAACCCTAGATGGTGAGTCAGCTAGCCAGCAAAGATCATTAATAAAGGAATAAGCTAAACAAAAGGGTTTTTTTCCTATTAACCACCAACTGTTCTGAGCAAGAAATATTCCAAGTACTCTCTGACCTGACCCTGTTTTGTTTAAAAAAACAAACAACCCAAAAAAGATCCCAAAAACCCCCAACAAAACCTGACACCAAAATCCCAACAGTTGTTATATTTGAGGTGATGGAGATGGGACAGGTCTGGTAGTTACTTCTAACAGAGGTTCTGCCTTAGTTCTGCTAAGCACATCTGTAACTATCTATTCCAAACCTTTTGCAGGCTTGCTTAAGATCTTTTAGTGTGCTTTTTTGAGGCTTGTAAGGTAGGGGAGAGATGAGCCCTTTTCACAGCTAAGTACTTACTGTGCAAAAAGTTTTGCATATGTTGTCCTGGTGTGCAGAGTCAGTATGATTTCTATTAGTACACGTTGCCTAAGTTAAAGGTTCTTCACTGTCTTTTAGTTGGCTTTGAAGCCAAAATTATGAGGTCTTGTAACAGCATCATTAAAATTGATTATGGCTAAAACTGGAGAGAGACTTGAGCCTTTCATTCTGCCTTTTTTTTAGTGCACTCATTTTAAGCGTGCTGTCTGGCAGTCTGCTTGAGCTTTAATGAATGCAATTTGGTCTCCTGCTGGACAGATTTTCCCATATAGATTTTCTTGTTTCATACTATTTCTTTTACATTATTTTCATATATACAATGCATATACAAGACAAAGACACCCTTCTAATGGCATAATAAATCTGCAGCATGAGTGGATGCCTAGGCTAATGCGAAAGCTGCGTGAAGGCCAGCAGTGCTGGCAGAGTGGTGGGCTAACAGGATGCTGAAAGGCAGAGTGCCAGAGAAGCCAAGTTGGCATTGCCAAAAGCCTTGTTCCATGATGCCATAAGCTCTGTGCCTTGCCCTGGCATGGCAAGTATCAAGGATGCTCTAAGATGGAGCATCCTGTTGTGTGCAGCATAAACTGGAAATTACTGGAGAATATCAAGAGAGGTTGGGGAGATTTAGACAGTGATAATGGTATTCCAGAATAGGAATGAATAACTGAAGTAATTTACTGGGAGAGTTTGTGCTTAGAGCACAGATGATAATGCATTTTTATGACCTCTGGAAGAAGGGGCAGGCAACTCAGGAGGACTGTAAGGATGTCGTGAGGTTATTTAGGGAGAAAATCAGAAGGATCAAAGCCCGACTAAAACTTAATCTGGCTACTGCTGTAAAAGACAGTAAAAAATGTTTCTATAAATATATTAGTAACAAAAGGAAGGCTAAGGAGAATCTCTGTCCTTTATTGGACATGGGGGGAAACATAGTGACAAAGGATGAGGAAAAGTGCCTTCTTTGCCTCAGTCTTTAATAGTCAGAGCCGTTGTTCTTGGGGCACCCAGCCCCCTGAGCTGGAAGACAGGGACAGGGAGCAGAATGAAGCCCCCATAATCCAAGGGGAAATGTGGCTACACCACTTAGACACGCACAAGTCTATGGGGCTGGATGGGATCCACCCAAGGCTACTGAGAGAGCTGGTGGAAGTGCTCACCAGGCCACTTTCCACCATCTCTCAGCAGTCCTGGCTAACTGGGAGGTCCCAGTTGGCTGGAGGTTAGCCCATGTGATGCCCATGTACAAGAAGGCCCAAAACTGCAAGCCTTTCAGCCTGACCTCGGTGCTGGGGAAGGTGATGGAGCAGATTATCTTGAGTGCTATCATGCAGCACGTACAGGACACCCAGGTGATCAGGCCCAGTCAGCATGGGTTTATGAAAGGCAGGTCCTGCTTCACTAACCTGATCTCCTTCTATGACAAGGTGACCTGCTGGATGGATGAGGGAAAGGCTGTGGATGTTGTCTGTGTATACTTCAGTAAAGCGTTTGGCACTGTTTCCCACAGCATCCTCCTGGAGAAACCGGCTTCTTATGGCTTGGATGGATGTACTCTTCGCTGGGTTAAAAACTGGCTGGACGGCCAGGCCCGAAGAGTTCTGTTGAATGGAGTTAACTCCAGTCGGTGGCTGGTCACAAGCAGTGTTCCCCAGGGCCTCAGTTCTAGGGCTGGTCTTGTTTAATATCTTTATCAATGACCTGGATGAGGGGATTGAGTGTGCCCTCAGTAAGTTTGCAGATGACACCAAACTGGGTGGTAGTGTCGATCTGCTTCAGGGGAGGAGGGCTTTGCAGAGGGACCTGGACAGGCTGGATTGATGGGCCGAGGCCAGCTGTGTGAGGTTTAACAAGGCCAAGTGCCGGGTCCTGCACTTTGGTCCCTGCACAACCCCATGCAACGCTACAGGCTTGGGGCAGAGTGGCTGGAAAGCTGCCTGGCAGAAAAGGACCTGGGGGTGCTCATTGACAGCCAGCTAAACATGAGCCAGCAGTGTGCCCAGGTGGCCAAGAAGGCCAACAGCATCCTGGCTTGTATCAGGAATAGTGTGGCCAGCAGGAGTAGGGAAGTGATTGCCCCCCTGTACTGGGCACTGGTGAACCTCGAATACTGTGTTCAGTTTTGGGTCCCTCACTGTAAAAAAGCCCTTGAGTTGCCGAAGCACATCCAGAGAAGGGCAACGAAGCTGGTGAGGGGTCTGGAGCACAAGTCTTATGAGGAGCAGCTGAGGGAACTGGGGTTGTTTAGACTGGAGGCGAGAGGCAGAGGAGAGACCTTACCGCCCTCTACAACTGCCTGACAGGAGGCTGTAGGGAGGTGGGTGTTGGTCTCTTCTCCCTGGTAACGGGCAATAGGACAAGAGGAAATGGCCTCAAGTTGCACCAGGGCAGGTTTAGATTGGACATTAAGAAAATTTTTTTCCCCGAAAGGGTTGTCAAGCATTGGAATGGGCTGCCCAGGGAAGTGATTGAGTCCCCATCCCTGGAGGTATTTAAAAGATGGGTAGACGAGGTGCTTAGAGACATGGTGTAGTGGTGGGATGGCAGTGTTAGGTTAATGGTTGGACTTGATGATCTGAAAGGTATTTTCCAACCTAAATGATTCTATGATTCCAAAAAGGAGCTGATTTGCAAATTCAGATTTCACTTCGGGTTTGCAGTGCACTTTTAGTAAATTGCCTTCATTCAGGCAGGGTTACAAGCTAAGGCTGAATGTGGCTCCATTTTAATTTATCCTGGTTTAGCTAATGCTTTGTGAAATTATTGTCTTAATGCTGGATAAGTACCTCTTTTGGCAAATGTGAACAAAGGACTACCTTGTTGGGAAAACGGTGTCTCTGGTTTGTGAAGCTCTTGAGTTGAGCATATGATGTAATATTTTATCATCACCTTGTGAGAGGGTATATCGCATTTCTGTTTGTGTCCCTATTTCTTCTTCAGCAACTCACCCTGTTTTGCTGGGTTTGACCTGTTAATATATGTGCAGAACAGGAGGTGGAGAGAGAATAACTAAAGAGCATCCCTGCGCCCTGGAGGGAGGATGGCTTAAGCTTAAATGCTGCCTCCATATCCCATGGGTATGATATGTGGTAGAGTGACTAGATCTCCTGCATTATTCATTGCCACTGGCTTCTGCTGTGACGTGGGTGTTTATCACATGAATAGTTGTGCTGTGGGTTGCTGCAGAAAAGGTGTGTGTGACCTGAATACTCATCACCCACAGGTCTTTCTCTAAGTGACAGATAAAACCTGGTCTCAAGTATGGTATGTCTGCTAAGAAGTTGAATCATTTGGAGACGTTTTTCTCTCAGACAGCTTGTGGATGAGCATCTTTTAGTTGCTTCTAACCCTCACGGTTGGTCTCTGTCACATGTATCAGCATGAATTTCCAGGCTTACAATTCCTTCCTTAAAATTTGACTGTGTGAAAGTGAGTTTTATTCTTAACACGTATTTGGAAAATTGTTCAGCTAGCTAAGTTGCACCCCATTGTGCTAAGAGTAAGATTTCGTGAGAAAAATTCCAGGCTGCTTTGTTTTCAAATATTGATTCAAGTTTGTTTCTTTCCGCTTTTACTTTTTTTTAAAATTAGTTTTAACTCAGCTGCTTGAGCATTTTCAAAGCACACTTGTTTTGCTGCTGAAGTGCTAACAGCAAATTGTGTGTTGGGCTTCTGTGAGCTCTACAGCTCACAGGAGGGATAAGCAAACAGGAAAATATGGCTTTATTGCCATCCACTGGGGGGAAAACATGCCGCAGTGGTACTCGGACTGTGCTTGAAGAGTTGCTGTTGGGTGATACGTACCCTTACGTCGATTGTGCTGTGCTTTTGGCATAACCACCCAGAAACTGTCAGCCTCAGCCCAGATATTTGCTCAGACAGTTTTGCAATAGCAGCTACTTGTCTGGTTCTTATTACGAGTCATGACAGGGGTGCTGAAAGCTGGAGAGAAGGCTTAGGGATGGAAAGGGAGGACACAAGGCTTAGGTGTGCTGCTGGGGGGATGCTCAGCACGCTGCAGACTGCTTGCCCCAGAGTGTGGGAGATGTATTCAGGATGTTTCTGTGCTTTCCTCCTCTACAACTGGCTTTTGCACATTGGATGTATGTGTGCTGAGACCTAGACCAGCAGAGCATCTGTCTTTCTGCAGCAGCTCCTTGCCCTGGCTAGCTGAATTACTCACCAGTGGAAATACCAACTCCCTCAAGGGTAACGTATTTCTATAAAAGTTTTTCCTGGTAGGACATTATGGTTTATGGGTGACTATAGAAGCAGAACATGAATCGAAGCAGGTTTTTTGGGGTGCACAATCTGACAGGACCAGGTGAGCTGGAGCCAGTGCTGTGCAGTGGGAGATGTCAGCCTCTTAAGGCTGAAGATTAATTCTGCTTCGGTGTCAACCCAGTGCTTGTTTTCTTCTGCTTTGGTGTCTGTGCAGCACAGTTCAGCGGGCAGTAAGACTTGATCAAAGCAGTAGGTCATGCAGCCAGAGGACTGAAGTAACACCTTGATGTTTGGGAGCAGTCACTGGCAACGTGGAGGTCTCTGTAAATGATTTGAGGGTGATGGTGGGGAGGATTTGCTAAAATTTGGTCCAGATTGGCACGAAAGCAAAGTTTCTTACCTCTTCCTCCCCCCCTGCACTCCCTCCTGTGCAAAACTTCAAAAGGAAAAACAAAACCCACCTTGTTGTGAGAACAAGTGTTTCCTCCTGACCTTCAAAAAATTGTGCTTCAAAAATTTGGGAAGGTGAAATACCATCTAACTGACGCTATTTTCCTTTCGGCCCTGTAGGGCAGTAAGTGAATTAATGTGTAAGATGCTTCCTTCTGTGGATTTGGCAAAAACTGCAGTCAAAGAAGGTAAGATGCAGATAAAGAAAGGTAGATGCTAAAACATCAGGGAATTCTTGAGGTGGTGACAGCAGCCTTCTCCTCCAACCCGTCTTTAATGAGTCTTTTACCGGTCATTATGCTGTGAGAGTCCTCCATGTCTGTTATATTGAAGTGCAACTTGTTAATACACATGGCAGGCAGGTTTGGGGTTTTGTTTTGGGGTTTTTTTTGTAAGAAAAACATTATTTGTTGATATGTTTTTGTTTTTTTCTTTTAAACTATTTCCAGACTAAGGCCCCTAGGAAACCTCAGAACAAAACTCAGCTCTTCCTTCTCTCCTCCTTTTGGAAGCAAATCCCTAGCAGCCTGGGTTCTCGGGGCAGTTGTGTGAGGCTCACCGGGAATCTGTCTGATAGACTGGAGTTAGAAACTGGTAATGTGCTTTCTAGAAGCATAGAGAAAAAATTGTCCCTTAAATAGATGACCATGCTGTACTTATTAATTATTGATGTTATGCTGGACGACTTCTTTCTACTATTTTTAAATTGGAGAAAGAGGTGGCAATTTTAATGGAGGCATAGGTGGGATCCTGTGATTCCTGTTTAAAAGACAATTTAAGGCAGAGTCCCCAGCCTGATAACATAAATGCAGCTTGCCCACACGTCTGTGTGTGCCTAGAGTAAACTGCGGTATGATATCACTTTTGTACTGCTATCAGTTTGCTCAACTCTATATGATGAGTACTGTATGTATGTAATATCTTCCACCTCATGCATAAGTACATAACTGTGCTTCCATTCTAAAAGGACAAGAATTGGGAAATCTGTAGTTACTTTTCCCAGAGCAACTGGATCCCTGCCAACTTGAATGTTACTGATTTTGCACCCTTCCACCCTGCCCAACACAGGCAGGTTTGCAGGCTGTTAGCAATATATAGCAATTACTATAAAGGATACAGGAGGAGTGCTTCAGAGTGATGTAATCCTTAAAATGTGTATTCTCTGATGCAAATAGGTGAGTTTATTTTCCTACAAAACAAGTTTTTGAGGTGAAGTAGTGATAGACTATCTGTTGCTCTCCTTGGAGAGACATGCCACCCCCAAGCCCAGGCTGGCTGCTTTCTGCTGGGGCCATCCGAGCAGCAGTTGCCCAGGAGGGAAGGGGGAAGAGTTGGTGAATATTTTTATTTTTTGGTGTCAGTTTTTAGATTAAGTGGATTTAAATCAGAGTAGCTCAGTTTAATTCAACAGAAGCATCTGAGAATCTCACTGGTGCAGTTTGTTCCTAATTTAAAGGCGAGAACAAAAATGCAATGCCATTGCTGAAGAACACGCCATTTATATATAGCGTATGCTTCAGGAGAAATGAGCTACTGAAGTATAAAACCTATTTTGCTACTGAATGACTCCCGTTGAAATTTAGCAATTGGAAACCTGCCTCTTTTTTATATTTTACCTGAACTTTGAAGTTCCTTACCAAGAGCAAGGAGGTTGGAAAGGAGCGCAATCAAGCCTGCTCTTGGCAGGAAGCCACCAGGCGCAAGCACAGGCTGCAGCGGAGCAGGAGGAAAAAAGCTGCAGTGATTCCTAGCTCGGTAAATTCCTGCTAAACCTCAAGAAGGTAGCTCTGGTCTGAGTTTAGACATTACAAATATGTGGGGAGTCTCTGTTGGGTAAATGTCTCTGTTTTGAGAGATCTACAAATGTGAGTTTTGCTCTAGCATTTCAACAGGGGTGATAATTCCCAAATTTTTTCCTTGCTGGCTGGTGTTTTCTGTTTGCTTTTACTATTTCTACCAGAAATTCTGTGATGTGCCTGAGATCAGGTTGCAGGCTGGCACCTATGAGATCACTTGTTTCTGATGCTAGTTGAGAACTAGATTGCAGGTTTGTGTCCTATGGAAATCCAAGAACCTGGGAATATCTAATCCCACTTTAAGCATATGTAGCTATCGTCCCATCCTTGCAAAAGAAGGAAATAGGGACTGTTTAATTTTTTTAACTTGCACCTAGTATTACCTCAACCAGCCAGTTGTTTATTTCATTAATTGCAACAGTATGTTCCTACTTTGTCATCTGTGGGCGTTAAACATGTGCTAATTCATTTTTCTAAGAAGGATATCAGTGCCTGCATGCTATCTGCCTTCCAATTTACTGCTAAGTCCTAAATGAATTATTCTAGCTTGCATAGGTCTGGGAGACTGAGCTTGCTGCACTGTTGGTTGGCTGAGTTTTTCTTTGAAATATTAAGATTTATAAACAGGAAGAAAAAAAATTCCTCTCTTCATTCCCAAGTAGTTTGCAAGTCTGCCAATTTTCAAGGCAGGCAGAGTGGTAAAAATGTGGGTGGAGAGGTGGACGTGTTCGGCAGGATGTAGAGAAAGGGAAGGACACTCAGGGTGGGGGAGAGATTCTCCACTGGGAAATAGAAAATGTTGGGTGTGTGGTATGACAATTTGAGGAATGTATGTTGTCAGTGTAAATATCCCTTTGGATCTGAGGTCAGATGTCTCTTGTTGAAACTTTCTTTTGCAATTTCCTATCTGCTGTTTTGTTGGAGAGCTTGGTCATTCCTACCTTCGAGAGCTGTATTTTGTATTTCCCAGGCTTTCCTCTGATCTCAGAACTTGCAGCTGACCCCATCTTAGTTTGGATCGAAAATTGTCTTGTTTTGGGTGTAAAATGCTTTTTGAGCCTATGACTTTTTTAGTTTTTACTGAATTAACTACTGTTTCTGTTGCAGTTACGTTAGGCTTGGTTTAGAGCAAATTAGGTTTCGTATATAGAGTGAAGAGGTTTAATTATAAAAATGGCTATGCCAGCACAGATGGATGCATCTGTTTGTTTATCTGGAAGAAACCCCTTAAAATTACTTGGAAAAAAAGCTAGCATGTATGCCCAGTCTGTGAAGTTTGGGGTCTCAACACTTAACCCCCAAAAAATTTTGTTTATATAAAACCTGTGAACCTCAAACAGCAGGAGATCACTAATTTCTTGGCTTTACAGTATGAAGGTGTTAACACAACATGTGTTTTCTTTCCCTCTTTTTTTTCCTCTCTCTTGAATTCTGAAATCTGATTGTCTGGTACAAAATTCCACAAATGTGCCTGCTAAATTGGGTTAGAGTATTAGTTTAATGACTATTGTCCTGTTTTCTTCCTGTCCACTTGAAGACTTTTTTTAAAAGTGCAGTTTCATTTTTGAAATGAAAATGAGTGTATATTCTTGATTTCTTCAAAAAGCTTTAGATCTTAAAATTATTTTTCATCTGGCTTACAAAAAGAGTCCATTTTCAAGTTTCCAAATGACAAATACTATTTTTAACACGAACATTTTTAGCTCTCTTAAATGATCTGCCCTGTCTCAGTGCTTTCTATGATTTATAGTTCCTGGATTTCTGTTAGAACAAGGACAGGAAAAATAAATCTCTCTTTAAAATGGAGTATAATTTGGCTTGATTTAGCCTGGCTTTTGCTTTAACAAAGAAAAAAACCGCATAAGCTCTAGAACAGATGAGATTTGTAGCTTTGGTTTTGCATATTTATTTCCTCCAAATGGGAGAACAAATACAAAGTTGAATAATAACTTGAATCCTAGAACATAGTTTGACTGACAGATCTGCTGCTGATGATGCTGTATCTTTTAATGGAGAGATAACCTTGCTTCTGTCACTGTGTGGCAACAATCCCAATATATTTTTCAGTACCAAAACCGATAGCATTAATGTAATCACTTACCAGGGAGCGGAACAGTTGGGGAATGGCTGTGGTACAGCATACAGACATCGCTAAAATAAATTATATACTTGATGTCTACTGAACACAAGCATAATTAAAAAGGTGCTTTTTCACTTTATTTTCTAAATTAGGTTATGAATGTGTGGTTTAGTGAGGACTTTTTGCTGCTTTTTTCTAACTTGGAGCTCATCTCTATCATCTAAATTAATTTTCTTCATGATATTTAGTGTTTGTGTGTGGGGAAAACAGCAGGTCTGTAATGTAGCACAGAGAGAGAATGTAAAGCATGCTTTGCAGCGTGTCTCTTACATGCCCGAGCTGTCATAGCCTGACAGCAGCTTGTGACACCTGCCTGGTTTGGGAAGATCCCTGTGCTGTAATATACAGTCTTCTGTTCTGCTTATACTTCTCTTGCATGCACGTTGTTGAATGCAGGTGGTTTTTAAGGATTTAAACTGAAGGTGGCTCTTTGGCTTACTCAGTCACTTGTCATGGTCATCTGGTTCCCAGGCTCCTGCTGCCTTGCTGGCTCCCACTGCCGCAGAGGGCAGCCGTGTGGGTTTCTTCTGGTAACCTGCACCTTTGCAAACTCAGTAGTTTTCATTGACTCTTGACTCTTCATAAACGAAAACTCTAATATGTGACTTGGTTTTGGTTTGCAGCTTGCCTGATTTCTGCAACGACCTGAGGGGGTGCTGGTGCCCAGGACTCCAGGAGTTGGTGCGCTGGTACGGGCTTTCCACCCACGAGCTGGGGAGAGTAAGTAACCTGCTCCGTGTTGGGGATCCTTTGGGGCAGAGGGGCTCTTTCTGCACTTTTCTTGTCTCATATCTCAAACACTGAAGTCTCAGATTTCTCCCAGCACAGAGACTGGAGGTGCCTGTATTGCTATGCAGTGTTTACATTGTTTATCATGATGTTTGTTAACGAAGATGCTCCAGCTCTTCCAGTACTACAGCAAGAGCAGTTCTTGGTTTATCCATTCTTTCAGATTAGCTGTATTCGTGTGACAAAATACTACAACTTGTTCTGCCACCTCATGTGAGAAAAGGCTATACACAACAGAGGTGTTCCATAGTAGTGCAGTTCCTCTGTGCTGTCAGTAATACTCTCTGTTAATGCAGTCACCCGTGTTGGATTTCAGTGTTCTGTGAAGCAGAAGTGCAGTCTCCTGCGATGTGTTCAAATGGTTCTGTGTGAGTCTTGGAATGGGAGCTGCTTTGTGGCACCGGCTGAGGCCATCTACGTGGAGGGATTATCTGGTGGCACGCTCTCCAGCAGCCTCTGGAATTGTGGCTTTCCCTTCCTTCTCATGTGACCTTACAGGATGGGGACATACTTCCCAGTACCTGGCAAGCCACGGGGCTTTTCATCTTCAGAAATGAGATATGTGGGACATCTGGCATTGCCTGCCCACAGAGAAAGTGCTGTTAGCTGGACGGCTTGGGCTGAGCACATCCGTAGGTTTGCCTACGCCATACAAGAAGTTGTATTGGCAGAGCCCTGTGGAGAAACTGCACCGTTTGCTGCTGGAGGCAGGAAGTTTTTCCGTCAGGATTGCTGTTCCACCTTCCTGAAATGCAGCCGCACTCTTCTGGGCTTTTGCTGATGTGATCCTTACAGGGGTGTTATTTTGTACAGCCCTAACTGCTGGAGGTGAGCTGGCAGAGCTTTCAGATGTCCGCCAGCCTTGTAGCCACTGAGCAAATCTTATGCATGCCCTCAAGTTCTTGCTTTGCTCACAGCTGCAAACTCTTATCATGTGCGTTTCCTGTTTAGCTGGTTAGTTAAAATGTAGAGAGGAGACAAATGCTGGTAACTAGCTGAGACGTTGATTTAGAAAATGATCTTTTGAGCTACATGTTACTTTTCCCACAGAATTCCTTATTTACAAAGGACTGGTCATCCTGAAGAATTTCAGAGGTTTTATTGTTTGTTTTCTCCTTCTCTAGATAAAGCTACACTCCGGTGAGACGAGATATTTCTCATTAAAGCAGTCTTTGCACAAAGAGAATAATGGGACTGCAGCCAGGGCTAATCTCACGTTGGTATGCAGTTATGTGAGACACGAGTGTTTTAGCCAGTGCAATAAGGGCTTATGTAAGGGTTCTGGGTTAGTCTTGGTCTTCATGCTTTTCATGTATGTTAAGCAAGCAGACTTAGTGGTCTATAATACACAGGAGGCTGGCTAATGATGCAACTTTTCTTTCCAAGTTGTTTTTCTTTAGTCTTTATACCTGCTTGAGAACCTTAGTTCTTACATGGGAACTGAGCAATATTCTTCTAGAACAGAGTTGCCATGGAGATTATTAATTTGTATCATGTACTAGGTCATTCTCATGTCTTTTCCTTTCTTTTTTTTCTTTTCATTTCTTCCCTCTGGGTCCTCTCCCTTTCACTAGAAGAGCCTGTAAGTCTTCTTGCTGTCCTGAGTGTCATTTTATGTATCAGTAAGGGAGACTCATAATTTCCCTTAAATAAGATTCCAGTCTTTTCCCTGGGGAAGAATCTATTGGGTTGAGGACCTTCACCTTAGTAGGACCAGTCACCCTAATTCATCTTATTCCTCTTTGCAGCCCTGTCCAGTTCCCCAAATGCCTGTCCATCAGAGCATCTTTAGATGAATTGCTCACTGCGTGACGCTTGGCTGGCCTCTGTTTTACTGTCAGGAAGCACTCTGTCAGGGCATGGTGCAGCCGTTGGCCTGGCATTAGCTAGGTATCTTGCAGGCAGCTTTGTGAGACCATCCCTGCTAATCTTTAATCAGCATTCTCATGGCAGACTGCTTTGATGCCTAGCTGAGGGGAGTAGCGCTTCAGTCATTGTTCAACGCAGCTGAAACTCCTCACCCCAGCTGCTCAGAGAGGATACAGCTTGCCAGATCCTAGCTTTTCAAATGAAAAGGAAAGGTTATTCATCTTGTGATAACTGAGGATTTTTGAGGTAATGGAGTTGGTGTGGGTTCAACTACTTGAGGAACTACCACTGCTTTTCAGAGTCTTTTAAGCAAGTCTGGCAGACAAGGCATGGGTGTCACGCTTGCAGTGGAGCTGGTGTTCACCACATCGCCTTTTGAGATCACAGATACAGTAGTGTAGACTAATTCTTTTGCAGATTTCACTGGATTAACACTTATATATTTAACAAGTCTATAGAATAAATTTTAAAGGTGGAGGTCCATGCCAAGAACAAAGCTGTGCGGATGCAGCAATAGTTTGGGTTGTCCTTCAGGCCACATCAACATCATCTTCCATGCCCCAGTGGGATTTCTGCTGCTAATAACAAGAGAGTTCAGTTTTCATGGCTGTTCCAGTATTTCTGCTGAGACAGAATTTCTGTAGTGTATGTGCCTCTCTGTTAGGGCTTGAACCAGAATCAACAATTTGTTTCATAGGCCAGTAGAAAATGCATGGTTGCTCTCACCTCAGGATGTACTTGTATTGATGACCCCTCTTTAGTTAAACAGTTTCTTATTAAGAGTTGTTTAAAACTGTTGGCTACAAAGCAGTGAGGTTGGGTGAAGCTGGACTTCAGGTCCAAGTGTGGCCCCAAAGACACATATTCTGTGATATTTTGGAGGGAGCTTGTAGGAGATGAATTTAATGGGTCCCATTCTAACTGACCTCAATTCAGCTTGTTCTGGTGCTGAAGTAATACAAGATCATCTATAGTACTTGTTGCTTGGCAAATTGGTGGCAGTACCTCCATGGTAGTTCCCCAGCCCTGCTATGTTCTTGTCACTTAGGACTGGAGAGAATAGCTGCTTGTTTGTGGAAGACATTTTATTGATAAAATCAGGCTAATTCTCTGGTGCCTGCTTTGTGAAGGAAACCCTGGAGGAACTTCTCAAGTTGCAGCAGGTGAATGGAAGAGCCTGTGCTTCTGCTCCCAGTGTTGTCGTTGTTCATCATCACCTTTTGCCACTGGTAACAGCAGCAGAAGATGTAGTACTGGGTAGTGTAGGACATGGTTCAGCCTTTTTTACTACCTTAGTATATCATACTTTTCAAAAGAAATAAATTTCTTTCTACAATGATAGCAATTGTCCTTGCAAGCCAAGGACACAGCTCTTGCCTTGAGGGAGGGCATTGGGGAGAGGAGAGACCTGAAAAGAAATAATTGAATCTTAGCCTGTTGTTTGCCTTGAGCTGGTAGTTTATTGTCCCCAGACTTATCTTATTTGTCAAAAAATGGAAAATGGTACAGTGAGGTAGAAATTAAGAGTATTTTAGCAAATGTTAAATAAAATTGCTTTTTAAATGGAGTATTGCAATATTTAATGCGATTATTCATGGCTCAGGATTAGGAAGCATCAGAGCGACAACATGAAAATGTAGTCTGATTATTCTGACAGATGTTTAATTATTAAAAACCACGTTTTTTTCCTAAGAATAAGTTCTTCCATCAAGGAAGGTAGAGCTCTTATGTGATAACTGCAGATAATGAACCATATCTTGCCTTGTGACTCAGTTAATAAATTTTTCTTTGTGGATGCTGAGGATCCTTTCCACTGCATTGTTGCAGAAAAACATGGCACATGGCATGTCAGCTTAGGAACAATTTATGATGTATTGCAGCAGTTGTCAACGCAATATAGGTTGTGAATGGAGAGGGAAGGAGGTACCCAGGAATATGCTTATTTTATTCTAAATGCATGTCATCATTAGCTTTGAGGAAAGAATCAAAGAGCCGCAATGAGAGCCTGTCTCACAACTGCTCTTCTGTTCTTATGCAAGTGATTTTAGTGACTGACACTAGTATAAAACTGAATTCAGGTGCAGGGTGGGTCATGTCTGTACGTCATTCAACATCCAAAAAGGCTGACCAGTTTTATCTCAGTATGCTGGACATGGGTTTCAAATACTCTTTTAGTTAAATAAAACAACAAATCCTACATTATATGGTTTGGCTGTCTCTTGCAGCCATTATTTTTGAGGGAAGGTGAGGCCAAAGAAGTACTTTGACAAATACTTCCAGTATATTTTTCAGTGTAATTACTCCTTTGTTAGCTTTTTCAGCAGTATTTCAGTACAACACTGATACATTAATCATAATGTTTTGTTATAAAGCTCTAGAGGTAGTTCGTGTAGCTTCCTTCTAGAAAGACATAAAAGAACTCTGGCTTCTTATTTCTTTATTTCATTAACTGGTCTTAAAGTAATATTTTTTTCCTGTGATGCTGCAGAAATTACTCTTCCCAACATTTCTTTATTTACTAAAATGCTAAGGGGTTTTGTATGGCTGATGAGCAACTGTTTATTCAGTAGAGGTGTTGTATGAGAGTTCTCTGTATTGAATGGCTCTGCCATAAAACCTGCCAAAGCTGGAAACAAAAGGAGAGTTTTATTTTGTGTATTCTATTCGGATACTACAGCATTGTTGTCCATATGAGTTCCTCATGACCTTTAATTTATTTTTCCTTTATATTCCCTTGCGTTAAAAAACAAAACAAAAAAACCCTAGAGGGCTGACTTGTTTTCTTGTCAAAAATGTAAATGAGTTGCTTGCTTCCTACAAATAGGACTCTAGTCCTTCCTTCAGTTCAGCAGCAAAAGAAATGTACTGCTTACGTTGACGGAGCTGTAGCTGTTGTCCAGTTTATGGCAAATTGAGACATTCAGACATATGCTTGGTAACTCCACCTAAGCCTTTTTAAGGAGGGAAAAAAAAGTAGAAATTAAAATCCTGAATCATACCTCAGAAATAGTTCATCTGCGTTCAGTCATTCCTGGTTTTGACTGCTTCAGAGAAGTAAGAAGGCCAAGAAATTGTGCAGAAGGCAGAGTGAGAAATCTGTTCATAAATCCTTTTAGATGAAAGCCATCTTATCCTTTGAAACTTGATACCCCAAATCTTAGGTGTTGGGTTTTTGGGTGTGTGGGTTTTCTTGTTTTGATTTGGTTTTTTTAAACTGTTAATTGATATTCTTGTTATTCACTAACCATGCAGTTTTATAACTCCGCTGGATTGTCGATGCCTTTTTTTTTTTAATTAAAAAAATCACATCAGAGAAAAGTATCTCCCATTCAGCTGCTTACCCCCATCATATGACACAATTCATAACTTTTAAGATTATTTTGTTAGGTGATTTTATACCATTTAGAAAGCTGTTCTTGGACCACCTTTCTCTGATGTTAGGTATATTCTAATTTCCAGCCTAAATTTAGTAATGACTGCTTTACATGCACTTATTTCTTGTGCCAACATTACATTGAAGTTTTTGTTGCTTCTCTCAGCCTTCGTTTTGCTGTAAGCCAAACCTTTAATATCCTTGTACAAGCAGAAATCTGGCACCTTGATTAACTTCCAATTTCCTGTGTTTTCCACTAATCCCTGGTGTGTGAGGGACCAGATGCTACCAGGCTGTTTCAGATGAGGTCTGGGCATTACCTCACACGATGGTGTCCATGTTTTCCTAGCTCTGCAGGAAAGGCTGTAACCAGGAACGTATTTGGCTTCCCTGGTGCATGCAGCACACTGGAAGCTCAGAGCAGGTCAGTACCCTGTTGATGTAGCTGGGTCTCTTTCTTCCATCACATCCAAATGTTTGCATCGTAGCCCAGCACTGACAGCAGAATTTCTTAGTGATTTCCTGAATGAATGACCTTGTGCTCTGTGTTACCTCACTTCATTACATTTCTATTATGCTCCTTCTCAGCATCCAATTTTCCTTTTGGTGATTCCATCTTTCTCCTTGCAGCAGAGCATCCAAACTTTGTGTCACCAGCAGATTTCACTAAAACCTTTTGTGACAAGATCCTTAATGATAATATTAATTGAAATTTCCTTTTATCATCTGATATTTTCCACTCTTTTGGTTAATTTGTATTTTCCCTTCTCAATGTGTCAAAAGGAGAAGTTCCCAGTTTTCTTCCACTGAACCATTTATTTGGACCGTTCTTTGTGTTCCCTCTTGTTAACTCTTCTGAAGTAAACATTTTGTGTTTCCTTCAGTGCATCGAAGCTTCTGTACCATAGCTTTGATATTGTCCATTCCCTAAGTCTTCCTGGTTTCACAGTCTCTGAAAAACACTTGAAGATACTTGGGCTTTTCTGGGCTGCTGAGGTTTGTATACTGCGTCTGAAATAAAGATCAAGCATGGAGGAAGCCTGTGTTAGTGTCTTACAGCCTTTCATTGTCACAGGTAAAATAACATTTTGTCAAAATAACATTTTGTTAATATAACAGTTTTCTTCAGCATCATTCCTCTGCTGTGAATTGTAAACTGTATTTTTAACTGGTTGTCCAATGGTCAGGAAGCAGTTGCACACAAACAAAAATACCAATGTATGTAAAGCTTTATTCCTATATAAAACATATATATTTGTATCACAAATGTATTTTTAATATATATAAATGATAGGGTAATCTTTTTAGAAGAATCTCTACCTTAAAGTTCCAAAATACAACCTGCACTACATTTATTACCGCATCTGGTGCCCCAAGGAGCAGCAACAGCTAATGCTGTGGCTGTTGCATTGCAGAGAGGGGATATAATGCACTTGGGTTAAATAAAAATAGGAAACTGATGGGAGAAATGTGCAATAAGATATGAACAGAACTGTTGTGATTTTGTTTTGGTATTTTGCTTTCAAGATAGAAAGAGTGGAGTCTGCTTGGGACAGTAACAACGAAAGTCACAGAAGGTATCTGCTGGTGGTAGAACAACTGTTCCAGAAGGAACTGTTTAAAGAAATATCAGGGCAGGGTTTTTTGTATTGCTTTACAATTCTCTTCTGTTCTTGCACCCTGGAAACCAGCTGAGCTCAGCTTTAGCTTGTGCTCAGCTTGGCTTTTGAGGGCTTTCTAGTAACCATGGGAGTTAGAAACAGCCTTGGCTTGAAATCCTGGTCTTCTGGCGGTGGGTGGGTTCTGCTGTGCTCACTGCTCCCATGGAAGAGTAACACACAGGCAGTGCAGATTAGACCATTTAGATGGGCAAGATGGGTAAACTGAGAATTTTTGTCTTGAGTAATAAAATGAAGTCATTCTCTTAAGTTGTGTTTCAGTATTTAATGGAGGATACCAGCAAGATGAAGAAGGTGGTGGTTTTGTTTTTTTTTCTGGAGAGCTGATGAACATTTTTGGTTTAGCAGATATATCAGTTTGGAGAGAGAGAAGCTGTAGCTCGTCCCATTAGTTAATTGAGAGCTGGCAAACATAGAAATTACGACAATTTTTCTGGAGTTTCCAGTTCTGTTTTGTCTCAGCTTCCAAGTTTTGCATCCATTCTTGGAAGGACAGCAGCAATATCGTGTTCATTCCTACGAGACACAGGGGAGGAAAAAGCGGAGATTAGTGATGAAATGCTGTAACAGAAAACCTAACTGTGCTTGAAAAGCTTCCCACAGAAAACAAAACCACATTGGCATCTCTAACTTCAGAAAAAATAAGCACCTTCTCATTTAGAATTACTGCTGTTGCCTGACAGTCAGCTTTGGAAAATGCTTTTCACTGATCTCTGTGTAAATGAGATTCAAAATGCATCACTGCAACCCTAAATATTGCCTTCTTGGTTTAGGCTTTATGGGGAAGATCTGCATTATCTGGTGCTGATTGTTTTGATCGTGTAATGCACAGCAGTTGGGGTCTTGTCAGCCTGAACTCTTTTTTTTTTGTGTGTGTGTGTGTGCGCGCAACTTTACTTCTAACTTAACAAATCCCCCCAAAGAGAAAATAAAATGGAGATCGTTAGCAGATATCAGTTCAGATAGCTGCATCAGGGTGAATGAGGTTATCTTGTTTTATAACAAACTGTCAATATTCTAGACAGTGTTTTTCTTTGTGTTAAAATCTATATGCACTGTACAGTTGCACATAAAATGTCCTGATGCTTTCTCTTACTGTTCAGTTGAACAAAATTTGCATTAAGATAACCTAATGTAGAATAAATAAATGTAAAAAGCATGTGTGTTTTACTGAGAAAGTATGTTATTGTCTGTGCAGGGGATTAGGGTCAGGGGACCATGAATGACTTGAATTCAGCTTGCTCTACACAATCTGGCTGCAAAAGTACTGAATTGCTATATTTCAGAAAAACACATTTTTGATGAGTTTTTGCCATAGTTTGACTCTATGGAAAACCCTCAAATATGAACTAGGGACACTGCAGGAATGTTGTCCAAGTGACTAACACTAATGATATCGCCCAGAACAGGGTGGGAAATAGTAACATCCATCCTCGTGTTGTGTGGGAACCTCAGCTAAGCAGGCAGGTGATGCTACCTGGAAAAGACAACCAAGAACAAGAAAAGCCCTGGTGAAGGAGAAGAGGGAAAGCATCCAAATAGGAACTTGTTAGGGGGAAAGTTAGAAGCACAAAGGCAGCCAAAAAGTATACAGGACAGAGAATTGCAAATGCAAATGACTGCAAGAAACAAGAATTTGAGTAGTGTGGATTTGTTGGAAGGAGAAATGGTGGAGTCGCCAGCCTTTTTGGGCAGCGACTTTCCAGGTCTCTGAGCATGTCTGGTATCTGGATTACACTGCATCCCAGACAGGTCTGAGTGTGGTAAACCCATGGCGAGTGAGGCAGGGCTGGAGTGCAGGCAGGACATCCCCTTGGCGGTAGGGTTGTGGTTGTCATTCCGGTTCCCACAAGGCTTTTATCCCGTGCCAGCAAGCGGGAATGATGGGGAGCAAGTCCTTTGGTAAGCATGGTGGCTTCCTGCCTCTTGGCAAAGCCAGGCCACAGGAAAGCGTGACCTCCTGGATGTGAGTGCTCCCAGACAAAACTGGAAAGGCAGATAGGTCTCTTGGGTAACAGAAGACTTTAAAAAAAAAAAAAAAAAAAGGATTTGCAGGGATGGCAGCAGCAGCTTAGATTCCCCAACCTGTAAGGAGCTTTTTTTAGGGGGTGCAAGTGGTTGCTCTGGCCATGGACCACTGGCAGCAGGTCAGT
>NW_009260073.1:2038744-2047667 GCF_000687185.1 Egretta garzetta
TGGGGAGCAAGTCCTTGGGTAAGCATGGTGGCTTCCTGCCTCTTGGCAAAGCCAGGCGGCAGGAAAGCGTGACCTCCTGGATGTGAGTGCTCCCAGACAAAACTGGAAAGGCAGATAGGTCTCTTGGGTAACAGAAGACTTTAAAAAAAAAAAAAAAATCCCTGAAATGACAATACCTTTTCTAAAAAAAACGGTTATGAATCATTGACCTTTTTTAAGGTTATTACACGTGCGATGATTGAAGATATCTGGCTAGTAGACAACATTACGCTTTCTCCAACAGACATTTTGGCCTGAGAGATCTGCATCCCATAGCTGTTCCCAGCACAGAAAATTAATGTGCTGTCTCCATATGTGCCTCCAGAAATCGGCAGCACAAATTCCTAATGGCCTGGCTGTGCACTGTGCTTGCTTGTTTAAATTGTGTTTTGCTAATGTTGTCCTACAAGTGATGCTCTGGGTGGCTGCTCTGAATGCAGGTGAAGTGAGAAGCAGTTGACTGTGGGAAGCGTATTTGCATTATATATGCAAATATGTACACACGTATACAAAAATCCATGTGTATATACAAATACACTTTCTTGTCTCAAAATGAGCCATCTACCAGCTTTACAGGCTATTTTTTTTTACATCAGTATTTTTCAGTGTCTGAACCCTTTGCTATAGTGGGTCTATTTTGTATAGGACCTGTAGCCCCTGTGTGGTGTGGGTTTTTTTGTTTTTTTTGTTTTTTTTTTTAAACAATGCAAGGCATTCCTCTTACCCATTCCCTAGCAGGGCTATTTCCTGGTATTCAAAGCAAGACTTTAAAGGTGGGATTGTGTTGTTTGTCAGAATATCACCCAGAAAGTACTGGAATGTAAGTTCTTGTGTAAGTGTCCCTTGAGAAACTAAATGCAATAACCTATTTTCTTTCCCTGCTGTGCGTAGCTGTTACTTGTGAGAGCATTGAATGATGTAGTCAGTCACACTTGGATGACTTCTATAGGTAATTTGCAGTAGCCTTTTCTTTTTTTTTTTTCCTTTGTGTCCCTTTTCTTTCGCATGGGAGTGTAGGTCTGCTGGCAATCTATTGTATGAGATTATAGCAGCCAGTATGAGTGTACTTATAATTGTGTTTGAACCCACATATATTTATAGCAAACATTGGTTGTAGAGAACCAGGGAATGTTAAGGAGTCAGCTGGCCGTCTAATGCCCTCATAAGCAGCAGCATGTGTGAAAAAATAAATTTGGGTGAAACCCCAAAACAGGTTCAATGTCCATTAAAAGTATAGAGGTTGGACTATGAGTTGTTTGTCCTCAAATGAAAGATAATGGAATTAGTTCAAGCAAACATGACCCCATGTGCCTGCTATATGGGCATAACTCTGAGTTTGACTCTTGTGTAACAAAAAAAACCCCAAACGCACCAGAACTTAGTTTGTCTTTTTTTTTTTTTTCCAGTAGTGTCAAAAGATTAATACAAGTAAAATGAAACTCTTACGTAGCAGTTATAAAAACTAAGAAATGTAAAGAGCCACAAGAAAGGAAGTTAGGCAATGAAAATGGTGTAGGAAGATGACAGCCTCAGCTGAAAGTCATGGCAGGCCCCTCTGCAAGATGATTTATGCCCTCATTATGTGTGATGATGAGTAGCTGGTAGCTCTGTCACCACAGCCCCTAGAAAAGACTTGGCATGAGATGAAGTGAACTGTGCTTTCAGGTGCTCCCTTGGGTTGCAGGTATGCCGTGATAGGGCTCAGGGTTTGTTTGCATGGTTGTAATTGCTTCCAGTGTGGGGCCGGTCACCTGAAACAAATCAGGGTAGATCATCAAGAAAGGGCAAAAAATGGATCTTCAGGCAGAGCCAAATCAAAACTTCACTTGAAGAGAAACCATAAGGCTATATGTGCATTTGTGTACATATAGTTTTTCATTTACCTATAAAGATGTAAAAATCACTATAAAACATTTTTAAAGCAATTTTGCAGTACGATAATAATCAAAAAACCCAGAAAGCTGTTACAAAACACAGTTACAAAACAAATGTGAGTGAGCAGGTTAAAAACTAAGACGACCTGATCTGACATGTTAGGTACATTCAGGTTTAACTCAGATTTGTGTGCAGTTGTGGATATGTAAGTTGTGTACATTTAAAACCAAACCAAAACCCAAACCTGTGCATACGTTGTACTTGGATCTTTTGAAAGGAATATTTGAGACCTCCTTCCATTTTGTTATTTTGTTTACTGTTCTCATGGATGTATATGAAAAATATGTGGATACCAACAAGGTCGCTTTACATCTCTGTGCGAGTTCTCTGAGCTTGCTGAAGCTCAGGAATCCAACCAAGATTTACCTGGGTGAACAGATGTGTTTCAAAGGCAGGTTGCTTTGGCTACTCTGGTCACAATTCAAAGATGGTTCTTAAGAAAAAAAAAACCCAAACCCAAGCAGCATTGTAATTTGTCTTGATCTGGGTATGTCCCTGCTGTATATACATACAGCTCAGTATCACTGTTGTTTTGCAGGGCAGTTTAACTTTACTTACTGTGTGGCACTTGCTTCTAAATGACTTTTGATAGTTGGCTTTAATTCAGGTTGTAAATCTTTGCGGTTCCCATTTTATACAGTAACTGATAAAACCTTTGCTGTAATGAGAATATATCTTTATGTTGTCTTTTCCACTGAGATTTCTGGAGTTTTAAAATGTGATATTTAAAATGGTTGTACCTTTGGGTCCCCACCTGGCCTCTCCTAAGAGTGGTTTATTCCCACGGTGGGCACACTTACTCAGGAAAACCATGCTTTAGTTAATTCAGCTGTATCACAGCTTAATTGTGGGGTTTTGAATTTTTGATTTATATTTGTTAGGGGTTTTTTATTATGGTATGGCGCAAAAGGACCCCTCTAATGCTCTGCTGCTAGGTAGGGAAGGAAGTGTGTCTCAAGTGTAGACATTTGATATAATTTCATTAGTTTTATCCCTTTAGAAAGGTGTATACCTTCTAAAAAGACAAGAATGCATTTATGAAAAATGAGTAATCTTGCAGCTCCATACATACTGATCGCATTCTTTCACAAGCTAGGGAAAAGAATTGTAAATGCTGTCATCTGCTTAAAATTCTTGTTTCCCTTCAGTATTTTTTTTTTTAAATTCCTGCACAGCTAAGGACTGTTCTTTGTATTCTGCTGTGAATGATGAACTTAGTGCATAGGTTATTTGAGGGGAGTAAAAATGTTAATGAATTTGGGGTGAGGGGAAACTTAATTTTTTCTAATAAATAAGTGTTGGGGGTTTTTTATTCCTATAGATCAGGAAAGGGGAAGCAGCCATCTGCAACTTTTTTCCTTGCACAGCTTTATAATGTGTTGAATTAGTAGGCCACCACGGCGACTTCAAAAGGTCTGTTTGGCCCATGGCAGGGAGTTGTCCCACATTGCCCTGCAAAAGAAATGCAGGGGTTTTTGACTGAGTTAATTCTACTGCTTACTACTCACTTTTCATGTTAGCAGCCAGAATTCTCCATCTTGTTGCAAGAGAGTACCGTCTCATTGATTCATTGAACTTTCTCCACTGAGGAGAGTTGAACAGGACACACTTTGTCAGCACTGATTTGGGAAATAATGGAGATCTTTACCTGCATTTTGCACTGTCAGATATGCAGCCGTGTAGGTGTCTGTGTTTCAGAAGTAATGCACAGAGGCTGTGGCGATGTTGTGTGACTGGATTTTAGGTCATTTTAAGCACAGACTGCTGTGGTCTCCTTCTTTCCATTTGCCCTCGCTAGCTACCAATACTATAGCGCAACCACCGTGAGTCAGTTCAGGAGCTGAAGCCAGCTGAAAAATACATCTTCATGTGGAGTTTTCAGCTGTGTTGGCTTCCAGACCAGCTCACCAGAGAACTGCATGGATGCCAATACATATAAAAAGCTTATCTAATTCAGGAGTAAGCTGGTGTTCTGCTCAATCAGGGAACTGACACATCTGAAGATTTGTGGAAATCTCCCAGTTTCGGTGCAGTGCTACTTCATCTGTGTCATAGTATTTCTCTCTGTTGCCTGGATAGAACGAGCTTGTGCTTCTAGCTGCAGCCTGAGACAGTAAAAATCCTTAATGAATTGGGAAAAACACTCCCCAAAATCTGTTGCTTTTTTGGTCCTTCCAGCAAGGGAGAGAATGAAATCAAAGGAAATGTATCTTCATAAATTGCGTGGTTGACATGCAACACGTATTGGAAGACATTTGGGAACATGAAGGCTATTCAGATAGAGTAAGAAAAAGGTAAAGCTGAAAATCAGCTGACAGCTTTATTTTAGTACACAATCTTACACCAAAGAAAGAAACAATAGGACTTGTTTTCAAGACTATAAGATTTTTACACTAGTTATTGGACAAGTTCAGTAGCAATTCAGTTAAGGTTTTGGACTTGTGATTTGTTATTCCAAAGTAACTGTAAGATGTGCCATGCATTTCTTGTTTGCTTGGGTTTTTGATACTTCAAGAAAACTGATAGTAAACAGCCTGCATTCCTGTAAAGACACTTAGGTTTTTACAGACAGATTCAAAGTGATCAATGTTATGTAGCGTGGATAAGTTTTGCTTCTATAGCAAAATGTTCATAAACTTGCTGCTTACTGATTGCTTCACAACACTTAAGATGACATCGTTAATAAATCTCACCTACTGGCTAACTGTATTTGAAGCCAAAAGCAAATGCTTTCTTGCAATGTTTGTTGTTCTGTCTGTATCATGGGCCGAAGAAGCTCCTGTACGACCTGCGACTTGTTTGTGCCTTAAAATTTATGTGATCTTATTAATGGAGGCCAACCACTAATAATAAATTTATGCTGCGTGTATGGCACAACAGTTCATCTCTTCTGACAACATGACTATGAATAATTTATAGATGTAGTTATCCTGAAATTTGTAGGGGTCATTAGCATTTTAATGAAAAAGATACAGCTGTTGTACTAAATCTTCACTTTTTTTTTTTTCTTCTCCCTCAGTTAAGCGTTTCGATCTGTACTTTGAAAGCAGCTGACAGCGTGCGGTAATGTGCTGACTGGCACTATGGGCAGGCGGTACCCGGGGGCTCACTATCGGCCAAGCAGCTCATGTATGTATGCAATTGGTCTAATTTATTTGTCACTTTATTACTTTGGAAGGCTGCTAAGTTTATAGATTTTGAAATAGTATTTATAAAGGACGATGATATATTCTAATCGATGCTAGCTCTCCTGTGTGTGTACCCCAATGGTAAGTATATTGATTTATGTTTAAACTGCAAAGGTGTTTTCTAGAACTTTAAAAAGTGACTTGCGCTGTGACGTGACCAAGTCTACTGCGCTGTGCTGTGTTTTGTGTTCAAGGTCTCCAACTTCATTTATTATAGGGTTGAAAAGTTTAGCTGCTATTCCTCTTCACTCCCATTCCAAGTTTTTAGTACCAGATACCTTCAAATTAACAAACTGCTTGAGCTTATCCTAAAATGTCCCTGTGCACTATAGCTTTAATGGCTTACAACTGCAACTAACATCTCCAGATCATTTATGTGCTTGAGTTCAATACTATTCATATTGTTTTTTCCTCTGATTTGTATCCTGATTGATTATATTACATTACCTTTTACTGAAGGTTGTCTTGTGTAAAAGTGCAAAGGCAACTCCTAAAATTTATCACCTGCACCTTCCATTGAGTAAGCAGGCGTCTCTCATGCTAGTATAGATGGCAGCCATCACACTGCAGTGGGTTCCACAGTGCAGGCTGTGTGAAATGAGCTGACATGACCTTCCCTGGAGAGCTGTGTTGGGGTAGTGCCTTGACTCCAGAAGGCTGCTGCTGGTCCTCGTGCACTTTCTGTTGATCACTCAGGCTGCTCAGGTGAAGCTGTGGTAGGTTAATTTTTGTATTCACTCTTCTTTCTGCTCTAGCAGAACAACATGATCCCACTGGCTTTTCTTCAAAGCCAGCTTAAGAAGCTCTCACTTCTGTACTGTTCTTTCTGTTCCTTTAAAGACTTCTTTAAAAGCCTTGATCACTTCAGGCATCCAGCTCCACACATACTTGTGTTGGCTGATGCAAGTAGTAAACTGCAATGAGAGCTTACAGCTGTGGCAGGACAGGGACTTGCTAGGGTAGCTTTGCCATCAGGTATGAGGAACTGCACGGTGAGGTCCTGTATTCAGAACTTGACTGTGTGGGATTTCCCCTAACCCCAAGGCTAGATCCTAGTAAGTAATAAAGCATGCTCTCTGCTGCGGACTAGTCATAGGTGTCATGAAGATGTATGTTAAAATGGTGCATTATAGCCAACTTAGATACTACTCTTCCAAAGAGTTTGTCTTTGGTATCAATGTCAGGATATTGTCTAGACTAGTATGGAGGAAATAATTGGTTGTTAACAGTTTTGATAGGTCTCTGGTGGTCAAGTGCTGGAGTACAGAACTGCATTGATCCGTTTGAATCACTTGACATTAAATCTAGACACTAGCCTTCAAACCTGGCCTCTTGGCATACTGCAGGGTGTGATACCCGTGTCTTGTGCCTGGGTTTAAAGCTCAGAGATTTAAAATGATCTAATGTAGAGGTAGGTCTTTCCCATTCCTACTTAGAGAGAACAAGTAATGGGCATTAAATTCTTACCAGAATAGCCTAGGGTGTTGTTCGTGTTCTCTAGCTGGGCAGCTGTAGACAGTGAAGAACTGGAATTGTTTGCCTGGGGAAACGCTGGGGTTCCCATCATCTGCCAGGGCAGAAACTTGCGTCAGAATCAATTGGCGCCAAAGCTCCCTCTGTTTGAGGACAGAGATATCAAAATACCTACTTCATGATTGCTTTATGCTTTTGTTTAGCCAAGTTTTCCCCTTCCTTAACCTGTCAGGGTTTCTAAGCCAGGAAACTTGCTTTAGTTTTTGGTTTTGTTACTGTATGATTTGTGCAACTTCCCGGTGCTTAACATAGTACGTGCTTTGGGCATTCAACAATAATGGCATTGAAATTGCCCAGCCTTTGGGAAATGCAGATCATAATGAAATCTCTGATAGCAGATTAGATCTCAGTGAAAATTCTGGTAAAATACATCATTTTGCTTTGGTTTTCTTTGCGTAAATAATGAGTAATTACACCACCTCAGCTATTGTATTTCACATTCACAGTTGTTGCAATCTTAATGTACCATTAAGGACTTGGTGCAGCCTTAAGCCTTAGTCCCTGACAGATCTTCTGTCTGTACACGCGTATATACCTAAATAAAGTCTGTGATGCAAAGAATTAGGACCGTGTAGAGTATGGCAGTTGTATTGCTGCTTTGGTAGTGAGATAATATTTCATCCGTTTATGACATTGACTATTTGTTGAATGATTTTATAAATTGAGTGGCCCCTCACTACAAGGACATTGAGGCGCTGTGACAGTGTCTAGAGAAAGGCAACAAAGCTGGTGAAGGGTCTGGAGCACAAGTCTGATGAGGAATGGCTGAGGGAACTGGGGTTGTGTAGCCTGGAGGCTGAGGGAAGAACTTACTGCTCTCTACAACTGCCTGAAAGGATGGTGTGGTGACGTGGGGGTTGGTCTCTCCTCCCAAGTAACAAGCGATAGGACGAGAGGAGATGGCCTCAAGTTGCTCCAAGGGAGGTTTTGATTAGATATTAGGAAAAATTTCTTCTCTGAAAGGGTTGCCAAGCATTGGAACAGGTATTTAAAAGGTGTGTAGACGAGGTGCTTAGGGACATGGTTTAGTGGTGGACAAGTACAGTTGGACTCAATGATCTTAAAGGTCTTTTCCAACCAAATGATTCTATGCTTTAATGAATATAATACTGCATAGTCTTAGGAGAATAGCAAGAGGTTTTATGTTCAAGGAAACATAACAATTTAAATAAAAACCAGCTTACTTGAAGCCCAGTGCTAGGAAACATATTTGAAATACAAGTGCTGAAGATGTAAGAAATAGCAAGGTATTTCAAGTGTAAAATTCAAAGCTGTATATTTAACAGGTGTGTGCTAGTTTAGACTTCTAAAAAGTGTAATTAAGGAGCAGTGATCTCCCTTGATTACTGACAATAAGCAAAGTAGTCTTGGGTATAGCCCTGGCTCTGTCTAGCACTGCTTGTCCTGACTTAACACTCCCTCGTGTGCTGTTTTGTTGGTTTTTATTTTTTCTTTCCTGTACTTCTCTTGTGAAAAATATGGACTAAGGATGTGCAGTCTCCAGCTACTGAGAAGCTAGGTTTTATAAAGAGACTTCTTTCATGAATGTCTCCTGAGCTTCATTTATGTTTATATTTTTCTAATATTTACTCACAAAACCCGCTGCTCTGCATTGGCTGCAGCAGCTCTCCTGAAGTCACAGAGTCACAGTACTGTTTGTGGTGTTAGGTAGCCTCAAATTTTCTTTCATACTGTGGCTAAAAAATTTTTGTTCTGTGCACAGAGTAAAAGGGTTTTGTATGTCTGGAAAAAACTTTCTAACAGCTTGTCCATGCATGTCCTGTCCCCACCATAGTAATCAATTTATTTTAGTTAGTTGTGCTTTGCATGATACTGAAATCTGAGTAAAGTATTTCAGAGAAAATTAAATTGGGTTTTTTTTTTCCAAAGACATTGGAAGTGAGGAAATGCAGGAATTTGTAGGTAGTTTTTGGCACTTGCTGACCTTTGGAGTGTGCCAGGTGGAGGTGCAGTCCTGCAGTGGCCCATCAGCATTCACCGGGAGGAAGGGGACCTGCTTGTGGCTGGAGCTCTGCGACCAGCCATCACTGCTCACAGAAGATGGTGTAACATCTCCCATCCTTAAATCACCCTCTTGATTTGTGGCAGGCAGAGGTAGCCTTTTATTTCTTTTTGAATCGTTAGGCATCTCTGATTTAAAAATGACTCAGACTAGGGCCCGTGTGGGGCCTCCCTCTGATGGTGGCAGGGGACGGTGGCGGCTGTCA
>NW_009260073.1:2047798-2048050 GCF_000687185.1 Egretta garzetta
TCCGTGCAGCAGGATGGAAGAAGAATTAGCAGCTCCTTCCACATCCACAGACAAGACATAACGAGGATGTGGATGGAGAATTGAAGAAACTATTGGGGTTGGGACAGAATTTAAATTTTAAATTTTTTGTCGCAACAACCCCATGCAAGTCACAACAATCCCATGCAATGCTTCAGGCTTGGGGAAGAGTGGCTGGAAAGCTGCCTGGTGGAAAAAGACCTGGGGGTACTGGTTGACAGCCGGCTGAATATG
>NW_009260073.1:2048198-2063157 GCF_000687185.1 Egretta garzetta
TGGGGTTGTTTAGTCTGGAGAAGAGGAGGCTGAGGGGAGACCTGATCGCCCTCTACAACTGCCTGACAGGAGGCTGTAGGGAGGTGGGGGTCTGCCTCTTCTCCCTGGTAACGGGTGATAGGACGAGGGGGAATGGTTTGAAGCTGCGCCAGGGCAGGTTTAGGCTAGACATTAGGAAAAACTTCTTCCCCGAAAGGGTTGCCAGGCTCTGGAATGGGCTGCCCAGGGAGGGGGTGGAGTCCTCCTCCCTGGAGGTATTTAAAAGAAGGATGGATGAGGTGCTTAGGGACATGGTTTGGTGGTGGGATGTCAGGGTTAGGTTAAAGGTTGGACTCGATGATCTCAAAGGTCTTTTCCAACCAAAGTGGTTCTATGATTCTATGAATGATTTATTGATAGAATTCTGCCAGTATAGTTATTAGAGCTGACTGGAGTTTTATTTCAGAAACTTCTGATGAAGGCTGATTTTGATTCCCTTTTTGGGAAAATACTATTTTGATGAAATGTTCATAAATCAAGGATGAGGATGAAAAGAAATATCACTTGCAGGAAGGCACTCCCCTGGACTGGAGGGGAGAGGATTGAGTCTCAGTTCTTCCTGATCATCTCTGATGCTAGAGCTGCTCTTATTAATAATTCAATATACTTGAGCGCAGAGAGAGTAGGGTTGATTTTACAAACCTGGGGTTCGATTTCCCTTCAAGAACACTCAAATTCCTGCTCTGCCTGTATCTCTTCAGTTTCCCAAGGAGTGCCCAGCTGCAACCACTGCTGGTCTTGCAAGGGGGCTGTTGCTTAATGAAACTGATGGAAAATCGTAGCTTTGTTGCAGTGAAATAAGGAACCAAATGCAAGAATGGTGACATTATAAACAACAGCAAACTGCTGAAAACCCCCCAAACTTCCAGTCTTGCAGCCAGTGCCGGTAATTACATTGCTGTCATTAGCCCAAGATGAGTTGGTGTAAAAACGTACCGTGGAGTGGCTCTGTGGGCTTGGCTTGGAGCCACCTCCAGAGTATGAGAAAAAACTCACCCAAAGAGGCACCCTGACCCCAAAGGAGTGTATCCACCGTGTGACTCTTGGTAGAAGCATCCCAGTAAAATTCTACATCTGCAAAATCCTGCCCTGTATCTTCTGACCTTTTCTTTCCAGAGAAAGATAGCTTGGCGTAAATGAGACTCAAGCTTTAGCACTGTTTAGGTCATGCTCAGGAGGGACAGTTTTCTGTCAAGTTGCTGAAAAGCTCCACGTAATCGTTGCTTAGCTGAGGAAAAGGTGGGAATAGAGATGGAGTAAAATTTACAAAAGCACCCAGTGACACACATGTTGCTCTCTCTGTTAAAGCCTCTCTTGTTTATGTTTCTGCCTTTCCTAGGAAGCTATGTGGAGACTTGCACAACAACTTCATCAAGGCCTCTTGGGTCATTCTGGTGAAGCCCCAAAACGTGCTGGGTTCCACAGATAAGTGCTGACTCAGAGCCTGCAGATAAAAAGCTTTCTTAAGAACTGTGTATTACTCTGAATGCATATCATCACTTCTATTTTTATTTCTTGGCGTAGTTAAATAGTACCCCTACCCCAGGACCCTGACAGGTCCATTTCTTCTACATGGTGAAAGCAGAGGTAGACTGCTCTGAAGCTGAAGGTTTTCTGGTTGGGAAAACCAGGAAGAAAACTCTGCTTGGGGTTGTGTGTGTTCATGGAGTAACACCGTGGTACCGGATTTGCATTGCGTGTTTGTTCCCTTTCACAGGAACGCCAGTTCCTTTGGTGTTTAAGTGCCTTGTGAAGATCTATGAGTTTGTAGATAAGAAAAAGGAGTAGGGGATTTTGGCTAACTCATCTAGAACTCAACTCCTTGTTGAAATTCAGGCTAGTAATACTACTAGCTTGTTCTTTTTCACTTGTTCAGTCAAGTTTGCTTCTTGTTGAAACTGAGCTCACCTTTAGCCATGCTTCAGTGTAATATAAATGCCAGTAAGTGCGGTTGCTTTTTTGTTATGTTCTCTTTCCACTTTATTATGGGCTGATCTGTTTATTTTATGGGGACCATAAAGCAAATACGATACTTTGATTTTATTTATGAGCATGTGGCTTTGTATTTTATATGAGCACTATGGAAAGAAGTTTCTCAGCATTAGTACAACAGTATTCTCAAGGATCTCTACTTGCTACAGCAGGCCAAGATTGAAGTTATTCCTGTATTCTAGTACCATAATTACACTGGGAGAGTTACTGTCGGATATGGCCATTTTAGTCATCTCTCAGCATTCTGCCAGCTTATGCAGTACTGTAACAGTTGGTTTATAAACTGTTGATATGTTTTGTAGTATTTCTGATTTGTCCCGTTAAAGTCTGGTTGAAGACAATATGTAGCTTTGCTGGTAACTTTCAGCCGTGCCAAGATGTAGCTCTTTGTATTATGGGCCTTACTTTAGTTCAGCTTTTAATGGAAAAACAGACTAGAAATATGGAGACCTTTTATGGTTTGATGCATCCTGTGCTCTGAAATACATCCTGTTCCATTACTGGGAGCAAGGGATATGTGGGTAGGATGTGTGGGTCCAACTTTAAGACAGTTTTAGTGGATGTAGTTAAAAGTGCACATATAGTAGCCTTACCTAGGAGAGATACGGCATGTTTTTAATGTATGTGGAACAGAAGCAATCTTGTCAATGTGCAAAATCTTAATTTCCTCTCCTTGAGAGCACTGACAGTCTCATCTTGCAAAACCTGGCAATCAGTCTAATGCTCTGTTCTGTTACTAAGACTTGGACTTTTTTATTTTTGCTGACAGGTCTCAACATACTGTTAGCAATTTGAAATTATTTGCAAACACTTATGAATTCATGAAATTAGAGGTTTTCTTTTTTTATATTAAGGCTTTTGATATACACATGTTTTTATTCTTTATTTCTTATAGAGTTGTAGAGAGTCTACTGAAAGATTATTTCCCATTTATTTAATTTTCAGATTTTCATCTCTGGAGCTCAATTTGACACCAAGTACAACTTTATAGTAGCAGGAAAACAATTTTGGTGTACCATGCTCTTTCAAATGCATTTTAAGATCTCAGCTAAGAGGCACTGTCAGTAGGTGGCTCAAAAGTATTGCTACCAGTCTGGGTAATTTGAGGGTAAAAACATTTCTGGATAACCTTGATAAAAGCTTAATATGTAACCAGCTATAAACTTACTATATGTCATTCAGAGGACAGATGAAATTGTAGCAGGTGAAATCCTGATGCCAGGCCATCAGAAGTTTAATTGTTAAAATATATTCATTTAAAAAGAGACACCGAAATGTCTGTAGTTATGTGAGTGCAGTTAGTTGTTCTCAAGGAAGCGGGCTGTGCTCAGGAGTATGCCATGTTGTTTCTAGGCTTTGTGGGAACAGTCGGAGTGTTTGCAAGCTGCAATAGCAGGGCCACAGACAAGATGTGTGGGAGGTGGTTAATGATAATCATCTATGTGGGGGTTTTTTTATTGGTGTGGTTTTTTTTGTTTTTTTTTTCCCCTCCAGCACGGATGCCGTGCTGGATCTTACTTCATCCATTGCATCTGACAGGGGCTCAGTTAACATTTTTGCTCCTTCTGTTAATAATGACGTGACCTATGCTTAACCTCTTTTCCTACTGTTGCTGCATGTGTTTCCTGATCAAAGAGCTTGGTATTGGGCTAGTGCCATTAAAACAGCTCAAAAGCTGGTGCTGGACCCTGTGGGTTCCTTTAACCCGGTTTGGGTATCAGTTATCTTTTGAATGGTTCTGTTTCCTGATTTAGAAGCTATTGAATGATCTAAGTTAAATTTATGTGGGGCTGAAAAATCCCTGGTCTGAACTCAGTAATCAGTCTAAGTCATTTTATGTGCCGAATCTGTGGCCATTGATTCCTTTCTATTACCCCATTAAGCATATTTGTAGGCTGCCTGTCCTGCAAAGCATTTCAGTTGCCTTCCCCCCCCCCCGACAGCTTATCTGAGCTTTCTTTTTCATATGGCATCAGGCTTCAGTTTTGGTAATTTTCGTCTGGTTTGTTTACACATTGTTTACCTTCAGACTTGGTAAGAGTTATTTTTGGATGGCACTTGAGATGGAAGTTGCAGGATATGGAAGGCCAAGTCCTTCTTGCTTTATTAGTCATCTCAGTTGCAGCAATTTAACTTAAAATTTCTGAGTTTGTTGTCTCTGTAACAGAGAGTGAAGTTTGTGCTTGTGTGCAGTATTAGCACGTGCATTTAAAGTAGAGTTGTTTGTAATTTAACAAGTAAGTCTGAGGTGTGATCTTTATTGTGATTGAGTAATTTATGCATAGATTTAAAAAAAAAAAGAATATTAAGGCTCAGGAGTTTAATTTGCAAAACAGGATTAGAAGATATGACTGAGGATTACTTAGCAAGTGTCGCTGTGAATGTATAGATCCGATGGCAGAAGGCCTTATTATCTGTGCTTGCAAGTAGCTGGTAGATAAAACACGCTCCATCTTCTTGCCTTGACAACGCTGTTTTAGCCTGACAGACTGTTCCATTCTGCATGGGGGGGAAATCTAATTAAAGGAAGAAAATTGAATTTGGAAAGACTTAGCATGCCATCTTGTTTTTTCTCTTACTAAATGCAGGATTAGTCATGATTGCATGTCATGGTTATGCCTTATGTAAATGAAAGAATTGCTCTTTGTTTCTCCAAGTGGTCGCTTGATTTCAGAATACTCTAGTACCATAAGATGACCCAGGTTGTCTGCAACATAAGAGTTTCAGTCAGATAGTTAAATATGTACTGATCATTTATATGTGTCTCTTAATAAAATTATAAGTAAAGGAGCAATGGATTTAGCCTGTTTTTTTTTCATTATTATTTTTATTTTTTTTCCTTTGTAGCTGTTAGAATCTGATTCTGAGAGGCATCTTGTCTCTGATTTTTCGCTGAATGAGGAATTTGACTGGTTGGGTAGGAAGGGGGATGGAAAAATGGCAAATGGGAAGGCTTATTCCACTTGAGTGCCAGAAGTCATTGCAGGGTCTGAAGTTGGTTTTTTACTTAATAACATTATTTAAAGACAGATCAGCATTATGGATTTCCATTAATAAGAGCATCACCAGAACAGAGACAGCACTGCTGCTAGGCTGTTGCAGTCAGTTGGCAGCATGATTAGCTCTAAGAAGAATAGCTGTAAAAAGAAAAACGTAATTATTGTGGCAGCAGGGGCTGGCTGGGTGCCTCTAGGGAAAGGAGGAGCCAGGACAGAAAGCTGGTTGCCAGATGGCAATTTCAGTAGGACTAGGTGAAGCAGAAATAGCTGGAGATGTTAGCAGCTGCATTTAGCAAGGAGGTTGAAATGGTGATTTTGTTTTGATGTGAGGACACAGCCAGGGTGGAGTGGAGGGAGCAGCAGTGATTTCCTCGTTGGCCAGGGGGGTTGGACTAGATGATCTTGAGAGGTCCTTCCCATCCTCAGCAACTCAGGCTTGTGTGGAGGAGTCTGCAGATGGGTTTGAGAGCACGTGTGCAAGCTGCTTGCAGCCCTTCTCCTTTCCTTCTCCTGTGTTCCCAAAACTGCTCTGCCCACCATTGGAATTTGCTTTCCTGGCTTTGCCGAGCTTTCTCTCTCCAGCTTCCGAGCTCGGTCCAGCAGAGATGTCATTGCTGGAGGGAGCAGCAAGAAGAAAACTGCTGGCTGTAGGAATATAATCGGTTGCTCTGATCTACCACAGCACTTCATTCGTTTTCCTTCCTTTTCCCTTCTGAAAATGTTTGTCCCCTGGAATTTGTGTAGATACGTGGGCAAGAAGGAGCATGATGACACTTGACACTAAGAAAGCTTCTAGTCTCGATTCTGATTTCAGCTAAAGTAATGTAAATCTAGGCTTTAATTGGTTGCTTTCAGCTGACAACTCTTTAACTATTACTATTTAGCTGGTCCTAGTTGAAGAATGAATGCGGGTGTGAGAAGACTGTGTTAGGATAAGTGTAAGGATAACTATTAGGATAAGTAGGATAAGATTAAGGATTAATGTTTTAACACTGGAATTCACCCTTTGAAGCGGAGGGAGTTAGCTAGTGCTGAGTTGCAATTGTTGTATAACGGAGGTGTTCCCTCCACCTGCTTAGGCTTTAATGAGAGCTGAAGGGTACGGGACCTGAGGCTGTAGCCTGATAGCACGAGTTTGTCATTAAATATTTTGTACTCAACAGATATCCTTGCAGAAAGGAAATCTGCCTTATGAAAGGTTTGTATTATTTCTTTCCTATGTTTCCTAGACACAATGACAGAAATAGTTGTAAGCACATAGAAATACCTTGGTTCCCAGTGTATGTGTCATTCACATCCAAACCAGAGACTTTAAGGCAAAATGGTTTACTTTTGAGAAGGTGGCCAGGAAAGGGTCCCGTACAGAAGCTTGCTGCCTAGCTTGCTTTTTATGATTCCCTCCTGTGGTATCAACCATGCAGGCTGTGCTTTTAGTTTCATCTGCTGGATCTCATTTTGCAAATTCTCACGTGAACATGCCTTACTGCTGTGTTTATTTTTACCAATGCTGCTGTAGTTTCCGGAGTAAAGTGTAGTTGGGTAATTGGGGGAAAAAAACCCAGATTTTCTAATGTCATGAAGCTTTTGCTACAGTATGTTGATTAAAACTGGAGAATATTGTTGAACTTGTGCTCCTAGTAAAGTGTACATTAAGAAAAATGTCATAGTTGTTTTTAATTACTTGTTCTCATTGCTGTAGACTAGCCCCTCCCCTACTTTAATGACTGTCAAATATCATTGAAAGCTCCAAAGGTCCTCACTGTTACGTTCCAGCGTTTGTTTAGAATGCTTAACATCTCTCAGGAGCTTCTGAAATGTGGTATTTTTATTTTGTGTTTTCCTTTGGTTTTAATTCTTAAATGATCCCTCTTTTCAGATTTCAAATTATAATCTATTTCCTGATGCATTGCTGACGCCCCGTGAGCCATGTCAGAAGTACTTCCAGGTCAGATGCCCTTTAAAAGATTCTGCTATGCAAATATGTGAAACTTTTCTCCTCTTTCTTCCTTCTTCTTCCCAGGCCCATATTTCGCTTCCATTTTCACTTATACATGAAAAAGAGCAAGCACTTTCTTTTCTTAACAGTGCCTTTTTGAATAAACTCTCTATTCAGCTTTTTAAAAACTATTCCTATAGACAGTGCAACGCAAAAAAGTCTTATTAGCTGTAGAGACAAATAGGTCATGCACTGTTTTCTGTTTACAATGGCATTTTCTCTCTCCTTCTAGCTCTGTAGGTTTTATGACAAGATTGAAAAACATCGGTAAAAGCCATTCAAATAATAGTGTTATCTGTATGATTATGACGCTCAGAAAATTGGGACTGCTTTGTGTTAAACACATTATAGTGGTGAACATATATTAATCTATATTAGGTAGGTATGTTTCTAAATGTTAGAAGTATGCAGTTGAGACTGATTTGTTTTAAAAAGCAAACAAGCTAAAATCATTAATGAAATGCTGTGACAGGTCTTCTACCTACTTAAGTGCTGTCTTTAAGTACCAGCATTTTATTAATATGCTATTATTCCCAGTAATGATAACGTCCTAATTATTATTAGTTTTTTACTGGAGTCCAATATTTTTTATTGTAATACCCTATTTTTACTTGCTTATAACTTACCACTGTTCACCTGCTTTAGCTGAGAATACACGTATCAACCCAGTGATTCCTGGTCTGCTTGTGCATTTGTGTTTGCTTTTCAGCAGAAGGCAGAGGAGCTGAGAAGAGGGCGCTCTGTGCCAGTAGCGTTGTCCTTGCTGGTGACCAGGCAGAGTGAGGAGCTGCCTGAGCAGGGGGGGACGGGGTCTGCCTGCAGCGGGGTGCCTGGGTGCAGGACCCCGGCACGGGGTGTTGGTGAGCACCAGTCTGTGTTAGGTACCCCTGCGGCAAGGGAGGTGGGGTCGGTGGGAGAGACAAAATAAAAGATAGGGGAAGCCAGCGATTGGAATTTCGGTCTTGAAATTACAGGCACAAGAAAAAGTTGCATTTCCTTGAAGTTTTGATTAGAAAGTTGGGATGTGCTTCCTCTGGGAAAAGTGACATGTTCTGAGCACCACTCTGTCCTGTATAAAGGAGGAAGGACAGGCCATGGCTCTTCTTCCTTATGTCATTCTGCTACGCAATCTAGGGTGGTTTTTCAGTGCATTTAAGCATTTCCTTGCATTCAAACATTTTCCAGCACTTTTGTTATTCCTGAATTCTGCCCTTGAGATGCAAGACCTGCGCCTTCGCATCTGTATTTCTTATTCTCTTTTTGCCTCTTTTGTTGCTTCCCTTTTTCCCACCTTTATACCTGTTTCTGAGAGTGGAGGGATGGTGGCTGCACAGAGCCCAGCTGGGAGTGCAGAGTGACGGCCAGCAAGCAGGTGCCCATCCATTGAGAGTACAGCCTGCTCCTCTTTGTGTGTGCCTCCTGGTACTGGTTGCATGTGCATTGATATGATCAACAGATCATTTGAAAGGGGGTGAGGAAGGGAGGTGGTGTCTAGTGAAAGGTCCATTTTGACATTCTTTTTTGCTTATGACGACAGATCATACACCGACCCAACCTAGAACCCAAATTGCAAACACTGCTTGGGTCACAAAGGCTTCTGGAGGCTTTGGCCCAGTCATTGATCAATGTGCCAATGTTCATCATAAATCCATCAGGGAGCTTTATCAAGCAGATTAGTAAAACATAATACATTTTGTTTCGATGTCCTTGTTCTTACAATATTTTTGATAAATGAAATGCTAATGGCAGGAGAGTGGCTAAAGATAATCTGGCAGGGAGATACTTAAGCTTTATCTGGGAAGATTATTTTTTTAAGAAATTTGTTCATTGGTAAAAATAGTGGCAAACATTGCATGAAGCAGCTCACTTGTAACAAAGAACAAGAATAAATTTCAGTCTTGCTCCAGATTGTGGCAGTTCTATTTATTGATGAGAAAAAAAAAATGCTTGTTTTAAGTTGCTGAAGCATAAAGTGAGATGTAAGCTAGTGAAATCTGTAGATACTGTGCAGTTCCTTAAGTTCTGAAGGTCAGGCAGTGGGTCAAAATTATCCTGCCCTATTAATTTATTTTTTATGTGACTTCCAGATTGTTAGACTTTTAACTGACTCAGAAAAAATACAAAGCAGCCATTCCATAAGCACAGGCCACTTCATGTTTTTAGATTAAAACATGTGCTTTGGTAACATTATGTTGGATCAGATGTGACCTTGCTTGCATTAGTCTTGGTTGTTTTTAGGCAAGATGCAGAAAGCAACATTTATTAATGTATTTGAGAAGTACTTTTACAAAGTTCCTTTACATAATGTGACAGTAGTGTTTTAGTAGTCTTTTGTGCCAAAAGCTGAAATTGTCTATGGGATGTTTGTTGACTGTTACCTAAGCTGATGGCTTTTGCACAATGTGCGTAGGGTGATCTGTCTTCTGAAGAACTTGCTGTTGGTCTAGACTGACTGACTGGTGCTTGAGGAAATGGCAGACATGAAAATTTGTAAAATTTAGTTTAAACTCCATTTTGAACAAGGTTTAGAAGTTGTTCTAGGTGGGTAATTCGGGGAACAAAGAGTATACTTGGTCTGCTTGATTTTTAAATGAACCAGAGTGATACGGTTGGAAGTGTGCAGCTTTGACAGCACATCAAAGAGAAGGGAACACTAGCAACTCTGCGTGCATTTAGGCAATGTTGTCAAGTGCTCCTTTTCCCTCTGTGTTTATGTATATGTTCTTTTAAAATCCATATATTTAATCTCTTGTAAATCTGTACAGCAGTCACTTCTGTCATATATCAAATATACAGGGATGCAGCACAACTCAGCTGGAATGATCTGTCATCGGCTAGCTCAATTTATAGCTTTTCATTCCGGGATAAGCCCCAGATACGTTTTTATGTGCAATATAAGCAGTTGCTGATATCTGAGAATTAGGAACAACAGAAAGGCTGTTTCATGCTGTGGCAGGTGGGAGTGATTTATTAATTGGCCTCTCATTTGGTTCCCAGGTGTCAGACAACAGTGACTACTACAGTATGTAAACTGAGGTGTTCATGGAGTATTTGCAGATTAGTGGGAGCCATAAATAGGCAGTGCAGGAACAAATGATAGTTGTTTTTTAAAAAAATACACTTTTTATCATTTTTTTCATAGTCTACAAACTTAATAGTTTTCAAAATGTGAACTGTGCCCCTGGCTAATAAAATCAGAAACTTGTCTACAGGTAGACAAAAGAATGATTTCGTTTAACTGTGGAATATGTGTGCTTTGCCCTAGGATGTATGTTTTATCCTTAAGTTTGCACTCTGTGAGCTGTAGAAACAGTGACCCATCTTCCGCTCTGGAGCAGCCCTTTTTTAAAGCTGATTGAATTAGAGCCAGATATTTTGTCAAGGGATTTCTCCCCCCACAATCAAATACAGTATTGTGAAATATTGTGCTTGTATTCCCTGCTTTCTGACCCTCTACTTCCAAAAAGACAAAGTTCTTTTTTTTAAAAAAAAAAAAAAAAAAAAAAAAAAAAAAGACCAGAGAAAATGCAGGTGTTAAGAGGCAACAGCTGACTGGCCAGTCAGGCTTAAAATTAACAGTACTTCAGTTCTACCCTGGATGAAAAAGGGGCAGCATCTGCCTGTGGTCTACTTAGAAATTTCTCAAATTTTCTGCTTCTTAATGATGAATACTCAAGGAGTTCTTCCCCTCCTCCTTGTTGGAGGTAGAGGTGAAATACTAAAATGAAATGATGGTAAGGACGACTTCTGAACTCCCAGGCATTTGCAAAGTGTGCCTCCCTAAGCCTGCCTGCAATAGAATCAGACGAGAAAAGAAAGCCTTAAAACTGCCTTGTATAGGGTCAAGCTTTCTGCTTTTTCTTGGCTTCATAGTCCTGATGATTTATCTATATTTTTCTGCCTCTGTTTTTCCTTATTTAATAAGCTAAGCTTTTATCTATTCTCTCACCCACTTAGGTTGTGGTAGTTTTCTTACTATAAAACAATCATGTAAAGTGCCACATCCCTTTACTAGAAGCCCTACCAAAATAGTGTGTATAATGCATGTGTTTCACAACTGTTTCTTTTGCTTTTCTAGTCGATTCCGGTGTGGACGCATTGGCAGTGTTTATGGCAAGCAGCAGCACGACGGACGTTGTGAACCGCAACAACCCCGCCACCCCGCCGAACACCCTTAACCTCCGCTCCTCTCATAATGAACTTCTGAATGCAGAAATTAGGCACACGGAGACCAAGAACAGCACTCCTCCGAAATGCAGGAAAAAATACGCGCTGACTAACATTCAGACAGCCATGGGTCTTTCCGATCCAGCAGCACAGCCCCTTCTGGGGAACAGCTCTGCCAATATAAAGCTGGTGAAGAATGGGGAAAACCAGCTTAGGAAAGCTGCCGAGCAGGGACAGCAGGATCCCAACAAAAACCTCAGTACCACTGCGGGCATAAACATAACTTCTGAGAAGTCTGAAGGCAAAGAGCTGATCCCACAGGATTCCTCTGGCTGTGAAATATTACCCTCGCAGCCAAGGAGGACCAAGAGCTTCCTGAATTACTATGCAGATCTGGAGACATCTGCTAGAGAGCTAGAGCAGAGTTTTGTTGCAATGGAAGATAAATCTGCACACAGCAACAGCCAGGCTTCTACCGTTATTGTCAATGGGGAAGTCCTGCCCCGGAAACAAAACAAGCTGTCAAGCCCAGAGGATGGCCAAGTTGCCACAGTGTCGTCAAGCCCTGAGACTAAGAAAGACCACCCAAAAACTGGGGCCAAAACAGATTGTGCCCTCCATAGGATTCAAAACCTGGCCCCAAGCGATGAGGACTCCAGCTGGACTACGTTGTCCCAGGACAGCGCCTCACCCAGCTCGCCCGACGAAACAGGTATGCAGCCACTATTTTAGAAATGCTTCGCTTAACTCCTTGCCACTGGCAGCTGGGAGGAGAGAGATGATTTAGCGGTGCTTCAGTGGGGAAGTGGATTGCATCAAAACACAAGTGCTGGGCTTGCACGCAGCTCCTTGTCTGTTTGGGAATGCTTGGCAGCCTCCTACTTGGTCCTAAGAGGCTTTAGTACTGCTTTAGGAAAGGCACCAGCAAATGCTATAGACAGGGTCCTAAATATATCCTACTTCCACCTTTTGCTAGTTTAGAAATAGTTGCTCTTCACTAATCAATGGGTACGTGTTGTGAGAAGTACATGATTGTCTGGAGATGCTGAACTACTGATAGCTGCCTACACACAGCAAACAGACTTTTCTGAGCAATGATTTTTAGGTTCAGCAAAAAATTTTATTTTTCTAATTCAGATCTTTGTGAGTGTCCTTCCTCCACCCCCAGTCATTTGATGATATTCTTTTATTTTAAAAGAAGTCCTCACAAACCTTGGGTCATTTAATTCTGTGGGTTTTTTCTTTGTGCAGCAGTTCCATACAGTAACGCAGAAGCTGAAACCATAACATTTCATATTTTGGAAGCCTGGGCTCATCAATTATTTGAACAGTAATGATGATGTCTGCACTGGCTCTGTTGTGATTTACAACACATCTCTATTATTTTTAAAACTCTAGAGATCTCATTTACTCTAGTTAATGGACTTTGTCACTTCTTTATATCCAAGGCAGTATATAAAGGTACAACTTTGTCAGGATGCGGGGAGGGGATCCAATTCTCAAGGGTGACGTGGGGCTAAAGAAGTTTGCCATATATTGCTTGTATTTTAAATGATTTCATTATTACAGCACTGAGATTATATGCTGTTTGGAGGCTGCTGTGGTCCAGATCCACAGCTGCACCACATGTCAGTCGTTCATGATTATGACTATAGTGATTTGTATTGTGTAGGGATTTTTAAAATCACAAGCGGAAATCCCCACTATGTGGCATATAATGGATCTTCTGATCTTCTTTTTAATATGTAACAAACCTTTGCTGTTAAGAGAGGAAATTTTCATGAAGTCACCTCTTCACACGAGAAATGAAAAAGTTTTCAGTTTAGTAAAACTGCCATTCAAATTAATATTATTTCTCGGGATACTTGATATAATATGTGTGACATCACTGATAACATTTTCTGGAGAAACTATCAATAGGAGGTATTTAGTTAACTTAATGTGGAGCTTGTTGGCTCCTTCTGTCTTTGTACTTGCCCCAGGTTTGGCAATGAGAAACTGTGGGTGGAAAATTTATACTGAGTGAAAACTAAATCAGAGTAATTCCAAGTGGTCTAAATAAATACGGGTGGCCTAAGATGCTAAGAGCTAGCATAAGTTTTTTGTTTCTTTTTAAGTAATGTGTTTAAAATTTTCTTCCCACATGTGTATTGCTACTGTATGGTATATGAGCTCTTTCAGCACTCTGGAAGGGGGAGAGTTTTGAGGTGTTGGCAAGTTTGCTTATTTTTTAAGTAATCAGGTGTTAGCTGAGCTGTGGTTTGTTTGCATTTTCCCCTGCTGAGTATCAGGGGGGTTCCTCATTTAAAAAATAATAAAAAAAAAATAATCCATTAATAAAGCCCTTAGGGCTCACCAGTCCCCTAAAGCAGAATAAAGGGCTTTTTAAAATTCTATGCTACCTTCACCATATTAGCAACCAATGTGTTATAAACAGACAGTTACAGAAAAGCAGATGTCCAGATATCTGACTTCAGTCTCTATAAGAAAAGAGTTAAAAATAAACAGAAAGCCCTAGGAAACATCAAAATTACCTTTCAAGATAAAAGTGGTAGAGGTGCTTCTTTTTCATCCCAGTGGTTATTGTCAGGGAGCACTGAGTAGGGCATAGGACCTGTCGTACTGGATTGGATAGCTGGTTTTAAGATGCCTGTATATATAAATATTCATGGATTCTAAAAACATCCAACTATTGCAACTTGCAACAAACTGACATCCGTCTTTTAGGATTATTGGCTATCTTGAATTTCCTTCTACCCTGATAAAATTGTTTCAGTATGTGTTTCCAGTTTCTTCCCAAAATGGACTAGCAATTGATACAACAAGACAACTGAGAAATAAAATGTCAAGCTGCCGTTGGTGCCAGGATGTTTTTTGGACATGATAAAACAGGCCAGTTTCTCAGGCTCCCCTGCAGCTCCTTCTGGGAGGCTGAAAAGGGGGGTGCAAAAACCAATGCTGCCAGTGTAGAAAAAAGCAGAAATCGGAAGTGGTGCAAATACCTCCAGAGCGTGTCCAGAGAAGGGCAGTGAAGCTGGTGAGGGGTCTGGAGCGCAAGTCTTATGAGGAGCGGCTGAGGGACCTGGGCTTGCTTAGCCTGGAGAAGAGGAGGCTGAGGGGAGACCTTACTGGTCTCTACAGCTGCCTGAAAGGAGGTTGTAGTGAGGTGGGTTTTGGTCTCTTCTCCCTGGTAAGAAGTGACATGGCAAGAGGAAATGGCCTCAGGCTGCACCAGGGCAGGTTTTGATTGGATATTATGAAAAATGTCTTCCCCAAAATGGTTGTCAAGCATTGGAATGAGCTGCCCAGGGAAGTAGCCGAGTCCACATCCCTGGAGGTATTTGAGAGATGTGTAGACGTGGTTCTTGGGCACATGGTTTAGTGGTAGACTTGGCAGCATTAGGTTTATGGTTTGGACTCAATGGTCTTAAAGGTCTTTTCCAGCTTAAATGATTCTGTTATTCTAAGTTCCTCTATCTCTTGAGATTGCCTGATCTGTTTTAAACATCCCTTCAGTGGAGATGTTGCCCCTACCTGCTCAGGCCATCTGCTCGAGAGGCATGTGGTGCTTTCCCCTGCGGTAGATATTTCCAGTCTTTTTAGTGTAATCTTTCATTTCTTGTTGTCCCTATGCACTAGCATGGATGAAGGGAAGCCCTTCCGACTGGGGAGTCATGCCGTGAGCCCTGGTGGTACTCATCCTGGAGGTGTGAGATTCTGGGCATGACCAGGGCTTCTGGCTGCCACTGCATCTGGGTGGGAGGGG
>NW_009260073.1:2063176-2085328 GCF_000687185.1 Egretta garzetta
GACTCAGTGCTCTTCAACCCTTGCATTTATTCTCCGGTGATTAACGTTAGGGACCAAAGGGAGAAAGGCATCTGGGAGAAAAATCTGCAAAAGTAGACAGTTTTAGTCATACGGCTTCTAGGATGGGGGAAAAAAGATACAGTTTTGGGAACAGGTAATCCATTGAAGAGTGTAATCTAGCAGATACATGGAGAATTATTGAAGTTCAACCCAGAGGTTATATTTAGCACTTTAGTATACATGGGAATATGATAGAAATACTGCTGTACTGAGATGACTGTTGAAAACATCAATATACTACTTCCAGGGCTTTGGAATTGTTTTGTCATCGTCTTTCATCTGTTAACACAATTTGCTACTCAAATCCTGGAAAGCTTAATGTTGTTTTGTGTTGGGTTTGTTTGTTTGTTTTGTTGTCATGTGTGTTGTTTTGAAGGTATGTAATTCAGAGGCCCTGAAAAATTTACCCTTAATCGGTTGCACAGGGGATGTGTCACTGTTTAGACAAAATCATCCTGAACTCTCCTTAGGGCAGGATACTTTTGTGATCTAATGAAAAGGTGTTTTCAAGAGACTTGACTTCTTCTGAATGAGGAGGCAAAAATAAGACAGCCCAATTTAAAGATGCAAAACAACTGGTTGGATATTAAACAGATGTTGATTAGTAATGTTGCTAAACAAATGTAAAAGGCCATTAATAATGGGGGCACCAAACACCACAAGCACACTACAGTGTAAGAATTGTGTTTTGAGGAAACTCTTCTTTCTCTTCCAAAGACATTATCTATGAGTACTTTTAGCTTTCCTCTGCTGGCCTCAGGACTGGCTGCACCCATCCGCCTGACTCTGCTGTCACTCAGAGAGCGTGTTTGCAGGTCACCAGAGGCCAGCTCCAGATACCTTTAAAACTGCGGGTGGCACAGAGCTGTTTTTAAATCATGATGAATGCTTCCTCCCTCTCTCTCTCCAGAAAATTTCCTTAGTCTGGTTTTCAAAGGAAACACATCTTCTGTATTACACCCTCTACCTATTCTTTGTCTCTGTGTGTTCACCAGTTTCACCTTTGTTTTATGAATCAGTGTTGTGAACAGCAGGAGTCACGTGGACACCCCAGAGCCCAAACCTAGGGGAGGATGAAGGCAATGCTGGTGCCATTTTCTGTTTGTGCTGCTTTTTTTTTTTTTTTTTTTTTTTTTAGCAGCTCACCAAACCACCTGTAGAAGGCAGGTGTGTTTCTTAAACTTCCTGTCACCTGAAAAACAGTTTCAGTGGAAAGTTTTCCCTCTGTAGTGAAGTGCAGCTCTCTATGTAGTAATCTCTAATGAATTAGGAATGCACATTCTCTGGGAAAAATGCAGAATTCTGTTTGCCTCAAAGCCAAGAAAAATATTGGAATTTGCTTTTGCTTCCTGTTTTATCTTAATTTGAACAACCCCCTCTCCTTCTAGACCAGGGACTAACCCCATAATCAGGAAGGTCCCTGAGATGTGGGACACACGGTACTAGAGAGCCACAGGTTTTCTTGCTCTGGGACAGTCACCCTCCTTGCTCTTTTCTGAGCTGTGGGAGACTGCGCAGGGGCAGCAGCCTCCTCTGGCTCCCCAGCTTCTCAGCCTTTGGCTCACACGATGCCTTGTTTCTTTCTGGTTGAAAATGTCATTCGAAGGGGTATCAAAAGCAGAAATGTCCTCTTTTTCAGGGAGTGCTGCTGCTGTATGCATCTGCCATACAGCAAATGCCTGTCTGCTGCTGGTCTCTGAGCAAATCTGGGAGGGCAGTTTAATAGCTGGTTACGAATAAATGAATTCAACCCAGTGCAGAAATGACAGCAATGAGACTGGCCCTTGGGGATCAGAAGTGTTATTCTTGTAAATAGAGCCTGGTATTCTAAAATAACAGTATGTCTGGATAGAATAGCCCTCTAATACAGGAAAAACTACAGCCAATCATGAACTAGTCAGAAAGATTTATACCAATGGCCAAGTTCTGTCTCTGATTTTAACCAGCATCTTTGACAAAATGTAAATGAATGTCCTCTTAAAAGCAACATTTTTCCTTTGCAGTACCTATCTGATAAAGACAAGAAGTATGTTATTTACTACAGAACATGTTTTCTGTGTTCCTGAGTGTGGAAAAAGATTTATGGTAGTAGAAACACATTCAGTTATGCTGTGGATAAACACGTGTCCTGTAATACTAGAAAAAGAATACATTATCATCTGTACAATTGTAGGGTTCTAAGTAAACATCCAATTTTCTAGTTCACACCCGCTATGCATCCTAACAGCCTGTCAGCTTTTAGTATTGAGCTGTTTTTTTTTAATCCTGCATGTTACTGATAGCCATGTATCAAGAACAGTGCATGTTTTATTAGTCTCAGACTTGACCATTTGCTGATTGCTTACGGAATAGGGAAGGTCACTATTGCTCTATATCCCCAGTGTTTGTGTAGGTAACATTCTGTATGTGGATAAACTAACTGCAAGTTTATCTTCCTCTTAGCTACCCCCTTATAAGATGATTTTAGGGAAGAAAAAGTAAGCTAGTTTAAAAGAAATAAAACCTAAAAGGCCACATGGTTACACAGTGTTCACAGTAATGACAAGCATTCAGGGTCTACTGGTAGAAGGCCATAAAATAAATTGAACTTGATAGTAAATTGAACTTGAAAGATGACTGTCTTGTGTACATGCTGCTGCTATCAGTTGCACAGGGAGGCCACTCACTTCGTTTGGGGCAGTCAGGTTGGTTTTATCCTGTGGCTCTCAGTGGAGCTACCTAAATCCTTATCTTGAGTGCTCGGATAAGTGCCCTGACTTGAAACCCAGAGTTTCCATGGTAAAGAGGGGTGATCAGCACCCTTTTGAATAGGGATAGTCAATAAAAATAGGTACATAAAAGTGAATTAATGTGCTTAAATTCAGGAATGGGACAACAGATGTTTTATACAGTGGTGATTAGCATGCTCTCCTAAACTCTCTCTGCAATTACCAGAATTTGGCACTATAAAAGAGGCTTTCCAGGACGTGTTGTATGGCCACGGTTGCAGTTTGATTACTTACTATTTACCAAAAAGATAAAGAGTGATTCTTTATTTTATCAGAGCCGTTCATTTTCCTTCCCAGGGAGGGCTTCATTCAGCTGCCTGCCTGGTGTCCCTTGGGGTGCCTGGTGGTGTCCAAACAGGCAGCAGACAGGAGACAAGAACTAGGACTTGCATTTTGGAGCAGGCTAAGCAGGATGTGCATCAAACAACAGTCACAAATAAATTAACCAGCTGGATAGAGCCTGCAATGTCTACCCTGCAGTGCAGAAACAAAATTTGTTCCTTTTCTGGGTCTGGCTTTGTTTCAAATATCACTCTGTATTGGTTTGCGTGGCAGGGGGGCTGCAGGGGTGGCTTCTGCGAGACACTGCCAGAAGCTTCCCCTGTGTCTGATAGAGCCAATGCTAGCTGGCTCCAAGGTGGACCTGCTGCTGGCCAAGGCTGAGCTGGCCAGTGACGGTAGTGGCACCTCTGGGATAAAGTGTTTAAGAAGGGGGGGAAAAAACCTGCACAAGGGAGCAGAGATTCCCCTGCAGCCCCTGGTGAAGACCACGGTGAGGCAGGCTGTCCCCCTGCAGCACATGGAGGCCCATGGGGGAGCAGATATCCACCTGCAGCCTGTGAAGGACCCCATGCTGGAGCAGATGGATGCCTGAAGGAGGCTGTGACCCCATGGAAAGCCTATGCTGGAGCAGGCTCCTGGCAGGACCTGTGGACCCATGGGGAGAAGAGCCCACACTGTAGCAGGTTTCCTAGCAGGGCTTGTGACCCTGTGGGGGACCCATGCTGGAGCAGTCAGTTCCTGAAGGACTGCATCCTGGGGAAGGGACCCATACTCGAACAGTTTGTGAAGAACTGCAGCCTGTGGGAAGGACCCATTTTGGAGAAGTTCGTGGAGGACTGTCTGCTGTGGGAGGGACCCCACGCTGGAGCAGGGGAAGAGTGCGAGGAGTCCTCCCCCTGTGGAGGAAGGAGCGGCAGAGACAACGTGTGATGAACTGACCCCAACCCCCATTCTCTGTCCCCCTGTGCTGCTGGAGGGGGAGGAGGTAGAGAATTTGGGAGTTAAGTTGAACCTGTGAAGAAGAGAGGGATGGTGGGAGAAAGCTGTTTTTAAGATTCAGGTTTTATTTCTCATTACCCTACTCTGATTTATTGGCAATAAACTAAATTAATTTCTCCAAGTTGAGTCTGTTTTGCCCATGATGGTAATTGGTGAGTGATCTCTCCTTGTCCTTATCTCGACCCATGAGCCTTTTGTTATATTTTCTCTCCCCTGTCCAGCTGAGGAAGGGGGTGACAGAGCGGCTCTGGTGGGCATCTGGCATCCAGCCAGGGTCAACCCATCATATACTCCTTGGTTAATCTCTGCTATGTTGTGCCTAAAGGGTCTAAGATGGTTTGTCATGTTCTTTCCAAACACAGCTCTCTCCCAGTGTGACATCTCTCCCTGTGTGCCCCAGGGCCAGGGGAGATAGAGTTCAAAGATGGTTGCCTTCTAGTGGCTGTGCTTGGACTACCAAAGCATTGCTGTGCCTAGCTCAGTGCTTTGGCTAAAATAGTGTCAAATGTGGCCCTGTCCTAACTGACATAGCTTCATTAATTTTGATGTTATTCCAGCTGAACTTCTGGCTGCTTGATGGGAGTTTAACAAGCTGGCTTATTTTGCCTGTGGTATCTCATTTTCTCTTTGATGCTTGTCTTTTCAGAGACACTTTCCTTGTTAGTGTAGTAAAGCTCATAGTTCCTAATCTGGACAAAGTTAGTGTGCTGCTTCCTGTAAGTGCAGTGCTATGATTACGAGCATTCTAAAAATGAGTATTTTTCTACTCAGTAAAATGTATAGTTGTGGGGTAAACAAATGCATGCAGGCCCGGCTGCTGGAAGGTGTGGAATAATACCAGCAGGGGGAAGTGAAAGGCGACAATGGGGAATAGATGCTATGGCCAGATAGCACAGGAAAGTGAATGCCAGTGTGCTACTACCGCCTGGGTGGAAGGTATAGAGTCATTCACAAGATCTTCAGAGCACCGTAGGTTTCTCCTGACTCCATAGTGCAGTTTATATTGATGTGTGATATGAGATATTAGGATGTACTTTTTGTGTGTTGTAGCAAAGTGGAAGGCTCTTCTGAGCATCTGTAGAGAAAACTCAAGTTTCAGAAGTGGTGAATAGCTTAATCATGTCTGATTCTTAACTTGACAAACTATTTTTGGAAGCTTTTCAAGCTTCTGTTGTTTCAGGGATGGACAGGTGTCTATTCTGGATCCTGCATGTCCTCTCTGAGGTTGAATGCGTCTTGCTGAAAAAGCTTTTCTGTGCCAAGGATTGTACAGGTCTCTCTGGAGACCATGGAAAGAGTTCAGGTCCAGTCAGATACATGACCAAGGAAATAGGATGGGAAAATAAACCATGGAAGAGAAAGCAGAGAAGGTAATGGGGAAAAGTTAGGATCCCGATAGCTCGCTCAGAGGGATGGTAAGGCAGGAAGTTGCACAGAAGAAAAGCCACCATCAACTAATATCAGACTAACCGCCCCTCCTTAAAAAAAAAAAAATGTTCCCAGTTCATAAAGCTGTGCAAGTAATAGGAAATTATGACCAAAATCGATCCCGTAAACCTCTGCCTCAGCACTTCTGAATGCTGCATAGAACTCAGGCCAAACTTCAATCCACCTGATTGATGCTTTGAAATGGGTATAGGAATCTCTGGGGAAGGGAAGGCCAAACCAGCATTACCTTTGGGAGGACTCTTAACCTGCAGTCCCCTGTTCATTAAGGCAAGCTGAGAGCATGGGTGTATTCTGCTAGGTGGGTTCTGTGTGCTCCGGAGTGTTTTGCAGCCTGCTCGGGTGCTTGTTTGTCATCACAGTGGCCCCTGAGCTTTTGGAGGGTGTCGCAGTTGCTGGGGTTGCAGTGATTCACCCAGGTGTACAACGCTGGGGATGGCTGGTACAGTTTTGGGAGTTTCCTGCCCAGAAACGATTCCTTCCTCTTTGCAGCTAAATCCCCTGCAGAGTGGAAACCCAAAGCCTGGGCCACTGTGGCTGTGGTTATTTCTCTGAGCATCTGCAGCGATACCAGCATCAGGCCCCAGTAGCAGTGATGAGCTTGTCTCACCGCTGCTCTCTGCAGAGGAGAAAGCCAATGGGGGAGCAAGAAGAGTTCAGGGGTGGGGAGGAAAGTAGGAAGGGTTGGAAGATGGGAGTGTGACCTGGAGGCTTGTTGAGAGAAGAGACCCACTGGAGGGGGGAAGCAAAAGGAGAGTAACTGCAGCTGTGGAGATAGATGAGAACTTGGCACAAACTGGGGGGAAGCTGGTATAAGTGGGAGCTGGAAGCAAGCAGGAGTGTTTGTGGTCAGTAGGTTAGGCAAACGAGACTAGCACAAAGACAGTGACAATAAATAGGATGGACTAAGATTGAGAGTAAAGCAGCAGAAGTGAGTGGTGGGGAATTTGCATGTGCTTGAGGCTGGGACATTATTTCACAGAAGCTCCGAAAACCTAAAGCAGGCAAAAACAGAGGAGCTCTGTGTGAAAGTTATTTAATGTGGAATTACTGCTAAGAGAAAGTCAAATCCTAGCTCAGGACTGGATCCAGTCCCTGGTAGAAGGAGATACCTGTGCTGTAAGGGATGCAGGCCTAAATTCCTCTTGAGTTCCTGCCCTGGTGTATTTGCACCTGTAGGTATTTCTTTTAATGTCCCCAAGTTAGTTAGGGTCTCCTTTAGACCCTAGTCTCTCCATGCAGTGGTTCCTCATGAGCTTAACTCTCACACAAGACAGCTTTAGCTGACTGAAATTTAATGCAGTTTTAATGAATGATATAGGATTGGCTGAATTGGGGTCGTGGGTCCCTTGAGTCACAATTGTGCTATTGCAAGCTGTGGTATTAAAATCAGAGAAAACTATAGTATGTACCACCGGGACGTGGACTAGATGGTGCTTGCAGATAGCCTTGGGTTCGGGGCTGCTGCATCAAGAGAAGGTGAGCAGATTCAGGGCGGTACCAAGCCATGTCCGTGGGCCAGGAGAGGTCTTATATGATGGGACTTGGCATGCTGCAGAGACCTTGCTCTGAACTCAGTCCTTGCTTGAGAGTGGATGCATGGTCCCTGCCTTAAGGGATGTGAAGCCTTTTTTTAAGCAATCCCATGAAAGCACATGCATTTGCCATTAAGGCTCAATTGCTTCATTTTGAGATATATGGAGCCCCTGGGTACTCAGCATTAGGCTGTAAATGTCCAATATCAGGATGCCACAGAGCTCAAGATAATGACATTAAGTGGGTTTCTTGCAGTATCTGAGATGTGGATTTCTAAAGCCTAGCAGTGCGTGTCTTTCGGTTTGCACAGTAGATTTATCCATAATACTTCAGTGATGAGAAATCCTTGGAGGGAGAGGGGGGAGCACAACCCAAATCTGAAGCGTGTGTTTTTACTCCCTTCTGAGTAGTGTCTCTGGGGCATTTTTATCCATTTTTATATGGTGGTGTGTTACAGGGATTGTTTTTAACCACCATTTGTTATGTTGATTATTTTATATGTACATCATTTGATACACTGGACTAATTTATTACCTAATACGATTTTCAAGCAAAAGCCTTGAAGTAGTCAGTCTCAGAACTATTCATGAAACTGTTTCTTCATGGAACTACTTTTTTCCTAAACAGTGATGTAATTTAATATTGACTAAACTGATTTTTCCTATTATTTTGTTTTTAATGGATTTCCAGTTGAGATTCTGCAGGGCTAATTTTAAATATGAAACACTTATTCAGTTATTAACTCAAAGAGATAGTTGCAGTCCACTGAGAGATAGGTATAGTAGCACTGTCATAATATTCCAGTAAAGAGTTGCAGCTCTGTGGGGCACATTTCTTGTTTGGGCATAACTGATAAAATACTCTAAGGTTATGACTGCTTTTATTTGTTAGAAGCAGGTTTTTGGCTCTTTCCTGAACCTGAGAAGTTTTCGGTAAGGATCCCTCCCCTTCTCAAAGTGAAAGCCAAACTGTGCAACTCAGGTTGGCCAAATTAATTTTTAAATTAGAATACATTCCCATTCAGACTTTAATTTTACTTCTACTCTGCAAGAAAGAGACAGTCCGCTACCCTGGTCATTTTGCCTGACATGATTCTTGGCTTTGCTTAAATTATTGATTATAGCAAGGGGAGGGACTTTGCGATGAGAACAGTGCTCTCACTAATAGCAGCCTTTCACTAAATCAGTTTCTACCATTGCTGCAATGCACCTTCAGGGAGTTGGAGGTTAGCAGCCTTAAGAAGAATTTTGTCTTCAAAGAGTGGATCTTTGCCATACATTTTTCTGAGCCTTTTCTTTTTGTGTTTATACAGACAGCTAAGGAGGAAAAAACAACATAAATATATGTCCAGGGGTTGATTTGCAGGGTGAAGGGCTGTTCTGGTCCAAAGTCGAGCTGATTAAATCTTGATGTGATTGATATCTAAAGGTTTGTGGGCTGAAAGTACTGTTTCAAAAGCTTGTCTCCTGAGCAGAGTCAGTCAGAAAAATACATCAATGTCTTGCAAGCTGGAACCAATTCAGTAGAGAATGCACTGTATGCACACGCTACTGTAATTCCTGTGTAGCCGTCCCTCTCATTTTTTCCTGGCTTATTAGAAAACGCAGTCATTTATATGGTCAACATGTGGTGTTTCCTCTGTTACATCTACCGGCAGTTGAATAGGGGTGGCTTTTCTTTTCTCCCACCCAAAGCACCATTCCTCATTAAGACTCATTAAGTGAGTGTTTGTTTTAAACATAGCAGTGTATTTCCCCATATTTGAGTTGGAGATGCTACACAGAAGGAAAATATGAAGCTGTTGGGACATGTATATAGCAAAGTTAAAGGATGCTGGTAGCAGATCAGTACGTGTTGAACTATATGGGAGCATCTAGTAACTGTAAGTAACACTTCTTTTCTATTTTACTTTTTTGTACCTGGGGTTGACAATGTCACTTAGCACTGGATATTGAATACAATTATTTTTCCTGTTAATAAAAATTCTGCTCAGTGGAAGATCAGCTGGTATCTGACAGCTTAAGTTGCAGAGTGCATGGTGTGCAGTTTATATTGTAAAGGTATCTTTCTGAATGCTCATCGTTTCAGTAGTGAATTGAGAAATGATGCTTTAGATTTGGGATCCATGGAGCTCAAAGGTTTTTACATAGGTTTAAAATACATTATGAACAGGACTTCTGGTTTCTCCTTCACACGTCACAAATTCCTCCCCTGGGACTGCTTTATTTTCCTTACAGTACAAGGGAAGAAAAAAGTCTGTCTAAATACTATAAGAGCAGTACCCCTAGTCATTCTCTGAAGTTCAAGGTAAAGCAAGTTTTGATATACTGAGTGAGGTTTTGGGGGTTAGAAATGTGAGGCGATTTATAGCCAGTATTTGACTGGATCCTGTCAAAGAATGTTGGATGGTTTTTTTGTTCATTTTGTCAGCCCTAAATCAATCAGTTTGGCCAGGTCAGAAAAATGATCCTTTGTTGGAAAGCGTGTTCACACAAAACCTTTACACAACTTTTTGTCTTCATTTGTGGAATTGTAATTAAATACTGTAACTGTATTCACTCCTTACAAAATCAAACTAGTAGTAAGAAATAGTGATCTGGTTTGGCTTTTTGTAAAATGATTTGAAGTTTAGTTCAATTTTTTTTTTTTCTTTTGTAGGCAAGTCAGCATCATTTGTCACACTCTGTACCTGTAGCAGACTTTCAAGATACCATTTGTTGTTAAACTCAAATTACCTTATTTTCTTTAGTGCTTAACTAAACCAGAATAATGAGTCTCCCTTTTTTGCCACTGGAGCCTGTCAGCAGATTAACTAAGGAACTTTGTAGTCTCCTGACTACATTAATTTCCCATAGTTAATTGTACTGAAACATAACCAATGCTTTTTTTAACAGAGATCTGAAAAGTAGGAAGAAGAAATCAGAAAAAAATCAGAGACTTCAGGGCTAAGCTTCCACTGGCATAGAATAGGAAGGTTATTTGATACATATAGGAAATAAGGCCTTTATGCAACTATCAAAATGAATGTGTGATCATTAACAGAAGATCCCTTTTCTATATTTTTCTTGATTTCATGTCATAGTTGAATTCTCACTTTTCATAACTATACTCCAGATTTCTGTACTTTAAATATACCACATGTACTTCTTTATGGCAGCCTCTTCTTCCTAAGATTATCTACCTCTGCAATTACTTCACCGGGAAAATGGAGTTTCTTAGAAGAAGCTGCTTTGGGAGTACGGTGACATGGGAGTTGCCCCATTCTGTGTTCCTCCCAGGGGCTTCTGTCCACATCCACTTTGGCTTTAGTTTCGAGGAACTGGTCCAGAAAACAGCCGTGAATGGTCCAGAGTGCTTAACGCTTCCCAGAGGAAACCTGCCTTTTTTGGGTGGTCAGGTGGCTCTAACTTGAGATGGACTGTAGTGGATCTGGGACAAGCTTCGGCTGTCCCAACATATAAAATCAGGAAGAGTTGTGGTTTTCCAGGAAAGATGCAGAGGACTGGATTGTCTCTCAGGTCTCTCTGCCAGAAATAGGTACAGACGCTATCTACATGTTTGGCTGACGATTCAGGTTCACCGCTTCCAAATTTTGCTAATGTCAGTGCAATAATTATTTGACAGTATTAAAAAAAAAAAAAACAGGCAAAATCTACTACAATTTAAGAGTTGTGCTCCCTATAGACCACACTTGAAATACTCTAGTAATAGTAATTCCTGGTTGTATTTTTGTTAACCTTTCTTTTTATGTATTCAAGTATACCACAGAAGCTTTACTGTAGGTGAGGGAATACATCTAGCATTTGCACAGTAGGTCTCTTCTGTTTTCCTCTGCTAAACCACCCCATCTGCAGACAGGACAAGTGGATAAACTGAACACTGGAAACAGAAAGGCTCTTCAGAATGGGGGGGCGGGGGGAGTTTTCAGATATTGCTCTTTTATTATTAACACATTTATTTTACATCCTCTCTTTAGTTATGCAAGAATGCTTGTAGTAATCATGCGTTTTTAAAGTATTGACGAATAAGAATAAATGCTTAAATTTACACCAATAAACCAATTAAAAACTAAATGAAAACAAAGTTACATTTTTTTCTTGAAACAAATACACCTTGTTCCCAGACAGGAGTCTAAAAAGAATGTATCTTCAAAAACAAGAATCAATTTTAGGTCATTGTTTATCTTTTAGGATTCTAATTCTATTTTTTTCAGCTTTTTTTTGCTTTGAGAGGGAGAGTGGGAGATACCATGGGTTGTAGTGAGAGGGGGTTTGTTTGGGTTTTTGTTTGGTTGGTTTTTTTAATGGACAAGCTGCAATTTCCATGGGTTGTAGTGAGAGGGGGGTTGTTTGGGTTTTTGGTTGGTTTTTTTAATGGACAAGCTGCAATTTTCTCATAATTGCACAAGTTGGGGATTTAATAAGTACCAGATATGACAAGACACAATACGGAATTGTAAAATGTTATGTCAAAAATGCTGAATACATGCGTAAGTTCACAAGACTAGTGTTCCATTTCTGTAGTGTTTTAAAAGTAAACTTTTTGAAAGAAATGAGCATTGCAGCTTGAATTCTGCAATGATGAACAAATCTACTACCTCATTTGCTAATATGCTAAATGTCTTCTGGTGGGACATGCTTTGTTATTTTATGACTTGCTGATGAGGTGGTGGTCAAAGTTTAGAAGAGAGAGAAAACACTTTGTTTTCTCCTTCTGGTAATGTTACTGCAAAAGGGTCAGTGTAAAGGCGACCGGGTCAGGTTATTTTGACTTATTTTCCTTTTGGTTTATCACTTTACAGATGCTATGTCAGGATTGTGTGTTGTGCTGGTCGCAGTCTTTTATCTGGGCTAATTCTGTTTTCAGAAGGTGGCAGGATTCACTGAGAAATTGTTATTAGTGCAGAAACAGTAATTTCTAATTAGCATCTCGCATCCAGTATGTTGCTATCATCTCTCCTTTCTATTTCTGAATTTTTCTGGAGTGCAAATAATATAAGGTCAGCAAGACTGTAAACATTTACTGACATAAGAGCTCTTTTGAACTGTAATAATTGTCATATGTAAAAGCCTGTAGTTTAAGTGGTGTTAATTATCTCTTAAGAGCAGTCGGCTCTGCAGTAATGACTAGATGAGATCTGCTTTTAGTTACTCCTCTTGGTGGTAGTTTGAATACATTCCCCTTTCCTTATTTGTAAAGATATTTAAGCCCGACAAGTGTACTTGCCTAAAAATATTTTTTTTATTTATTAGATGATTCTGTACAATTTAGTATAAAAGTAGTAACATCTTCCTTTTAGATACATGTTAATATGAAATTGAAGGTGACAAGTGTGTAAAGATAATATTCAGTCGCATAACTCCTGCATTGCTGTTGTCATATGAGATTATTGTTTATGTATCTCAGGTAGGAAACTGTGTACCTTTGTACTTACGAGAACAAATTTATTGTGGATTTTCCTTCTGGGAATACACATATCTCTTACAGGAAGCTTGGATAGATCAGTTTGAGGGTTTTCATATGAGATGTGGCTTTTTAATCTGACCCAGTATAATTGTTGTGGTTACTTTGATAAAAGTTTTTCAAAAATGTTAATTCCACTATTTCCGATGCAAACTAATACGCTGACTGGAAGCTAGAGCTCACTTTTACAAGAGTTGCAGAGTTACAGTTCTGTTTTGTACATCACCAGATAGTACATCAGCTTGTAAGAATGGCTGTATCCAGCAGACCTGAGGCTCATGTAGTTCTTTAGGGGTTGCCTCTGACGGTGGTCAGTGGCAGAAACTTGTGAGCAATAAAAACAAAAAAAAGGGGCTAGTATAAGGTGGTCCTCTCCCCATTATATCTTTCTCTCAACTTTCAGCAGCTGGTGGGTTTAGGGCTTTCAGACTTGGTGCGTCACTCGTTATTTTTTTAATTGCTCTTGATAGACTTTTCTAACATGAATTTATTTAATAATTTTTGATCTCATTTGTATTTCTGGCATCTACAACATCCTGTGACCATGAGCTGCATAATTTAATTGTGTTGTATGAAAAAGTACTTCCCTTTGTTATAAAATTGCTCTCCAATAATTTAATTAGGTGCCCATTGCTTTTCTGTTATCAGAAGCAGTAAATAACAGTGAATGATCATTTCCCTTCCATCCTTGCCGCCTTCCCACCATTCATGATTTTACAGATTTCTGTGACATCCTCCCCTCCTCCCTGTCATTCCTTTTCCAAGCTTGAGAGTCCTGCTACACTGAGTGTCTCTGCCTGCAGAAGCAGTTTTATCTGTCTTGTGTCTTTTCTAGTTCTGCAGCATCCATTTTTATAATAGGGCATGTGGAAGTGCACGCACTGGTCCCGTGGCAGTTCAACTCTACATTAAAACAGGAGGCACAAGGATTTTTGTCTTGATCTTAGTTCCTAATATACAACTTTTTCCACTGCCTGTGAGTACCAAGCTCCTGTTTTCAAAGAACTCAGTGAGCTTGATCCTTCCAGAGTGGCAAAAGGTAATTAATTGTCTGCCATTGTGTATGAGGATTTTAAGTAGCAAATCAGAAGGGTAACAGTAAAGGAACTTTTAAGGAATTAAGAAAAAACAGGAGATGGACATCTGTGAGGTGAAGGAAACTGAAAAGTGAAGGCCGTGCATTAGAAAAACAGCTCCTGAAACCTTGTGTATCCTAGTCTTGTAGGACCTATTTACAGTCTTTTATTTTTGCACAGCAGCAAAGGTAAATATAAATCTACAAAGGGAAATCTTCTCATCCTATGTAACTGTGTTTTTCCTGCTTCCCAAGACCACTTGCAGCCCTTTGGCATGTCTAGAAATTGTAATGTTTTCACCAAATATTAGATACTGTTTTCAGCTGGGGGAAGGACCATGCTGTTGCTTGTGCATCTCTTGTTTTACTGTTTGTGATGACTTGCAATGGCAGTCAGCTGTGTCTTTCCCGTAGTGCTGATAGATCTCCACGGCTTGTGGTACATCATATACTGGAGATCTTTTGTGTGTTGTTTTACTGTGCTTTGGCATGTGCACATTCTTACAAAGCAGGTGTTTGTTTTGAGGGAAATTCTAGCTCAGGTTTCACAATAAAGGAAACTTTTGAAGTTGTTATATTCTGGGCATATGCAGCTTTAAGGAGAATTTGTCCTCAGGTTTTCAAATCGAGTAGTTATTTTGATAATATACTTTGAATCGAAGGCAGTGCTAATTGCAAGTGAAATTCTGTGGTGGTTCTGCAGAGTTGTAAAACTAATCCCTCCTTTTTTCTCTCTCATATGCTTGTCCAGCATAGGACTTCATTTCTTGTGTGTTAGGTTTGTTTCTGACTACTGTTTGCTAAGTTAGACTTGCCAGGATGATTAGTGACATGGTTATTTTTCTGAATTTTCTTTTAATTCGTGTTAGTGGTTATGTTAGGGATACCGTTTCTGTCTCCTTAAATGTAGATTTCTGTTCTTTAGTTATATGTATAAATCCATCTCTGTGAAAAATAAGTACAACATTTTAGTGCTGGAGTGTCGTGAAGTAGATATGAGAATGAAAATAATGGTATTTCTAATGCTAGGTGGATGCTTTCAAAGATGATTAACATCTCTGAGTCTGTTTAATACCAAAAGATATCTGGATGGTATGAATAAAGATTTAATAGAAAGTTTATACCAATGTACTGACATGAAATACTTAAACTTCTGGGCTACGAGAGTCCCTGTGTGCTATCATCATGGAGGGGTGAAATACAACCAGCGTTGTCCCCTGACGCTTGCATCTGCTGTCAGAAGTCCGTGTTTGTAAAGCTTTCCTGCTGTAGATGCTATACATTACGTTTCATATAGGGCTCTATGCATTGTGCAGGAGAAGACTTAGCTCAGCTGAAGCAAGATTACTTTTGAAAAGGTTAAAGGTTTTTTTGTTTTGTTTTTAAATACTCAAAGCTTGAAGGCTGGGAAATGGAGCTGAGTTCACATCTTACAAGGCCTCAGCACAGCCTTTAGCTGCCTGATGGGCCCGAGCTTATCCCTTGACATCTTTCTGTGCAGGCAAACTGCAGGCCCTGAGGGCCAGTGCGTTGCTTCCGATGCTTGTGCGATATTTCAGGCTTATGCACTTCTAATGGTAAAAGAGAGGATTTTTGCCATAATGACTTCTTCTCCCTTCCCTTCACTACTGTAGCAACATGAAATGAATTTGGAGGTGGGAAAACATTACGTCTTTGGCTTCTATACTGAGGAAAAAAAGGAGCCTTCAGTTTGTTCTCTAATGCACATTTGACTACAGCTTTGAAGTGGCAAACTAATCTATTATACAAATGGTTAAAAGTAACATTCTGGCTCTTACTGATAGTATTAAACTGACTAAAGTGGGTAGGATGGTGTAGGAATTACTTTTTTGCCCCATCAGGAAGAGTGGGATAGAAGTGAACTCTGGCACATGGACACATCAGAGGATGGTGGCTGGTCTCAGTCTGTGCACCCTGATCTTGTGGTTGGTGTTTGGGTGCAGGGGGCCTGCACACATCCTGGGGAGTACGCAGAGTCTGGGCATGACTCCAGGCCAGTTATTTAATGCATCTTGGACCTCTCCTCCTGCCTCTGCCTGGCTTTGTTTAAAACAGAGCTCATGCTCTCCTGCCTCCCAAGGTTGGTGTGAAGATAAAGTTGTTGTTTTCATGGTGTCCTAGAGCACCTGCTGTGCTGTGTGTGGAGCCATGTGTCCGCACGGACTTAGGGATGAGCAGAACCTGCATCTGAGATGGGAAATGGCTGGTTTTGCAGGTTTTGCTTTTTCTTGAAGCACAACATTTAATTTCAGAGAGTAACTCCATTGTAATTCAATTTTATGTTCTGTTTTCACTGAATCATTAAATTCAGAAAAAGGTTTTTCTAATGCATTTGCACAGTGCTGCAAATTAAGCTTTCAGAGTAAAGCAATTCTAGTCAAGCCACCATTTGAATTGTATGGCTGTGCCACTGGCCAACTTCACTGGCTTTTAATTAGCCAATCATAAAAACTCACTAATGAGCATTTCTATAAAATTTCAGACTATATCAATATATTTATGCAGTATGTTCTAGACTATATCAATATATTTATGCAGTACAATCTCCAGAGAAATACAGTCCTGTCTTTCTCTACATTGTTCTCCCCTGAAGTCAGTAGGCTTCATCATATTTTAGATGAAGAAAATCATCATTTGCCCAGTACCTGACTTCTTATGCGTATTTCTTTTTTCTGCAGTTCCTAAAGGGAGAAGAAAATAATGCCTGCTAGTCAGATTCTTTCTTCCATGCTCTAGCTTACTGCTTCTGTCATTCAGGTTAAAGACGCATTCACTAACATCACCAAATTTAAACTACTGAGGTTCTTTCTATTCCTCAGTTGAAACAAATCTGATCGAAAGTGTGGAATCCAAAACCATTGCTCTTCTTTAGTACCAGGACTTGATGGCAAGTGTATCGTAGTGAAGTGAGGGGATATGATCTGTCCATCTGCCTCTCATGGCGTGTGTCAAGTTAAATACCACCAGCTGCTAGCAGAAGGTCTAAGGGAGATGGGACCCACTTGTACCTACAGCCAGTCCCAGCAGAGTGGACAATTACAGGTTTTGGAGATACCGAACTCTGTAGTGTTTGATGCTTGTAAAACAGAGTTTTACTTGGAAATAAAGCATTATGGTGGAGCAGTTCCTGTGTGGAGAGTTGAGGCTGTTGAGGTGACCATACTGCTGTATGCTGTACATTGGTGCAGCATCTCCTCCTGCTCTGCTAGCATCTTGCCTCTTGAAGTCAGAAGGACATCTGTGTTAAACTGCTTTTTGTGTCAGCATTTATAAACTGAATCTTTCTGGTTTGTGTGATTATTCCAGATTATACTTGTTCATTGCCTGAAACTAAATTGTTAATGGTCTCTTCTGTGGATGGTTCGACGCTAGCATATCAATTCCTTTTGAGGGGACAGGAGAATCAGGCTCTATATTTTAGTAGAGAAATGCATAAATTCAGAGCTGCCACGAAACTGATTTTCCCCGTTTTTCTGCCAAATAGTTGGCTGCTGTTACTGAGGCAGATAAATTTTGTGGGGGTAAGGAAGGCTGGACTCCGCAGGTGTAAATTGCTTTTCCTGGGTGTGCTGTGCACTGTGCCTACCAGTGCAACCGTGCATGTGCAGGCTTTGCTGTGTGGGTCCAGCAGTCCCTCGGCTGAAATGGCAGTTTGATCTTATTCTTCAGACCAGACAAAAACCACCTCCTGAAACAGTACAAAGTAGTTAAATAGGGTATGAACCCAGAACATGAGATCACATGTTGCAATCCCGCTGTCTGTGGGGAAAGACATGGGAAGAAGAGATACTATGCCAAAAAAAAAAAAAAAATCAAGAAAAGCAGATGCGGATTGCTGCTGGACTGTTTTAGCCCTGAAAGCAAACCCACAAGGCCACTTTGAGTGTTTTCCTGATGAGGAAGAAGATACTGCTCTGGATGAATTATTTGTTGCTTAGTCCTCCATGGTGAGGATGTCCCTTGGGGTGCAGTCCCACAATGCGAAGTCACCGTAGATTTAGAGATAGACTCTGTGTTAGATTATAATTATTATTATTAAGGAAAAGCTTTTGCCACCTAGTGGAAAGAATAGAGAACTAGCATTTCAAATAAGGAAGAAACCCACTAATACTGGTCGTATACAAAGTGTATATGGAGTAACCCACTTGCTAGAACAGTAGCAAATTATTCTGATTTCCTGTGGAAGTTAGGTTGTGGAAATCTTCCGAGGTAATGGTGCATTTTGTTCACATAGTATTTGCAGCTGTATCTCATTTAAGCACAAAGGTGGTGAACTGGGCTTTCATTTGTATGCTGCTCTTGCTCGTTTGGGACTCCATTCCATCGCAGAGGGTACCTGCCTTCTCTTACCTGGATCCTGGGGTTGGCCAGTATGCTTTGAATGCCTCTGTGGTGGCTCACTGCCCCGCCAGTGGGATGGGGAAGCGAACTGGAAGGAAAAAAGTGAGAAAAACTCATGAGTCAAGGTAAAGACAGCTTAGTAAGTGAAGAAAAGAAAAAAGTGATGCAAACACAGTCACTGACCACCTTCTGCCACCAGGCCAATGCCCAGCCAGTCTCTGGCTGGGGGTAGAGTGAGAAACAGAGAAGGCCTTGGCCCTGTGCCAGCACTGCTCAGCAATAGCTAAACCACTGGTGTGTTTTCAACACTTGTTTTGGTCACAAATGTAAAACACAGCACCTCATAGGCTGCTGTGAAGAAATTTTAACTTCATCTCTACCAGACCCAGTACAGCTTCTTAGTTGCCCAACTCTCCTAAATGTTCATCAGCCTCCTAGCCAAGAGATGGAGATCTCCTCACACAGTAAAGTTTGTGCAAGAGCTCTAGGATGTGCCTCCACTACATCACTTTCAGGTAGCGATTCATCAGCCTTTGCTTCAGCTGCGGTGGTCCTTCCTGTATTGCCTGCCATTTCACGTTGCTGCCACTGCTCCACCTGGTTAAGCAGCTACCCTTCTCCAGGTGGGACGGGTCTTCCCAGAGCCTGGCTTTTTTCTGGTCCATAGCCTCTGCCACAACAGCCCCCTTGAGACAGCAGTTCAAGTCACCTCTAAGTCTTCCTTCCTTTGTTTGCTGGACTCTGCTTGTTTTGTGGCTGTTTCGTTGGTGAACAGGCTAGTCCTCTTGTTCTTACCTATTTTTGGCCCATTTTCCAGGAAGGAACACGTGGACCTTTCCGCATGGTCTTCCCATGGTACTTTTCCCTGCTGCAGTTGGTATTAGTATCGGCTCCCGTAAACACAGGCTGCAGTGCTGGTTTCTCACAGCTTCACCCCTGGACCTCACGCTGCATTGCCCCTGAGCAGAAATGTCACAGAGCCCCAAAATTCTCCCACTTAAGTGGGACAGGTGGTACTATCCTGAGTACTCATCCAGGGCTGTCATCAACAGTTCTTCTGAACTTCTCTTCTGAAGTCACTTGCCCTTGGTTTTCTTTGGTTATTGTGCTAGTACTTTGATCCTTATGTCAACAGCTTGGGGTTTGGTGGTTGAAAGGGAGAAGAAGCCAGGACATCAAAACAAGTGGGTTTAGTGGTGTGGGTTTTTTCCCTGAATGTTGTCAAATCTGCTTTCCTCTCTCTTCCTTAAGATCAGTCATCTCTGCTTGAATGCCTTGTATGCCTGTAGTAACTCATGATTTATACAGCAGAATGAAGATCACATCACATGAAAAAAATAGTACAGGCAGTTCATCCCAGGCTTCCTTAGGATTTTTAAGAACTCAGTCTTTTCTGATTATGGTTTATGTTACAGGTGATCAAAATGGCAATTCATACTGGCGCAGATTGTGCCTGGTTACATGTATGCCTGTAAATCCCACATTTCAGCACTTTTTCCTGGAACCTGTTTGAGAATCTTCCTCTCACAAAATGCATGCGGCTGGTTCAGCGATTCAGCAAGGAGGACGACAGGGTTGTCATGACAACCAGTTGCATACTGTGAGAAAAGATGATGCCAAATGACCAGCTTCTGGCTGTTTATCACTCCTCGTTGAGTAATGTTCCCCAAATTAGACAGGCTTATCTGATTTATAATCACTTGTCCTAGTGGCTTGCATTTTTGCTGCATTTGTTTCTGAGATAGCATTCATGCTTCTTGCAATGATGCTTAGGCGAGACTACCTGCTGACCACCATTGTTGTGATGTATGAGGGTAGGTGGTACTGTTGATTATGCTGTAGTGCATGCAAAATGAGGAGAAAATTTGTCTTTAGGGTCTTTTTTTGTTAAACCTGAACAACTTAAACTTGCACATTGAGCCCACTACAGGAAATAAGTGGGATAAAAACATTCAGGGCCCGTGTTCTTTCTATTGTGCTGGTTTCTTTGGTTTTACTTTTCTTTAGGCCCAGAAGGCAGAAGGAAAACATTTTTATTTCAAGATTTTGGAAGTTCAGGAGAGGAAAAAGCCCCCTGCTTTCCTCCATCCCTTTTATTTTTAACAGTCTTTTTATCCTCCTGTCTCCCCAGCTCCTTTCTTATGCTTCCTCTTGTGTGCCCAGAAGGATGGCATCTGTAACATGCATGAGCCATTGTGGGCCAGCTCTTTCCTGATGCTTCATTCCAGCAATGAAGAAAGCCATCAGGTTTGAAGCTAGCGGTTTCCCATTGCTGCCCGAATGCTAGGACAACACGTTGTTGGATCCTGTTGCCATCCCATTCTTTGCAACTTTTGGCATAGGAAAGTTTGCTGCAGATCTCTTACAAACACGGCGCTTTGCAGTTTGAAAGCCTTCATTTACATTGTGCACCCACTGCTGGAATGTGAGTGATGGGAGGGCCAGAGACTGACAAGTGGATTTACAGATTTAATATTGGCCAGATTACTTTTCTAGATTTGGAAAACTCTGACCTTGTCCCAGTTTGGACCATCGTGCTTCCAGCCTGGACACTGAACACTAGTTTTCAGTTAACTTTTCCCTGTGGAAATAAACTTTTGAGGTGGTGGTTGATAATCAAAGTCTAGATCAAATCCTGTGTTTGGATGGTATCCCTTTTCTTCAGGGGATCTTTACATAAGAAAAATTGGTACAAAACAGTACTAAGAATTGAGATAACTAAGCTAGGAGTACAAAACAGTGAGTTCTCTCATCTTTTTCTCTGTAGAGTATGGCTATTTTATTTCCTAACCTATTAGATAACATAGATCACATACTCACAAGTATTGTTGAGCTGTGCAGATAGGTGGTCTCACTTGGTCATTCTACAACCGTGCAGTGGAACGAGTCCTCCTTAGCTGGAAAGGCTGACTGAAATTCAGGTTCCGCTCCAGTGGAGCTGCATTTGCATCAGCTGGAGACTGCTTTTGCTTCCAAATAGGGGAAATGAGGCCTATATGTGGAAATGAATCCCTTAAAAAGCAAAGCACATACATCCCTTTAATGATGCAATGATACTTCTCAGATTTTCCCGAATATATTTTCTGTTGTAGTATGAGTCTACCTTGGTGCTCTTTCCCAATTTTCCCCCCAAAAACTGCTCTTAAACTGAAGTAATGCAGTTAAAATTGTCCCATGTCATAGGTTATATTACTATGCAACTCCCAGATTCAGAATTTCCAGCACACTGATGGCTCTGTACAGCCCTTTTACGGTCTCTGTTTTGAAGTAACGTAGGCTGCCAACCTCGGGCCCTTTGGGACTCCAGTTCCTCCTATTCAAGAGTTCTCCTCTTGGCCATAATTTGATGCCCTAGCCATGCTGGTTAGTGGGATTTGTTTTTACCTAAAGGAGAGCTGTGCATGCAAAATACATCATTTTTTCCAAGTAAATCTCGCAGTTCAATACAAAATTTATGCTATTAGACCCATCACCTTGCTTAAGAGTGTTTTTTTCAGAAAATAGAACTGCTTAGCCTTTAATGAACTAGGTTTGAGGCTCTGGTTCACTCATGCACAAGGACCTGAGCACTGACAGTTTGGTTTCTGTCCCCAGCACCTTGCTTATCATCACCACTAAGTTCTCTTTGAAGGGGAGGTAACACCTAGTTGTTGCTTTTATCCATTTTTGTTTAGTTTATCTAAAGGAAAGCAGAAAGTTTGTTTGTTACAGTCTATACAGTCTATTCTTCTGCAAAGCCTTTGACACAGTCCCCCACAACAACCTTCTCTCTAAATTGGAGAGCTATGGATTTGATGGGTGGACTGTTCGGTGGATAAGGAACTGGCTGGCTGGTCGCATCCAGAGGGTAGTGGTCAATGGCTCGATGTCCAGATGGAGACCGGTGACGAGTGGTGTCCCTCAGGGGTCCGTGCTGGGACCAGTGCTGTTTAATGTTTTCATCAATGACTTAGCGAGATCGAGTGCACCCTCAGCAAGTTTGCGGATGACACCAAGCTGAGTGGTGCGGTTGACACACCAGAAGGACGGGATGTCATCCAGAGAGACCTGGACAGGCTAGAGAGGTGGGCCTGTGTGAACCTCATGAGGTTCAACAAGACCAAGTGCAAGGTCCTGCACCTGGGTTGGGGTAACCCCCGGTATCAGTACAGGCTGGGGGAA
>NW_009260073.1:2086091-2103205 GCF_000687185.1 Egretta garzetta
GGAGAAGCATGGCCAGCAGGTCGAGGGAGGTGATTCTGCCCCTCTACTCTGCTCTGGTGAGGCCTCACCTGGAGTACTGGATCCAGCTCTGGAGCCCTCAGCACAAGAAGGACATGGAGGTGTTGGAGCGGGTCCAGAGGAGGGCCACAAAAATGATCCGGGGGCTGGAGCACCTCTCTTAGGAGGACAGGCTGAGGGAGTTGGGCTGCTTCAGCCTGGAGAAGAGAAGGCTGCGGGGAGACCTGATTGTGGCCTTTCAGTACCTAAAGGGGGCCTATAGGAAAGATGGGGAAAATCTTTTTAGTAGGGCCAGCAGTGACACGACAAGGGGTAATGGTTTTAAACTGAAAGAGGGTAGGTTTAGACTGGATCTAAGGAAGGAATTCTTTCCAGTGAGTGTGGTGGAACACTGGAACAGGTTGCCCAGGGAGGTAGTGGAGGCCCCATCCCTGGAAACATTCAAGGCCAGGTTGGATGGGGCTATGAGCAGCCTGATCTAGTTAGCGGTGTCCCTGCTCACTGCAGGGGGGTTGGACTAGATGACCTCTAGGGGTCCCTTCCAACCCAAAACATTCTATGATTCTATGATTTTAAATTTTTTTTTTTTTTTTTGTTCCCATACAATTTCCTTGCTGGTGCATTTTGACTTGAGGTGTCTATTCCTGAAGTATCTAGCTTTTCTTTCTGTCACATAAGGTGATCTTTTTCTTCCAGTCCTAAGTAACATAACAAATACGCTAGTCATCTTCCACTGCCTTACCTACAGAAAGGGAAGGACCTAGATTATGTTCCTTCCAGACAGGAATGTTGAGATTTGTTGTTGAAATGGTACGGTATATTTCTAGTCTTTATCAAGAAAATATCTTGATTTATTTAGTTTAGCACAAGCACAGCGTCACACAATCAGATTTTAATACTGGACTGGTGATAGACCAGCTTATGTCAGTGGTGGGTGGAGTATTTGGCTTGTTTAATGCTGATAAATACAGACTTTGCTAAGGATGATGGAGATAGTGCTTTACTAGATAACAGTCTGGTCCACAAGAAATCAAGCGTCTTGCTAATATTCATCCATTCCACCTTTGTTATAGTACCAGGTCAGCCCTAACTTAATACTTTACTTTGGTGTAGTTCTTTCTTAGAAAAATGAGTAATTATTGTCTCAAAACATTAATACAACTTACTCCTTAATTAAAATATATCAAAAAATCCTGCTCTTCCAGAAAGTGCCTCCAGAGCTTCTGCCATTTTCTTTCCGTCTGTCTTTGTTTTGAAATGATTGCCTTTGATCTTCAGCAAAAGGGATTTCTAACTGCGCCTGCAGAAGAAAGCCTGAACTAGTTAAAAGCTGCTTCAGCTTCATGGCAGTTAGTCTCTCTAATTATGAAATATCCACAAATTACACCAACAGAGAACACTGCCGACATAGTCAGGAATGGCAGCTGGAAATCTGCGTTGCGTTTAGATACAGGGCGTACTGTTTGCACCTCTTGTGATGCCACTGATACGACCTGCGCTGGTGAGTGTTGACTTTGCCTCACACGGGGATGCCTGTTACGAGGGAACAGTTTGAGGGATTGCAAAATGATGGAAAAATAAATGGTCTCAATTTACTGCGCAAGTTTGTCTGCCCTGAAAGATCTAGATAAATGCTGTAGTTTTAATTTCTATTTAATTGAATGAGGGCTAAACAGCGATTCATAATGGCAGCAATTTGATTACTATCCTTTCCCCTAAAACAGCAATAAAATAAGTGATAAAAATACTAGTTTTGCTAGAGAGCTTGGTCGCCAATTACATGTGCTCTTCAGTGAATTATTTATATTTTTTATTGCCATCTCTTTTCAACATAACACTGTTTTCCTAGATCAGCCTCAGATAGTAAAATAACTTGAACTTGAAATAAAAATGTAATTACTAAAATTTCTAACTATTATGCCAAACTCAGTATCTGAACGATAGCTACAGCGTGGAATTCTTCACTGCTTTATATCAGGTAGCTGGCAGAGGCTGACATTTGGAGAAGGGATTTACAAACAGCAATCTATTACATTCTGTTGGCTTTATTCAGTCTTCTTTAGAATACAAAATGTGTTCACAAAGCTCTCCTAGCCAGAATTATCAGTTAAGTATAGCTGTTCATGGTTTTGTAGAGGTACATCCCTGTTGCTAGTTGTTTCAAAAGAGTGAATTAATAGTTTCATTTTGTGTAACAGACTTTATTTTTCCAGGTTTTTTTGAGTTTTAGCTGCTCTCCTCAGTTATAGTGATACTGGTATGAAGGCTGTATTCAGGTTTTTTTTTATTATAGGCTCCATGTTTCAGCCATTCAGACAAAAATTCAGACACAAGTATTTATTTTTGAGTGAAACTTCAACAGACAATTTCAGCAAGTGGGAATCTCTTCAGACTGTTTTACTCCTTTGTATATTTATTGAAAATGGAAACAACTATCTATACCTTTAAAAAAAAAATCATCTATCTTTGGTACTTTTCTAAAGCCTTACTGGCTTTTTGTGAGTTAGTTGCTTCTCCTTATTTTAATTTTTAAAGATAAATGACTGACATAAATTCGCTGTTTGGTTTCAAAAGGGAATGGTAAGACATTGCAGGCACCCCATCCCCTTGGGTTCTCACTTGTCATTATTTCATTTTTTTCATAATTTTCCCATTCTTTTAATAATGTTCCTATTGTCGCTGCGTTGCTGAGTCTCTGAAGAGATGAAGGGGAGACTGTGTGGTGGGATTCAGCAAGCAGATTCCCCTCCCTGAGTCCTGCAGAGACCAGTGCCAAAGGTTTTCGGAGAGCAGCCCTGTGCCCTGTCGTATTGGACCTCATAAGAAGGGACTATGGTGCCAATTCTAAGCAAGCTTTAGGTAGAGGGGAAGGATCTGGTTTCCTGAGGCACTTGGCAGGTCCTGGTGCAGGAAGGTGATGGAGGCAGGAAAGCCCAGTGAAGTCCACTCTATGTTTTTCAGTTCTCCTCAAATGAAATTAGCTTCTTATCTTAAATCACATCTTTCATGGTTTTAAGTGATCTTCCATTTTAGTCCTCAAAATCCTCCACCACGTCTCTTTTTCTGTAATGTTTTTTCACTAGAATTTTCCCACAGTTCTTCCATAATAACATCCCCATGAATAGCCAGTTTGGGGATCTTCCCCGTACAGACAAAACTTTAGGCTTTGGTCTTCAGTGAGGCAAAACTCCAACTGAAAAATAACAGTCCTCTCTCTGCGACCTGTCCTTTTATATGAATCTGCCTGCAGAAGACCAGCTGTGAACTTCTAACTATGTTGACCTTTAAGCTGGTAGCTTCAGAAGTTGGGTGGTGACAGCTCACACTTATCTTGGGCAGATTTCCAGGTCGCAGCTTGCCGATGAGGACTTGTCGATGTGTCTGTGCCAGTGTGGGCAGATCTAGGATGAGAGTCAGCCTGCTTTGCTAGTGACAGCTCTCATACACCTCGAGATAAGAAAGTGAGGTGAACAATCAGCTGCAATCTGACTGCCCAGTCTTCGGTGGTGAGCGCTGACTTTGGACTTCACCTCTGTAGTGTATGTGGGCGGTGGAGCCATCCTGCTCAGTAAGGTCTTTCTCCAGAAAAAAAGTCAGCTTTTAAAGGTCTGCAGTGCTGTGTGAATCTACGTGCCCCATTTCTATGCAGAGTTTCGAATTGGTTACATCTCAAAATAGTTTTTCCACTGATAATAATTTGACTTTCCTGATGTAGAAAGACAAGTTATATAGATAATATGAATCCAAGTTTCTTAAACTCAGGGTCTGCTGTCTCATACAGCTTAGCTACAGTGGCTCTCTTTTATTCTAGTTCTCTTATTCTATTGTTTTTCTTATGTTGTTTTATGCATTTTATATAAGAAATGTCTTACAGTATAGGCTTTCAGGAGATCATGGTTTGCTGTAATACATGGTAGGTAAACCAACCACAGTACAAAAGGATACATTCTTTTTGTGAATTGTGCTCTGAATTCCTGTAGTAAGCCACGCTTTCTGTATTATCAGAGCAATGGTACTTTCAAAACCAGAAGCTTTATGAGCAACCATGTGGTCCTGATTCATTAACCTTTCACCAGTGAAGAAGTGAAGAAGAACATGGAAAAGGCCAGGAGATGCCAGGTCAAACTTCACCTCCTGGGAATGACTGGGAGGGATTTGGAGTAAAGTTCCTGAACACTGTAAATCCCCTGCCACTGAGGAAGCAAGTAGGGCGTAGTCATCCACAGAGCAAAAGGGACCATTTCCATGCAGTGTTTTTACCTCCAAAGTCTTGCAGATATAAGAGGAGTTCTTGATTTCAGCTGAAGAATTCCAACGTGTTCAGTTCTATTTCCTCTTGGGTTTGTTTCATGCAAGTTTTTTGATGCCATGTCAGGAGAATTGGACTGATGTGCAGACACCTGCTTCTTTTCTCCCCTGTCTTATGGCTGTCACTTTTACAATAAGATTGAGATTGAAAAGGCCATTGAATGTAACAGGATAAGTGTATCAGTGTGGTGCCTTCATTTTGTTCTGGGCTCCAAATACTTCTCTGATAAGGGACCATTCTTACAGTGACCCATGCAACCTTTAGATGCTTTGACTCAGTGTCACACCGTTGAACAGTTTCTTTCAAATTCACAGGAGAATTATTTTACTACTCGTAATTCCTTATTCAAATAAAGAAAAGCCATTGATGTCCTGTAGTAGGTCTCTGATGCCACAAGCACATTCACCTGTCCTGTCAGGTTTTGTATGTTGACTCTTACTTTTATCTTTCTTGTGCTGTATCTCTTGTGGTTTAACCTGGCAGGCAGCCGAGCACTGTACAGATGCTCGCTCACTCCCCGCAGTAGGATGGGGGAGAGAATATCGTGTGAGTATGGGAGTAAGATTCATGGGTTGGGATAAAGACAGTTTAATAGGACAGAAAAGAAAGGGAAAATAATAATAATGATAAAAGAATATACAAAACAAGTCATGCACAATGCAGTTGTTCACCACCCACTGACTGATGCCTAGCCTGTCCCTGAGCAGTGGCCCCCTGATCAGCTTTTTCCTGGTTTATATACTGAGCATGATGTCATATGGTCTGGAATATCCCTTCGGCGAGTTTGGGTCAGCTGCCTGGCTCTGCCCCCTCCCAGCTTCTTGTGCATCTCCAGCCTTCTCAGTCAGTAGAGCATGAGAAACTGAGAAATGCTTGAAGAAAATTAACTCTATCCCAGCTGAAACCAGGACAATGCTGCTCAAGTGGTAAATCAGTAACTTAAGAACTCTGAGTGGCTCTGGGGAAGAAATAGTCTGGTTTGTGCCATGGAGCGTAGAATTATTTCAGGTTATCTTGCCACTTGTGTGTGCATGTGTGTCTGTCCATAAATGTAGGTAGCAGAAATGAGAGACATTCAGAAACAAGCAACTGTGATAAAACACCTAGTAAGAGGTTTGAGGATAGACTAACAAGAAACTTAAATCAAAAAACAGATTAAGAGCAGCAAAACAAAACCAGGTTATTCATCTGTTGTCCACTGAAGGTGTTTTGAAGACTCTCTTTGAAGGCTGGAAACATTGCCCGACCAGATGAGCCACAGCTTATTGGTGTGGTTCCTCCTTTATTCTTGAGGCTTTTTTCCTCACTAGCTGAATTCATGGTGCTGATGTCAGCCTTCATCATGTCTGCTCAAGTGCGGGTAGAAACATCAGTGCAGGAGGTTACATGTTTCTCCCTTGCAGCTTGACGGTCCTTGGAGTAGACTGTAGCAGCTGTTTAAATGGCACATACCATAGTGACACCGCCAAAGCAGTTTAGCTGAGAAGTTTAGAAGAGCACTGGCTCTTTCCCAGCCTCTGGAAAGCACGTACCCGGCAGAAGGTAACTGTCCCTGCTGGGGTACAGCTGGTTTGCACACAGGTGATGCCCCTGCCTTTCTAAAAAACGCTGCATGCTCTTCACCAGTGGCATCTGTTATATGCATCTGTAATCCCAGGTAAATCTGGGAATGTCTCGTTATGATGCAAATTGCTGGTGCATTAAGTTAGTAGGACGTTTGTCGGTAAAGCCAGTATTTCATCTCTGTGTTGGCACTGTGGATGAGTTTTTGATTATTTTTTTCCTACCCCATTATAAAACCAACTGGAAACAGTATGTTTGTTTGTGACAGTCGGGGTGTGTGTAAAATGATTGCTCAGTTCTTTTGTTCTCATCGTTTTCACAGAATCACAGAATCGCAAGGGTTGGAAGGGACCTCGGGAGATCATCTAGTCCAACCCCCCTGCTAAAGCAGGCTCTCCTAGAGCATGTTACATGTTCATGTTCATGTTTTGAACAAGTAGTCTTTTAGATGTTGTAAGTAAACCCAATGCGGATTTTTTGATTGGTGTGGGGGTGTCTCTGTTTTGATAAGATTACTTTGATTAGCAGAAATATATGCTCTGCTACCGTGCATTGAGAACGAAGGTGCTGTGATGAAGAGGATAGAGTACACAACAATTCCAGATTTTTCTTTATATGCTGTGTTTTAATGTACTTGAAGCTAAACCTCATTAGAAGAGTGAGTTTAACTGATGGTATTAGCTGCTATATTAGAACTTTGGTAGGTAGCGTATTTTTTTCCTCTCGTAGGCCAGTCAAATGAGGCTTTGTCACTTTACTTTGAGCCTTAATAATTTGGTATGTTTTTCTGGTGTTCATTTACACAGGAACTGTACAACAGCAGTACCAGCTGTGCACCACTTGTAGACCCGTGGAAGAACTGTTCATGCCTTAGTAACATTCGTTAATTTTCTTCCCCACCCCTGTTCCCAGCAGATATATGGAGTGATCAGTCATTTCAGACAGACCCAGACTTACCACCTGGATGGAAAAAAATCAATGATATTGCTGGGATCTACTACTGGCACATACCAACAGGAACAACTCAATGGCAACGTCCCGTGTCCATCCCAACGGATCTGCAGGGCTCACGGAAAGGATCACTTGGTTCCATTACTCCGTCTCCTACTCCAGAAACTGAGGTAACACACTGTGTCTTCTTGTGGGCTACATACTGTAAAGAAAATTTAAATAATTTTCTGAACTTGCAGGTTTAACTGTTAACTAAACTAAACTTTAGATTATGAGGCCTGATAATATCCAAAGTGTAGCTGTTTGTTGATGATACATCGTAAGTATCTGTTTTCTATGTGCATTTTCTAATGGCCATGCCTCATGAAACATCCTAAACTTTGGATGTGTAGCATGAAATCAGACATATCTCAAATAAATTAGACAGCTAGTGCCTGATTAATGTTAAACTACTGCAGTTCTGTAGCATGTGCTGAAGTGTTGCTGCATTATATTGATACAGGATACATAAATTTTTTGTACGTTATAGCAGTCTTTTGGCTGGACTCTTTGCATCTTCTTTCTTTTTGGTTCACTTGGTGGGAATATCACACAAAGACATGTGAGTCACCATTTGAGACACTAGTTCCTTTACAGGGTAGTTGCTATTGAATAAACATCAAGTATTCTCCAGTGTAAGTCTCTTAACATCCTGCCAATAGAAAATACCTGCACAAGTGGATCACTCTGTTGCAGTCAGTCTTTTAACTAGAACCAGAAGAAGTGCACTCTTCAACATATGCTGAAAGATCAATATGCGATACCGCCTTTTAAAATAATCCTTTGAGGCACAATCCAGGGGGTTGATTGATGTCATATAAGTAGAAAAACAAAATAAATTGTCAGAAAGAAGAGCATGCTTCAAAAAATGCAGTCACTTTGGTTTGGTATGCTGGGAGGACTTCTATGGAATGAAATACTAACATAAAATCAAATTGTTTTGAAATGAATTCTTTTTCAGAAGAAAGTCCATAGTTTTATGAAATAAAGTGAAGTCTTTGTACTAGCTTTGAGTTTTTGATCAGGCAATCCTTAGGGTTTGGTTTTGTTGGTTTTTTTGGTTTTTTGTTTTGGTTTTTTTTTTAGAATGTATTTAGATACGACATTTTTTCTGTTCTTTATTTTGTTGATATATGCACCAAAATAGCTTAAATGAAAGTTAAGAGGAGTTAAGGACATTCAAGTATCTATTACCATCTTGACCCTGAAACTTTTATCCTGTATAGGCTTAAACAAGTACATTCCTGTTCATTATTTTATGAAGATTGCTCCCACATGTTCATAAATGCTACTCATAAGGTTTGCAAACTTGTCCACAACATTTCACTTATGGTTTACATCAGTCAAGCTCCTGTGGAATGTACTGTGCGCCAAGCACACTGGAAATTATTTCTGAGAGGGTTCATAGAGAAAGAACAGCAACTGTTATCATTCAGCTAGAAAACAAGAAAAAAATAGTCCAGAAATGCTGAATATAATGTGCTGCACTTGCTTCCAGTATAAATTCTTGTAATGTACACGTGAGTGATATAACTTCACCATTAAGTATTTTTTTTACTCTAAAATATGGAGAACAGGTCTTTAATTAGTAAGTTGTAAATGTCTTTCACAAAACCCCGGAAATCTGTATCGTTGGTAAGAGGGAAAATGCTTATATTAATTTCAAATGTTTTTTGCCTCTGTTTAAAATGTCTTTACAATGAAAATTTCAGACCCTGCTGGTAATGTGGCAGATGTACCTTTAACATTTCACAATTTTGTTTGCTTTAAATGAAGAATAGTTTGTGATTATAAATAATGATCATTAATTCTCAGCAGCATCATGGAGAATGAAATGTATGAATTGTAACAACATAGAATTTAATACAGTGTAGGTGTATTAGATAAGACATTTGAGGAGTCATTCTAAAATGCCATGTATGTGAGTACGTAGTAGGCTCATCTAGGTTTTGATATGGCAATTCTAATTCAGCAAGGAATTTGATCCAGAAAAGATTTATTCATATACAGTTCTGTGGCAGCATCAAGACCATATAGAGTAGTGTAAAAGATGATACCGAAAATAAGCAAAATTTGTGTTAGTATGATATTGTATGGTTATTTGAATTGTAGGTATAGACGAAAGCATTTGTCTATGGAAGGTTTCTGCATTCATTGATAAGCATCTTACCATTATTTAAACAGTACTGATTTTTTTTTTTTTTTACTTGGTGTTTATGAGGATAGCATTGCAAGAAAACACCAGCAGACTTACAGTAATGGAGTTCTAAATGAGAGCGTGAACTGGGCTCAGGACTTTGTGCACTGCCTAATTCTGAAACTGCTACAAAGAAGGGGCGTAGCTGGAGTTACAATGAGAACTGTTAGAAAAAGTCTTGCATTTCTTGGAACCACAGATGTTGAGCTTTATTAAGAGGGAACTGGAGGAGAACTGCTGGAACTGAGCTGGTTCTTTCTGCTACAGAGCAGTAAGAGGGAAATAAGTCATGGGGTGGGGTTAAGAGATAGGGGTAGGTAATGAAATAATTTATAATCTAGATTTAACAGTGTCAGCTATCATGAATCTTCGGGTTTTGTCTCTCTGCAATCAGTACTTGCCAGCAGCTAATCATCTTCAGATCACTTGCAGGTGGTATTGGTTTCAGTCCCTGTTCACTGCACTGTAGCCTACCCCAGGTACTCCCCCTCTCGCTCCCCGTGAGGGATTCCCCTGGATGTCTGTGATATGGTCAATCTTACACTTCACAAAATATGAAGAATTTGATCTGGTATAGGGGCTCCCAAACACCTTTTATCCCAGCGCTACCATTGGCAGCAACATTTGTGGTGGACAGCTTCCAGCTCCAAGTTGGACCACGTGTGAGCTATGCACTGCTAGTTCCCTCATTGCTGAAGCCTGTCCTCCAAGATAATCTGGTCTGGGAGGGCTGGTTTTGCTCATTCCCATGTGCTAGAATTTTTATTGCTTGCTTCCAAAAAGGTTGGGGAATATATAGGTTTTAGGCAGATGAGAGAGTATAATCTAGGATTGAAGACTGGCATGGGTAGCCTTTCATATCTGTCCCAATAGGCTTGTGGGAGTCCATAAAAAATACTTTTATCTTTATCGCATTTGTCTGTGAAGCATCATGTGCTAATCTTGAGATGAGTTTATTTGGGCTCTACCAGCTTTTGAGTTTGTCAAATAAACATTTAGAAACACCTTCCCCCCCCCGCCGAGTAATGCCTTTTTACCCTTTGTCATCTTCCTTCTTCTCTCCCCCGCCCCCTTTTTTTTTTAATTATTTTGTGTCCCTGTCTCTTAAATGATGTGATATACAGAAGCTTTGCTTCATTTGGTAGAATGTGGCTCACAGCTGAGGGCAATAAACAAAGAACAGATCAAGTCAGCCATTTTTATGTTGTAGCTTATTCTGGATATTTAGCATAAAGAAAAGCTGTTACTGTTGTTGAACAGAGAATCAAAAAAAATATGGGTTGGGAGGAATGATGCTGTAATGAATACAAATGGCAGAAAGGGTTTTAAAAAGGAAAAAAATATGAAAATGTCTTGCTTTTGCACAGGCAGCAAGGCAATTTTTCTTTCACAAGATAATCAGTAAATTTCAATCCAAAGCAATTATGGGTTAAGCATTATGCGAAAATCCTGCAGATTTAACAAAAATGCTAATAAATGCTAAATATGAATAACCTGGAACATTCCTTCCCTTCCTCCCCCTCAAAAGCATGAAAATATATTTTGGGTTTGCACAGATGATTAAATTTGACTTAGTTTTAGATGGCTCTTTTCTCCTGTGTGTTGCCAAATGACTTCCTTTGTGAGTCCTTGTCTTTTGTAACATTCTCTTCCAAATTTTAGAGATTTTGCTGCCTCTTTCCCATTTTTTGTGCAGAGAGAAAGACATAGGGTTTAATTTTCACGAAGAGGTTCTTGGAGATCATGGCAGAATTTGGTGATGGTAGTTGTGTTGTCTTATAGCCTGACTCATCCCAGGCCTGGATCACCTCTAGAAGTTCTTCTGTAGGTAACATAACCACTAGCAGCTAATAATTAATGAGGAGGGGCTTAGGAGGAAAAGCTAACAACTCAGTTAATTCAAAGGCATGTTAGGGAAGACTTACTCCTGGGAGTTGTTTTTCACAAATAATTTTTCCAGTGGGGTTGTACTGAAAACACTTCTGAGGTGAGAGGTCCACCCTGCAAATTAATGCATCGGGCCATATTAATAGGTACTGCTTCATCTTGGGGCTGAGCTGGACAACCTGGGAGAGCTCATCGTAAAAGTGGTCGCTAATTACAGGAATACTGGATTTGATGAAGCCACAAAAAGGTGGCTCTGAGTCTCTCAGCAGCCAGGTCTTCTGTCCCACCTGGCTCTTGTTCAGGACTGTGGGGTTTCTGTCCCTGTGGGGAAGAGAAGAGGGGCAACTCCAACATCAGCTGCTCCTTCCAGGCTTTAGAGAAAGATGAACCTTAGGTTGCTGCAGTGGTAAATGCACTGCTACTTGCTTGACTGTACCAGTGAATGCCTCTTGAAAATGTTGAGAAATGTGAATGGAAAATGAGAGCATGGGTGGTTGGTTTGGGGTATTTTTTGGGTTGTTCTGTTTTTAAAAAAGTTGCTAGACTTTACTTTTTCAGCAAGAAATCTCTCTGCACTCCTTACTAATCCTCCTTCCCTTCACTGTCCTTTTCTTGTGTTTTTCCTCTGTAAACATTTGATTTTACCTTGTATGTATCTTATCCTTGTATATATCATTGTGTTTCAGTATTTCTAATTCCAGTAGTGTTAGGGTTTTTAACAAAGGTGCCAATCAAATGGAAATTCTAATGTTTCCCCTTAATTGTTTTTTATCAAAGGCTGTAGCAGCTGTGGCCAACATTCATATTCAGATTCATTTTGCTTGCTTTTAAGATCATAGTTAAAGAGTAATTTCATTGTCTGTTCCTAATTTATATTAACTTTCCTTGTTTCAATCATTTGTTTTGGTAAGTAACTGTTAGAGGCTTGTCTTCTCTCCCCTTTCCTCCAAATGCCATGGTATAGTGGAGTAATTAGTTGAAGTTTGAGGTGATCTGTTCCCTAACCCATCCTGTAAATATCAATGCTAACAACAGTGTCTTGTGTTTTTTTTCTTTTTCTTTCTTTTTTTTTTTTAATCAATGTGCTTCTTTCTGTGTGAATAATTATGTGTCTAGAAACAGCCATGGAGTGATTTTGCTGTACTGAATGGGGGAAAGATTAATAGTGACATTTGGAAGGCAAGTATATTGTCAGATTTTAGAACCTTTAATACTGTTACCCTTGTTTTTTGCATGGCAGTGGCTGTTTTTTTTCCCCTTTTATTTTTCCATGAATGTCATTCATAAGCTAGGCCAAAGTGAATGGGGGTACTGCTAGGGATGTCTAGCTCACAAACATGCTGCCTTTTCTGATCTTTCCACTTGGGTTGGATTCAGCCTAAACTAGCAGGGCAACTGCCATGATGTAACAAGTAAGATGCCTGCACTGAATGAAATGCAGCTTGAGAATATATGCATGCCTCTTTTCAACTTCAGCCAGAAATACTATCGCTTCTTTGCAGGGAGGATTTAATTTCCCTTTGAAATAAGAAATAACACGGTGGTGTACTTAATACTATATTAATAGCACTTAATACTATACTAATAGCACTGCCTTTATCTCTAGGACCTGCATGCAGCCACTGTGAACCCAGACCCAAGTCTGAAAGAGTTTGAAGGAGCAACATTACGCTATGCCTCTTTGAAGCTCAGGTACAATGACTTCAGAAGTCACCATGGAATGACCAGCTCCATTTTGTGCTGTGCCTGTAATTTTGATATGATTTTCAGATTTATTTTTGTCTTTTTTTTTTTTTTTTCCCCCTGTAACAGGAATGGTCCACAATCTGATGATGATGATTCTTGTAGCATCAACAGTGATCCAGAAGCCAAGGTCTGTAAGACAATCCACAATGGGATACCAATTAAAAAATTGCAATTGTAAATATAACTTGCAAGGTGCAGAATGTCTCCTAGGTTTTGAAATTAACTGTGCTTCTCCTTTTGGCACAATGTGGATTGACCATGTGAGACTAGTTCCATCAAAGGACTTTGCAGATTTAAAGTTTCATTCAGTTTGGTCAGGAAAGTGTGACTTCTTTTAAAATCACATAAGCCAAGAAACTGAGTGTTACAGCTCAGGATTCTACTGTCCAACTGTAATAACTGACCCCTTGCACAACTAAGTGAGTTTTCTGTCCTGAGTGAGAGAGGGTTCTGTTGTTTGTCATGGCTGGATAGCTTCCTGGGGCATTTGGTGACAGAATTTGCTCTTTATTCTCGAGCTTGTCCCTTTTTTAAGTACTCTTCCTTGTTTATGTGGCTGCTTGAACTTGCAGCTAGTAACAAGGAAATTACTTTTTAGAACAAGAAACTTTGTATTTTCAAACAGAGAATGCAACCTAATTTGAGGATGAAATTTATAGAGAAAAATGAGACCATTATGTGAACAAGCACCATAATTAAATTGGAGCCTTTACTGTTGTAACCTAAGGTTTTTGAGGAGAAAGAAGCAGCAGAAGGTTTTGAATGCTTGTATACATATATCCAGGTTTGTCTTGTTGATGGTGTTGCCTTGTGCTTGCTTCCATTATTAAGGATGTATGTGAATCTCTATAATTAGAAATCCAAGTAATTGAAATAAGTGTTTTGGCTGTGCCATACACCTGCAGCAACTGACAGGATCAGAAGCTACTTACATGTAGGAAGACAGGATGTAACAGTGTTAATAATTACAATAGCATTAATGATACATTTTAGGAGAGAAAATGGACTGATCAGGGTACTTAAACTTCTTTGTCATCTTGATTATTTGGCTTGTGATGTTTAAATCAGATGTGAATGAATGTGTTTGGCTTGGCAGGCTGGCAGTTAAAAAGCAAGGGTTTCAGCTGTGCTCGTTACAATGACAAGCACTAAATTCTGAGCACAGAAGGGAGTAACAGTAAATGGAGTTGGAGGAGTGATGAGCATTAGGTAGCAGTCCTCAGAAGCAGAAAGCTGTTCCTTTCAAGATAAGCCTTATGGCGTGGGAAGAATTACAGGGAGATGGCATTTTGATATGTTTGACTTTCCTAGGTGATTTGCCCTGGGTAGAATTAGGAGCCCTTCCTGCATGGAGAACGATGGCAGTATTTGTGTGGGCGAATAACTCGTGTGTCATCATCTTCCTTCCCTCTCTGGCTTGCTCTTTAAACTTCCAAATTTGTGGAACTGATACCCATCCAGTGTCAGGGAAATGGGTCAATCCCAAAAGCTTGTCCTCTTTTGTCTATAACAGCTGGTTTTGTTTCTCCTGTTTAGGCAAAACTATGCTGATGATGCTTAAACGGGAGATCAAAACTGAGCACTGAAGTGTTCGCTGAAGTGACTGAGAGGAGCGAGACGAGAAATAGAGGAAAAACTATACGTGTTTGGGTGTTGTGGTTTTGGGGGTTTTGTTTGTTGGGGTTTTTTTAAATCACTTGAATCCAAGCACCTTACCTGCTGTCTGTCACTGCCTGATGTTGTGCAGGGGTCACTGGTAGTGACCGCGTGTGTGGTGCTGTGGCTGAAGCTCAGCGGTGCTGATGTTGCTTTGCAGCGGGAGAGGCTCTGGGCAGAGCTGTTCAGTGCATCGGCCTCTGCCCCGAGGACAGGACAAAGCAGCTGCTGAACGACCGTACCCATAGGCATGGGAAGTGGTCTGGAAACAGCAGGGAAAATTTTCACCTGTGGAAAATGCTCTGGGATCTTTAATTCTCCCATGGATGGGAAAGGGGTGTGGTAGGTGGATTCCTTGCTAGCCCATTTTATTTGCAAAATATTGCGAGACTGAAAGAATTCTGATAGAATTTGAAACTGATAAGCCGAGACTTGGAAAATCAGATTTTTTAGCCCCTTAGGCTTTCCTCTGCCACATGACATGCCTTAACTATATATGACTGAAGCTTGCTTTTGTATGGTAGCAAGCACAGATACTTTTTCTTCATTTCAGCATAAGAGAAAGATTATTTTTTTTAACTCATTAAACTCTATATTGGAAGAATTTGTTAAAATGAACCTTGTTAGAGATATTTTAAAGATCTTAAACCTATTTAAATCTATTCATGACAGTGGCCAGTACAATTGAAAAAAAATTAAATAAAATAAATTAAATAAAAAAATTTAGTTTCCTCAGTGGCACTAATGCTTTCAGCAAAGGGAACCACACCACCTTGTGGAAAGCTGAAGTAGTTGTCTTCCCCCAGAGTCTCAGCTTCTGCAAAGATTGTAGCACTACAAAAACGTTAGTTTGGGGAAAAGTCTGTCATATCATTCATGTAATTCTTATAAGAAAAGTGATTTATGCAGCAGCACAGTTAAGCATTCAAAATTGTCAGTAAACAACAAATGTTTCTCTATACATCATGTGCTTAAGATGCAGTTCAGAGCTTCATATCCTTGGCATCTAGGTACAGGTTGTCTGCACAAGGCCATAAAACAGAAGGGAAAGTGGGAGAAAGGGGAGAATGATTACATCCAGCTTCTTGATTTCAGTAATTTATTTCAGTAGGAATTTCCAGAAGAGATGGCTCATTGCACTTGACAAGGATCCTAATTCTGCATGTGAAACATGCACAACTGGAAATGAGTTTTGAATTGGTACTTCCCAGGAGACAGATCATAACCTTCCTGGTTAATTTATAGAGCAAGCTGCGCCTTTCTAATTGAGTTTCAAGGGAGGTAAAAAGATGCTTTTACCAGTCCTGGACTGTAAATTCCTCTGGGCTGTCTCTTTTTACATTGTTGTAAAATATGGTGGCCATGTGTAAAAGTATAGAAAGATGCTAATTTTTTCCTTGCAGTTGTGTGAAGAAACCGAACCTCCTGGGGAAACCTCTCTCTGTCCCTAGTGGGATGGGATGAAAAATAGAAAGTTCATGTGACTCAGTTTCTCCAAAGTCTTTTCAAAATTGGCCTGTTTGGCCTGACATTTGGGCTTGCCTTTATTCTCTGCTTTTAAATGTGGATTTCTGCGAAGGCTTAATTTAGTCTTTCTGTGTTAAGCATGAATTTTTGAATTCCCTGTGCACATTAGCCTGTTCAGCAGAGCTTCACTTTCCAGCCTTGCCATTTTAGAGTAGTTTCAGCTATACATCACTGTCTACGAATGGGAAGAATGTATTTATACCTGTGGAAGTACTGGGCAGTTGCTCTAAAAGTCTGTTTTCTACTTTAGAAACCAGTAAATGCTTAGGATTGCAAAAGAAAGGAAGAGAAGGAGACTATTTCCAAGAGGCATAGAGGTAGGAGATGCTGATACCAGGTATTTAAATATAATGACTTATCTGTAGGTGAATGAAAACACAGTTGGAGACATAGGAAATGAGTTGTTGATGAACCTTGGATTACCTGGGCATTGGGGATTAACCAGTTAGGCTCTTTGGAGTCATGTGAGGGATGTTTCTGACAAGCTGACTTGTCAGACCACTTGTGGCTGTTATGAAAGTGGCCTATAAATAGAACTATGGAAATAATTTTACAAAACACCATGTGAGCCCCAAAAAGTTAATATCCATCTCTCTGCTGCTTTTCTTGCTATGGAGGCCGGTATGTGTATTTTGGAGACATCCTTCCTACATTTGCTTGTTTCTGGGCTTTTCCAAAAGCAAATATCCTGGCTAGACACAGGACCATAAGTAAATAATCAGCGTGTCTTCTTGGTGGTGGAGATGAGTCTGATTCCTGATGCAAGTGAAGACTTAGAGAGGAGGAGTTTTTGCCACGTCTAGCAATTCCAAGAAAGGATCATCTTTTCACACTGAAGTCCATAATTCTCCCTCCCAGTCAGAGTAGCTACTAAAATTATGGGTGCAAACAGGGAGTATTCAACATTTTCCAGCAGTTTTGCAGTCCACCTCATGCTGCATGTAATCTTCTCTTGAGCACATGAAACACTACAAAAAGCCTCAGTTTAATTAATTTCAACTAATGGACTCAATTAATTAAATCTGAGGAGTTTATTCCATCTTAATTCTTCTTACCAAAAAAAAGATTAAAAGAAAAATCAGGCATCTTCAACAGTTTTCTTCCAAAATGGTGCTACTTGGTTTCTGGAATGGGATTTTTTTCTTTCAAAAACAGTCCTTGGTTTTCATTACCTAGGAAATAGGACTTGTTACAGGGTAGAGGACTAGAAGAAATCTTTAA
>NW_009260073.1:2103216-2113521 GCF_000687185.1 Egretta garzetta
AGGGAAACACAATATGTAATCCCATGTATTAATTTCAGGTTTCTTCTTAAACATCTTTGGGGTTTTTTTTTGCCTTGACTAGGCTTACTGACAAACTGACTCAAGTATTATCTTCCTTTGATGGTCAAAAAACCTTTTAACCTAAACTTTTTGAGGCCATTTTTTATCCTCTTATTCTATGTTTAGCCATCTTCTAATGCATTTATAGCAGGCAATTATGTCTCTTCAGTTTAGTTTTATTAAAGTAAACAAGCTAAGTGCTTTTAATTATTCATAATGAGGCTAGTAGGGTGGCCATCTTCTTATGGGTCCCTGTTTCCCTGACTGTTGTAGCAGCTCTGTATTTTCTGTCTTTTATTTTTAACTGTGGGCCATCAGATTCATTACCTTGGATGGAGTTTTTCCAGGGTCTTGTAGGGTAACTTTAAAATGTCCATATTCTCTATTAGAAAGTTCTTGACGCATGATTTCATTTATTTTTTCAAATCCAATTATGGCAACTTAAGCCATAATTTTAACCAGTGTTTATAAGTTTGTAATAGTGAGCGGAAGAAAAGTTATGATCTTCATCTCAACAACTTGAATAGCACCTTGGTCAGGAGGGGAGAGTTGGTTGTTTTGATTTGTTTTTTCAAATAATCTTCTTGCCAGTAGCTGAAAGTTTCGTGTGAACAGCAGAATTTTGTGTTTTGGGGATTAGCCTAAACAGTGTGTACACTGTTCTTTTAATGCGAAGCTACTCCCAGTAGGCAACTAAGTGTGTCTTTGGAAATACTGATTTTCCATTGATGAGAGAGTGTGGAAGTGCAGGAAAGCTTTCACAAAATGCAGGAAAGCAGATTATGCTCAGTGTTCGTGTGGATCTTCCTTAAATTATGTTCTTAAGTATTTTAAATCAAAAGAACTATACAGTAAGAGTTAAGTAGTTTTAAAAAAAGTTGTTTCATTTTGGTATTGGCATATCTTAGGCTTTCAGAAGGAAGAATGATAATCTGGGAATAAAAACTTTAAAAAAACCCCAAACAAATAAACCCCCAACGTAAAATCAAAATAAGCATTGTAGTGGAGTTTGGGGTTAGGGTATTTTCTTTGTTTCTCTACAACACAAAAAGGTGCCCTTAGTTTCTTCTCCCTCTCACCATCTGAGTAGTAATTTTAGTAGCTTTCAAAACTATGAGTCAAAACACAGATCTGCTGTTTGAAACATCTGGTGAATAATCAAGAAGAGGTCAGTCTTGACTGTTACTGTAGTATACCGAAAGTTTGACCATCTTTCCATCCTTGCAACTTCTAGACAGCACTGGTGAGTGATAGGGACGGCAGTTTTAAACTGGTTGGTTGGTTCTGAATCTGGCTGTCTGCCATGAGCAGTACTAAGGCACCCTCCCAGCTATGGAGATGCTGCAGGTAAATGATGCAAGTGCTCAAAAACATTCTGCTTTGAAAGCAGTTTTAGAAATAGCAAACTAAAGCACTAAAATCCATCTCCTTGACAATTTTTTTTTTAATAGTGTCTTTTTTGTTTTGTACATTAGAACTTTTGGAGAGTGTGTTTGCTCATTCATTCTCTATCTGTGATTGATACTTATTACTGTTGACATCTGTTGTGTCATTATATGATGTTATAAGTGATAACATCATGATGTGAGGTATATCGTAATACAGATTTCCATCTAGAGGATATTTGCTTCCACCTTGTCCCTAAATGGAGTCTTGTTTAATCAAGTATGAAAATTAGTCCAGGACAGAGGAAGACATAGTGTTTTCCCAAGTCTAAGTAATTTACTTTTTTAATGGTGTACAGAATTACAATATGTTTAATTGTTATAATATTTGTAAAATATAAATATCTGGGATAATGTAGTTTAATTTTTTGAGCCATTCAAGATTATAATTAGATCCTGCAAAAAGTTACATGTCTCTTACTCTTAGAAATCCCACGTATCTCTGGGATCTAATTAGATGCAAACCTTTCATGCAGGATCAGGGCATGGGTGGTTGAACAGCAGGAGAGATGTAGAGGAAGAGATTTTACTTGTAGCCTTCCTTAGAAAAATATATCACAAAACCATTCCTCGTGTGAAAGAGAATGGAAACTGCTTTAAAATTTAACATTCATTTCCAGGTTTGTGATGCAATAATTATGTCTTGAATTTGGGGGCATTATCAGTGTTTGCTTTATTAAGGTACGCTGTACAAAAGGTTTGCATTGGCTGCTGGATTTCTACAGGACTGGGAGAAGAGGAGTTAAAATATAAGAACACTGTTGTTTCAAATCAGAATACCTTCTTGGCCCGTGAAGTTCCAGTATTGACAGCGACTTTGCCGCAGGTCTGTGACCAGGAATTGTTGGAGTAGTAAGAACATAGATAGTAATTACATTACAGGAGGATAAATGATGCAGATGGGAGCTGTGTGGGTCACACTTCCCTTGAAGCAATTACTACCCTGAGAGTGCTGTGGGTGGCCAGGCTGCATGGGCAGTTTAGGTGCACACCAGTGGCAGCTCTTGCCATGGGGAGGTGGCTTCCCTGGCTGCCAGCTGGGCGAGCTGGCACTGGAGCCAGCGTGCCCTGCCTCTAAAATTGCAACTGTGGGGAACCGAATGCACTGCCAGGGCCTCCAAGTAACAGGAAACCATTTCCAAAGTGAAACAGTGCTGTTAAAATTGTAGCTACTCTACCAGGAAGTGCCAGCCATGTTGGAGAAAACATGAATATACCCAATCTTTTTTTTCTTACGGTGATGTTTCTTACAGTGGGGGCTGTTGAAGATGGATGCTGAAGTGGCAGCAGTTGAAGATGGCTATTGCTTCACTAGATCGAAGTGCTGGTGTCATCTTCAGTACCATTTCTCATGATACATGGTGCAGTTTTTCTTGGCCGGGGTCTGTGTACAGCGTCTTGCTGTATAGGACCATTTAACAAATGAAAAACCTAGCTGCTGCTATAAGAGATTATTTTTTCCCCCTTAGAAGAATCTGCACTTCCTAATATTTTAATGTTTCTTATTTTTCCTTGGTTTTAATCACAATTTATTCACCATTTTGTGGTGCAGCACAGTAAACTTTTTGGGCCAGCAGTGCTTTGTGTATGATTGATGAAGGAGCCCTCAGGAGAGGACAGAAACTGCGTACTCGCATCCCAGAGGCAAAAAGCTCCTGTTGCCATTCTGCAGACCGATGACTTTAGTGCACAGGGAGCTTCCAGTTTGGCTCAGCCTCTGCTGATATTGCTGGCAGACCTTCCCATCAGCTTGCCAGCATCTTTCCTAATACACTGCAGAGGTAATCACAGCTTGCAGCCTTCATACTCCCCACTGGAGACCAACCATTTCACCTCTAAACCAATACATAGCCTCTGTCAGCTCCAGCTTTAGAATGGCCTGTTGATTGTGAACTACCTCTTGAATGTCTGTTCATCATCATCATCATACTGTAAAATGAACTGATCGGGTGATATTTTTGTATTTCTCTTCAATTATTTATGTTAGCTTGCCAGTTTGGGGTGGCTCAAGGAAATAGCCTGCTCGAGGCTGCAATGTCACAAAGTTTACCATTCCATTGCATAGATTTTTAATGAAAAAAGTACCTATTGTGTATATATGTGTGTGTATGTGTATTAAAAAAAAATGTATTTTTATATATGGTGTATATATGTTATATGTTGTATATACAGAGTTTAAAAACAGCATGGTACAACCTTGGTGCATTATTTGTCCGTTGTGGACCTGCTGAAAGGGACATTTATAGAGGAAGTTAATTTAAAAATCCATTAAAATGGAACATTGTGTTGAATGACAGCAATAGCCAGAGATAGCTCTAGCCAGCACATATATTTATTTTGATATTAGTTCTAACTCTAAATTTCACTTTTAAAAAAACAACAGAGGTCTTCCGTGCCAAAATTTCCTGCATTTCAAAGAGAAAAGGGAGTGGGAGGTAATATTTATTTCCTAAGAGATTTAAAACCATGAGATGCAGTACATCGTAATGCCGTGTTGCTTCTGTGTGGGTACGTGTTATTCCATATGCTTGAAGATGATTGCTCCGCCGTGCTGCAGGGAGGCAGTGTTGGCAGTAAGTGGGTCCTCAAATGTGGGAGGCCCACCAAGTGCTCAAGATTTCTGCACTTGGGATTCGTGTTCGTTTGAATCTTTTTCAGAGAGTGGGAATCGATCAAAAGTGATTTAACTTCATTGACTCTGGATCCTGTCACAAACATAATTTCTGCAGAAAACAAATTACTCTTAACAATGTTGCTTCTAAAGAGACATGAAATCCTGACTCTAGTGAAGATGGAAGGCTTTTCTCCATTGATTCAGTAAGGTTGAGAGTTCACCTAAAGGTTTTTTCTTTTTTTTTTTAAGTTGGATGTCATGCATATTACCTTTGAAATTACGCACCAGAGTACTGAATAAAGTGCTGCTGGCCGCATTAGAACCACTGACATCTATCAGCTTGCAGAAGAGCCCTCATCAGAAAAATACAGCATTTAAGGTCAGAGATAACAAGTGCAGAGCATTAAAGATATGCATGCACACATTCTTTCATGCCTTGTAAACTCCTGCAGGGCTTGTCTTTACTGACAAAGCATATGTGTGTTTGTTGGGGTCATTTTCATGTGTTACAGAATAATGAAACCTGCTTGAGTTATCCTAACAGTTCAGTTATTCTGCAAGATCGACCCTAATTTGAGCATCGTTGCAACAATCACCCTTTATTAGTCTCTGGTGAAAAATGAGACTGCCTTTTCTTCACAGAGGAAGCATGTTTTTTATTTCACTGTATTAAAATGAAACCCAAAACACCCTTAATAGCTCAAAGCAAAGTCCATCATTGCTTTAGGACGTGATGTCAAAGTATCTGCAAAGCATTTAAAATCAAAGCCTTTACTGAGAAGACTGGAGAAAAGAATAAAGTGATTTTAATTTCTTCAGAACTACATATAGCAAAAGGGTATTAGTAGAGAATAATAGCATCCATTACATTTTCGCTCAACTGACTAGATTTTTTAGTTGATTCAGAAATACAATAGTGAATAAGAAATTGGGATTCAGAAAAATCTTGAACCAGCACAATGGTCTGCAACATTTTCTTGCCTTGATAGAGCAGATTTGACCTCTGGCTGTGAGCCAGCAGGAACCACCGAGACAGAAGTGTTAAGCTCAAAAACAAGAGAGGGAGTTTTGTCATCCTACGCATTGGAGTCTGCAAGTCTGGAAAAAATGAGACTGTAGTGTCTTGGAAAATGAGTAAGGGACTGTGAAAGCAGAAAGTTCAATATTGACCTGCTCTAGAGAAGTAATTTATTATAAAGGCTATTTTAGAGTATTTGTAAAGCCCTCATGTTTTATTCCACAGAAGTTTAGTTTACAATCATCTGCTTGAAATAGCAATTATTAGTGGATTTCTGAATTCTGTTGTGACATGAATATCTGTGTTCTTATTTTTGTATGGCATGCACATTTTCAGCATTCAAATAATACAACATGAACTGCAACAGAAAGCTGGAAATGTTGAATAACCTTATCAGTATGCTTTTGATTCTGCATTTTGAATTTTTTGGAATTAAGAATTTTTATGTGACAACTGTCAGTATTTCTCTGAGAAAACTGATACATTGCAGTCTATTAATGTCAATGAAATGAAAGTTTGCTTGTTCATTAATTGTGTAAGATCTCTTTATTCTTCTGTTACTCAGTTTAGCTTTGATCATCTCCAATATTTTCATCTGGAATCAGTGCAAGCTTTCTTCATGTATAGCCAGCAAATATACCAAAACATATTTTTTTCTTGGAATAGGGTGGCTATATTTTAAGATACTTGATCTTCCAAAGCATAAAATTAATATGATAGTTTATTCTATTTTTAAACTACTAAATAAAGTGTAAGTGAAATTTCTAGGATTATGTTGGCTGCATAAGAAACGGTTAATTATGTGACCTACATGCTGTGTCTCGGGCATGAGCCTGCTCAGTGGTCTTTGATAAAAACGCCTTATTAAATACTGTAATGATTTACGTATGTCTGCAGACAGAGATAACCTTAAAAAAGAAAAAAACATAAAGGGAAACAAAGGGAAATCCAGGTCCTTTAGGCTCAGCAGTAGAGAAGAAATTAGTAGCACAGATTTAAATCATGAAGGCAGAGATACTGTAATGTAGATGTTCATAGTGGCTACCAACAGCTGTGTGATCCGAAAAACAATCGGTCCGTGTATTTGTAATATTCATTAGTTTGTTGTTCTCAACCTGATGTTCTAATCCAATTTTTCCCTGTAATGGAATCTTTCTACCCATGCCCTTATGATACATACAGTTCCCAATGCTACTCTGCTGTCGGTCTAGTACAATTGATCTCTTGCCCTCTGTCTAGTAGGGGATTGTATCTGCTTTGGTTTTCTTGAAATAATTTTTTTTTAAAGGTGCATGGTTAGCACTACATTAGGCAACAGCTAGAGTGTGGCATTTGCTTACATGCAGAGATTTGTCACGGTTCTGCATTCCTGTCAAAGCTTCTTCTGGAGTTCCTCTTGGAAAAGCTGCTGCAGAACGGAACCCTACCCTGTGGTGAAGGGTTTGCAGTGGCAAAGAGCAGATTCATTCATTCCTTCAAACCCAAAGCTCCCCAGCTTTAGGCAATGTTTTAGATCAGAACTGCATTGTGAGGGAGTTTACAGCCTTTTACAGAGTTTGGATTACAGCATTTACGAATTTGTGGTTCTTTGGCTACAGATCACTAACCCTGAAATGTTAATTGGATTGGCAGCCATGCAAACCTATGTTCCCCAGAACTGTAAAACTGAGCAGTGATACCTGTATTTCCATTTCTGTTCACCTGTCTTTTCATGGGGCAGTGTGTGAATAAGTGGCCTGTTTTTACCTGTGGCCTTTTTTTCCCCTGTGTGTTTTCCAATGTCCTGTGGAGCCTAGCACAAAATGCGAAGTCTCCAGTTGACATGAAATTGCAAGGTTGTTGATGTACCGTGGTTTAAACACTTTTTCATTTGCCTATCTCAGACACGTGGTGTTCATGGTAGTATCTTTGATCCTTCCCCATCCCAAACAGCAATACCCAAATGATCCAAATACGGTATATGTTTCCTAAATCTGTCTTTCATCCTGCTGCATTTGTCAGCTTTTTTTGGTTTTCTTTAAGCATGATTTTCTTTGCTATCTATTAGAAGGAGTCTGGGAACAGTAGATTCAAGCAGGTAGGACAATCATGTTTCACTTAACTTTATTCAGATATGGTTATTTAATTCATCCTTTTTAGAGTTTTGATTTTAAGATAAAGCAGAGGGTCTGACTTATTTTGTGAGTTAATATTAATAATGTGTAACATGATACAAGGGTTATTTGTTTACTGTCCAAGGGAGAAAAGAAATGAGGTAGGCTACTGTAAGCCAAAAGTTGGCATCTGGATTACTTTGAAATTATGATTTGCCAGTAATTATGATTTGCCAGTAACTATATGTGAGCCTTGGGTAGTGGTGCTTAACCAGGAATGTCTGCTTTACTGAGCTCGTAGACTCAGTCAAGGAGAGCTGCACTCAGTGTTTTCAGCTTGGCTTGTTTGGGCTCTAGACACTAGTTCTAGGAGAAAAGAGGCTGCATTAGCAAAGCTCTTTCAGGTCAAAGTCTCGTGGCTAGTAAGTACTGTCGGTGAGAGCCCAGGAACCATGGTGCTGGATTAGTGTGCTACATAACTAAGCAATTCTGCTGTCATGGCTAGCTCAACTAGCCCTGGTTTAAGAATTAGGCCATACCTGACTGGAGACACCAGGTGGTTTGTTTCTGCTGAGTTTTGTGGTTTGTTTTAAAGATGCCTCCGAGTCAAATAATGAAAGGGGGGGGGGGCATGGCACAGCCCACCAACAATAAAGCATGAAGTAGATCCTTTATAAGAGAGATCTACAATTACTGGCAATACACAGAGTGAGGGGGATGCAGGCATGCATGCACACACTTCCACTGCCCGCCCCATAGGGGTATGTATATATACTTCTGTTATCTATTTTGCTCATGATAAAGGAACCGTGGTATGTATCACATGTTATTCTGAGTCCTTGTATTTCGTAGTGCTATGAAATCTGCACGAAGGTCTGCCATCACTTCTGAGTCATGCCAGCATGTGTATTCAGTTAGAGCCAACAAAGAAATAGAAGGGTTTTGGTCTTTAAATGTATTTTGAGCAAAAGAATGTTTCTTGTTTGTATATCCTCAGGTACATAGGCATTGTGTTGCTTTGTGGTGGGGTGTTAAGTCTTCCTGGGTTTTATTGACAGGTTTTTTTGATGGTAGTAAGTCTTTGGGAAATCAGTTTGTTTTGATGGAACTGTTCTGAAGCATTTCATTTGGTTTATGGTGAGTGCTTCTTGTAAAACACACAAACAAAAACTTGCCAGGTGCCAGAAGCCAACAGGGTTTCTCACATCTACCTGGCTTGGAAGCACAGAGAGGGACTGGAAGCAGGGAAGGAAGCCAAGCCCTTCACATGGAGAGGAATATGTGGGATGGACAAGAGTGTCCCATTCAACTCGCTCTACTGTCATGACAGGGCTGGGAAGGGAAGGAAGTAAAGTGGACGCCACCACTGGAGAATTTAACAGACAGTATAAAAACGGCCAGGAAAGAAATACCAAAACAGTTCACCATGTTTACTAATAAGAGACTTATCTGCTGTCAACTTGAACTGATTGTCTTTCACCATTTTTTTGCCTTCTTGAGGTATACTCTGTTCAGTGCAAGGACTCTATTTATCTTTGTGTTTGGAAAGCAGCTAATAAATGGCAGATGTAGTTGGGATATGAAGAGTAATGAGGAAACAATATACTTAGTGTATATTTTTACTTCTTCACCTCTCTTAAGATGATTTAGAAAATGTTTTTCCTAGTATTCTGCTACTCAATATAATATGGAAATACTTGTAAAAGAAGCCTTTCTTTCTTCTAGCACAGTAGAAATCTATATTTTAAAAGCTTGCGGAGATAAATATTTAATACCCCAATGGGCATTGCAGCACTTTCAGCAAGATTCATGAGCATCTGATCTGCCAAAAACAATTCTTCAATCTTGAGATTAGCTGACCTTAATAACTGCTAAAAAAATAGGGTATTTTAGTATCTCATGTAGCCCTGAAGTGAAGAGCACCTCTGAGTGGTGACCCCTCCTTTGTTTCCTTTTCACCTTCTCCTTCATCTCCCTTCAAAATCTGAAAGCCAGCGCTTTTGTGGGTTTCCAGCAGAGCTGGGTTAGGAAGCAGCGCGGGAGAATTTGCATATTGGTTTCCTTGTTTGCAAAGCAAAAAAAAAAAAATACGGCCACAAAAAAATCTGGAAGCGTGGGAGGCTTTAAAAGGTTTCACACAATTTGCAGAGTGTATTTGGTGTCTAATGCCTGAGATGGGATGCATCATTAGTGAGTGGTTGGAGTAGGTACTAGAGGTACGAGGGGCAGGCTCTTTGGCTGGGTTCTCTGGTGAAGTAGGCTGGAGGAGTGCGTTGTGCAAGCTGAAAGAGGAGGAGAGAAGTTTCAAAGGAAAGGAAGGAGAAACTCGTTAATCTTTTTACCCACTGGTGAATTTTATTCCTCCCTTAGTTTGCCAAAGTTGACATATTATGCATATTTAAAATACCTTGGTGTTTTGGGGTCTTTTTTTGAGGACAGTGGTTCCCAAATGGCACACCAGTGATGGTGCATGAGCTTCATCTACTCATTCACTTCACAGCAATTTTTAGAAGGTAGCAAATGAATATTCAGTGTCTGCTTTTGAACTCTGAAGCTGATTTATTTACTGCATCTCAAGAAGAGGGATTAATTGGTAACTCCAGCATGGACCTGCTGTTGCTGCTGCTGGGCTGTGTGCCTGTGTGGGCAGTGTCTTCCTGGAGACAGTTTGGCTCCCGGCAGTCACCAGTGCCAGCTTCCTTCGAGCAGCTCCCAGGTTCATTGCCTGCCTTCCTGAGACCCGCAGGATGCTGCTGACAGCAAAGCAAGCTCTGTGGCATGAGGCGGCAGAGCTGGACAGTGAGCATTGGTCTTTGCAAAATTGGTTGGTCAAAATTGCACCAAGTACCTAACAGGGAACTGGATTGGCTGAAACGATTGCAAGTCAGTTCACCAGAACAACATAGCATTTCAAGACAGCATAACATTTCAGAAGAAAAATATGAATAACACTAAAGTAAGTAGGGTACCAAGGACTGACTGCTAATTGACAGGGGGCCTATCTTCAAGAAGGGCTGGAAGGAGGATCCGGGGAACTACAGACCTGTCAGCCTGACCTCAGTACCGGGGAAGATT
>NW_009260073.1:2114227-2114971 GCF_000687185.1 Egretta garzetta
TTTGGGCCCCTCACTACAAGAAAGATGTTGCATTGCTGGAACATGTCCAGAGGAGAGCCACAAAGCTGGTGAGGGGTCTGGAACACAAGTCATACGAGGAGCAGCTGAGGGAACTGGGGTTATTTAGTCTGGAGAAGGGGAGGCTGAGGGAAGACCTGATCACCCTGTACAACTACCTGAAAGGAGGCTGTAGGGAGGTAGGGGTCGGTCTCTTTTCCCTGGTAACGGGCGATAGGACGAGGGGGAATGGTTTGAAGCTGCGCCAGGGCAGGTTTAGGCTAGACATTAGGAAAAACTTCTTCCCCGAAAGGGTTGCCAGGCTCTGGAATGGGCTGCCCAGGGAGGTGGTGGAGTCCTCCTCCCTGGAGGTATTTAAAAGAAGGATAGATGAGGTGTTTAGGGACATGGTTTAGTGGTGGGATGGCAGGGTTAGGTTAAAGGTTGGACTCGATGATCTTAAAGGTCTTTTCCAATCAAAGTAATTCTATGATTCTGATTCTACTTGATCCGTCTTGCTAAGGGGAGGCTTGGGATGTAAGAACAAAGTTGTGATATGATGGCAGATACTCAGTTATTAATTGGAAGTTGTCTCACTTTTGAAACTTGTGCCTGCTGAATCCTGCACCTCTGTAGGAGGCATCACAATTAGCAAAGAGGATTTGGGTGCAGGAAGTGAGTGCAACTTCACGTCAGTGCACTATCTAATCACTGACTCAGGCCAAGTGTTTCTTCATATCATGTAGG
>NW_009260073.1:2115091-2131650 GCF_000687185.1 Egretta garzetta
CCTTTAGGGACCATCAGAAGTGTTTGGTGTGCCTGTTGAGATACACCAGTAAGACTGTTGTGCATCCGTCTCTGGTGGTGAATTGCGATTTGAGAATGAGATATACCCATGATGTTCTCCAGAGGAAATCTTGGTCTCGTAGACAAACTCCCATTGACATAAAGGGTTTTTTTATTCCCTGCTCTAGTAGATGTAGGGTAGAGATAATGCCATTCAATTTCTCCCATTTTGTTTTGTTTGCAAAAAGCGCCATATGTGCAAAGTAATGTCGCCTTGGCTTGTTCTACCAACTGAGTGCTCTGGTTGGCTAAACATCCTTCTGCTAAAAAACTGTATAATTAGATTGTTTTATTTTAAAGGTCATTTTTTCATTTCTTCTAGTACAAAGCCTGCTTTCTTCTTATGATAGCTTATCTTTTTGTTAGTGCTTTGAGTTTGTTATTGTTTGCTACCTTAGTTAAACTTACTGTAGAAATGATTGCTGTAATACACAAAAAATTCTATTTTCTGGTTAAAAACCAGGCAGTGAGATATACCGTGAGTGTGAATCTCACAACAGATGTAATCCAATAGTATTTTCTTTCTTTTCAATTAGAGCTCTAGATACTAGATAGAATTTCAGTTCTGCTATAGCTATAATTGCACTTTTTCCTTTATTTCTCTGTGTTTGTGTCCAACTATCTACTGCTCCTTTGTTTCCTTCTTTATATTAGCAAAAGTATTTTATTGTAAAGCATTACTGTTACCTTCACAGCTACTTTTACTAGTAAATCATGTATTCTTCTTTGTCCCTTCAAATGTTTTCACTTTGCCATTCTCAAATTGTATTTTAATCTATTTATCTTTGAGCATAAGCTCATCTACAAGGCCTTGATTTTGTTCTCCTCCTAGCCAGGGACCTTTAACCTTAACTGACTGGTGTCTGTTGCATGACAAGACTTCATAGCTGGATACAGCACTGTGTTGTGTGCTCTGATACATGTTCAGATATTTTCTGGTTTCTTTTTAGTGCTTTGCTGTGCGATCTCTGGGCTGGGTAGAAATGGCAGAAGAAGATCTGGCTCCTGGAAAAAGCAGTGTTGCTGTGAACAATTGCATCAGACAACTCTCTTACTGTAAAAATGACATCAGAGACACTGTTGGCATATGGGGAGAGGTAAGAACGGGGTGAACTTCTCCTCCTCTTAGAACCCCCTCTTGTGCCATAAAACATCTTGAAAGAACAACTCTGTAAGCAAATACATCCATGCTCTGTGTTAGGGATTTCCCTATCCTAGCTGGTGCTGCCAAAAAATATAATAGGGTTCAAGGAAAGTGTTGATGTTTTTGTTCCAAACTGCTCAGGACAGCAGATGCCACAAAGATCTCACCTTCATGTTTACATCTGTGCTCATACACACCTATGCAAAAAAGTGTTGGGGAAACACAAACTAAACTGTTGAAATCAGTGACCAGAGATTTGAGAGTGGTGCTTTGGAACAGCATTTTCACAGGTCTCCCAGTGACAAAAAAGTTTTAAGGAAATCCAGACAGGTGTGACCCATGCTTCCGAAATGTGTAAGAAGATTGAGACTGATGGACAGATGGCTTATTTTAATGTTATTATTTTATCAGTGTTTCAGAAGGAAATTAATTTCATGTCATCAGTGTGTCTGTTGGTTCCTCTCCAATAACTCTTGAATCTGTTCACCAGTGTCATCCAGTTTTGAAGGATGCCAAATTCCCCCACATTGAGGGGGAAAACAGAGAGCCCAGCTCTCTTCTCTTTTTGCTTGCTGATGGGTCAGTACACCTTCATCAACTGAACCATGCAAACTCTGTGCTACTTACAAATTGGCAGTGAAGACAGGATAATGCTGTGGGAGCTCAGGGGGAAGCATGAAGGAAGCTAGAGGTATTGTGGTTTGGAAAAGGGTGCGCTGGGGACAGATGAAGGAGTGGAAGTCGTGGAGGGATCAGTAAGTGAAACAAGAAGAAAGGAAAGGGTGGGGTTATAGTGGTGGGATGTACAGAGGACATAGGAGACAAGCCCATAGAAAAACATCTTTGTTACTTGGTTGTTCATGGAACAACTTAAACTTCAGCCAAACCTTATTCTCTACCTCTCTCCTGACATGTTTTCAAGAGGGTTACACTGGTGTGGATTTACTACACAAGATCTGAGTGCAAAAGTGATGGAAGGGTGAATGCTGTAACCTTCACTTGTGTGATGTAAGAGAAACGGCATTGCCAAACAAGAGGAATTAAAAGAAAGACTTCTCTATTTCAGTAAAAAATTTAGGAAAAATATCCTCCAGTCTCCAAAATTACGGTTTCTGTCTAAGGCTTGAGTCCAGTGTCCTGGCTATGACCACAACAACGCAGAGACGCTTCAGAGGAGCAACTGGGAGAAAGTGCCTGTTTAAAAATGGAAGTGATGTTCCAAGGGACATATTTAGAGTGCCCTATCTATTTAAAGTAATTTCAGAAGGGTTTTTCTATATTAGAAATGTATGTTGTACACATAAATGAACAAGATAACATTGGTCTCCCTTTTTCTTACTTCTGGGAACAGTTTTATTTAGTTGATATAGCTAGACAAGTAATTAGAGATGTGTCAGTCGTGGACTTTGGACTTACTGCTGACCCCAGGAGGGAAAAAAAACCCCACTCTCTTTACATGTGTGTAATGTGTCTTTCACACGAAAGAACTTTGATCAACTTGAAATACATGATTCACTTTGAAACCATGTGCTTTATTCTGATTTAAGAGTTAATGTTCACATTTTTCTGTATTTCTCTCTGTCAGTCCCATTGTTCTTTGTTGGAAACCCTTGCAGGTTTTCAAGCCAAACTGGTGAAAAGTTTTGGTCCTCTTGAATGGAAGTTTTAATTAAGAATGCTTAATAAAAAAATTTAAAAAAATCAGCCTGCCAAAACAAGAGAGACACTGTGCTTGAATAGGTGGCCCCTGAAGTAAAAACTAGGTTCTTGATTTTAAAAGAAATCATTACAGCCACATTTGTCTGCTGGCAGCGTAATGCTTCAAGAGTGATTGGAAGAGGCACGTTTTAGAGAGGGATCTGAAAAAGTGTGCTCATCACTGACGTATCAGGTGGAGAAATCTATTATGGAGCTCAAACTGATGACAGCAGATAGAGGTTTTAAGATTGCCTAAAGATTTATTTTTAGCTAGAATGTAATGAAAGTGAAAATGGGACTAGGACCATCCCCAAATTTTCATGATTTAAAAACACAAAACAAAAGACAAAAAAACCCCACACCTTGGGTAAAATCCTGGCCCTGCAGAAGCTTCGTCACTGGCTTTGTTGTGGGATTTCATGCCCTCCGCCGCCCTCCAAAAGCAATTCCCTGTAAATCTCTAACTTCCACGGTTCTGTAAAAACAAAGAAGAATAATGCATCTCATCTGTTTGTGTTGCTACTTTGCCATGTGTTATATTCCTGTACAGAATAACAAACAAAATAATGTACATGAAAAAGATACATTGTTGCCATTGACCTATATACCAAAGTATATAAAGCTTCCCTGAAAGACTGCTGGGATCCTTCATTCACCTTCCCTGTGTGGCTCTTCCCATAACAGCCTCCCTCACCTTGGACCATCTCTGCGGGTCTCTGCAGCTCTTCAGCAGTCTGAGACATTGTGGCCTATGTTCAAGTTCCCAGTCCATCTAAATTATTCCTTCTTGCCCTATGCAGTGTTTTCATTTCTAAAATAGCTTTTGTATAATAAGGCAACAAGACTTAGCAAAACATATTGCTTTTGGCTGCGGCCAAGCTATCCCTTGAGCATTGCGAGGATAATTTTCTGTGACTTATGTTGCTTATCTGCACATTCTCCAATCTTTTCCAGCTAATTTAGATACAGTTTTATTACCCTAATCCCAGTGTATTTTGCATGATGAACAGATTTTACCTTCTTGTAATAATTTTCTTCTGGAACAAATATAAAGTAGAAAATGGGTCCAAAAAGCAATCTTTGTGACACTTGGTAATATTCTTCACGCATCTGTTTACTGCTTCTGATCTCCAAGCAAATTTCTTGCCCCTTTTTTTTGTGATGATTCTGTTTTCTGTTTGGTTTCCTTCATCATCCTGGTCTGCCTGGTGCCATCCTGGCTTCTGTGGTGTATTTCCCGTGTTTCTTTTTCTGCATGCCACAAGCAGTTCAATGCTTCTGATTCACCCCATGTACGTGCGTGGTTGTCACAGCTACATTGTTTCTGCTTCATAGGAGCAGCCTATATATCCAGCCTTGCATCTGGGCCACGGCTGTACTGTTTCCATCAGGCAAAATATTCTTGTGTTGGGCATCGCATATACCAGCCCATGTCCCCTTCCTCTCCTACACCCCTCTTGGCTCTGGCGCTACCAGCTCTGTGTCACAGCTCCCCTTTCAGTCCCTGTTAGGAGATCTCGGGGTGGGAAAGATCGTCGGGAGTGCCTGCCCCTTGTTGCCTAGCCTAGAAACCCTGGAAGCAGGCCCTCCCAGGGTGACATGAACGTGTGTCTTACACAGACACAAAATTAGATGTCATTAAGACTTGATGAGCCATTTTAACTGAGCGGGAAGAGGGTTTCTGTGTCACCGAGGTGAAGACAAAGGCCGTTTTTGAAACATTTGTCAGTAGGAAGTCAGACCCCTTCCATTCTTTCTGTTCATTTATAGATTCTGGCACAATAGAGAGGAAACAAATTGCTCTATATTTAGCTGATAGCTCTCACCTTCTTCTTCTTCTTATCAGCAGGAGCTTGTCTTACCTCTCAGCAATAGGTCCAGGATCATTTCCGTGGGTTCTCGTGGTCTGCAGAGTAGGTGTACAGCCTCAGATAGGCATTAGATGTGATAGATCAGACAGCAGACCTTTTGCAAATGCTAGCCATAGGAGGAAGATTAGTATTTGTGAATTAGCATCAAAAGGAAAATTGCCTCTAAATTTGTTTCCTCTAAGGGGAAAAAAAGCATTCTCCTTGTTCTTACATGCCAGAAGAATTAGGGAGAAATCCTGGCTGCAGGATTCTGCCATCACCAGCAGAATTCACATTCATGTCTTAATGCTAGGTTTTCCACTTTAATTAATCTTTCTTCAAAGAGTATCCTGTGAATCCTCTGACATGTACAAATTGCTGTCTGTTCCCATGACCCGTTGGTTAAAGTTTATGGAAACAAAGCACATTGTTTGAAGAAAGGAGCTCTGCCTTAAGAGCACAGGTTTTGATGTAAGCTTTTGCTATTAAGTCAGTTCTTGACTTCTCATATATTTGGAAGAATTTACTGGAGAAAGGATAAACACATAATTAGTTGAGTAACTCAGTTGCTTGGGGTGAATGAGTCAAACAGTTGAATTTAAAAGACATCGAAGATTTTTGTGATTGGGATTGTTTAAAAATATAGTAGTAGCAAGATACTATCTTAGATCTTATTCGCACCAGAAGTAAATGAACTTGTTTTCAATTGCTCTTGGAATAACACAAAACTTTGAGTAAATTAAGAGGATGCAAGTCTAAACAGCATAGGCATAAAACATCTTGATCCTAGTCAGTTTGAGAGGGGGATGTACTGTGTAACTGTACTTTGTCTGGAGTTGCAGGGCAAGGACATGTACCTTATACTGGAAAATGACATGCTGAACCTGATTGACCCCATGGACCGCACAGTTCTTCACTCACAGCCCATTGTGAGCATCCGAGTGTGGGGAGTGGGACGTGACAACGGCCGGTGAGTCTTTGCCCTCCTTATCCCTCTTGACTTGGTGCTGTTTCTGTCTGCTGATAAGGAGTACACAAAGACTCGGAGCAAGTTAGGTATCAAACCTATTCATTTGATTGAGTAATTGTGTCCGAGGGGCTATGAGAGGATAGGTAAATTCTTTTTCTTGCTGATGTTACTGTTTAAAATCTCTGCTTTTCATCATTTATCACTTATATGCTGTTTTGCTAAACCTGTATTGAGCAAACCTTTCAGATTAACTCAGCCAGGTGCATAAAACTGCACACACAATGTTATTTTGTTTCAGAGAGATATATATATAAAATACTTTTTAATATAAACCCATGCTTTCAAGTATGTCCCGTAGTGTGCTTCTCCTGGCTACATGAAAGCATGTCTTCCTGCTGGTCCAAGTTAAATGCACTGTTTACACTCTGACTGTATGTGTGTGTTTCTACTTTCTTGGGATATTTGATTTGATGGTGTAAAAAGTTGGATTGAGGGAAAAATAACGGTTTTAAGCCATTATTATTACTTAAAGATCTTGATGCAAGAAAAGTTCTGAGGGTGTTGCAGAAAACAGGTTTGACCCTGAAACCTGTCTGCCTGTGAGCTGAAGTTCTTCCTCGCCGTAGGGAGCAACCACGAGTGCATGCTGAAGGCCTTCCTGCCCTGGAGGCAGTCTTTCCTTAGCTTTCCTTCCTATCTGGTCTTCTTTTGGTAGCATCCTTTATCACGTAACATTGCTGTGGGAGCAGGATTGTGAAGGTGACTTACTCAGAGTGGGACAGCGAGCTGCCTCCCTGTCCCATTGAGCATTTTGATCTATCAAAAACGTTTCCATTCACATTGATTAATTCCAGGATCTTCGGGCAGTGCCCATCCTGACACATGGGTAGTAAGGATTGAGTCATGCTCGCAAACTGCTGCTTTTTGTCTCCATGTTGGATTATTGAGATATTTGCAATAGTACATGCGGGGTATTTTTGTCTCTGGCTTTGACAAGAAATGTCATTTTGGACCTGAAAAATCTTTCCCAGTAAAAGATTTTGTGAAACTTCTTTAATATACCCTCCAGCCCCCCCTCAAAGTTTCTGATTATCTCTGGCTAAATTTCCAAAAGGAAAGGTAATGAGTGTTTCTGTGACCCAATTCCATCTTTCTAAATGTTTTAGTTCTATAAATGACTGATGGTTGAGTTTTGGGGGGTTTTTTACTGTTTTTCACTTCCATTGGTGCAGATTTTTGAGAGCTCTAAAAGGGGAAAATCCAGTTTGAAATGGTGGGAAGTAAAGAGGTTTTAACTTCTTATGAATAAACCATTACAGTGCTTTGTTTGCCTCAGAAAATGAGTGCATTGCACATTTCCCTTCAAGTCAGATTTCGTAGTAGCTTGCTTTGGTCAGGAAATAAATAGAGCATCTTAAGGGGCGCCTAAAAGTGATACAGCTTTACAGAGTAAAGGAAGCCAGCAGCTTTTCATTAATTTTTTTTTGAAGCATTTACAGTTCTTTTTTCAAATATTTACATTTCTTTGGAAAATAAAATCATTCCATTATGTTGTTTATAAAATAAGATAAAGAGTCACATTTCTCCAGACTGGGTACATCCTTCTCCTAAAGACAGAACTGGTCGTAGAAACATGGATGTGGAAAGGGGACGTTTAAGAGAAATATGCCTTTTGCAATCATGTGGCACCAAGAATGTCATAAGCTTTTGGTGAAACCTATCCAGGGATGCGAGGCAATAGCACACTCTTCTAGATGAATATAAGCCCCATCAGTAGGACAGGAGTTGGTGGGAAAGGTTATGTGTGCTCAGGTCATTCTATCTGTCCTGGTTTGCCATGGTATCCCACAACATTTACCAAAAGCTATGTACGAGGCACAGGCAATAGCATCTCTGATCCCATTCCTGCCCAGTTTCGTGCCGTACCTGGGGACCAAGGATGAATTCCAGTTCTGTTGACACTGATGCAGAAACTCATGTCTCTATTGAGAAAAATATTGTAGTTATGGAGTATATGGGTGAAGTACACATCAAAGTTTAAAAACAAAAAAAACCCCAGTGATGTCCCTCTTTGTCATTAAAGGCAGAAGTTTCCTCTACTCTTTGCCTGAAAAGATATATTATTTGTGATGTTGACAAAACAGAGAACCTAGTAGAGCAAATAAACTAATCTTCTTCTCTTGCTTCTACTATCGGAAGAAGGAGTTGGCCTTTCTGTGTTGAAATGGAACGTTTCTTGTTTCTAGAGAAGATGACTTTTCTTGATTGGTTGTTGTAAACAACAGCAAGAAATAATTTATTGAAGGTTTAATATATAAACACACAATCAAAACCAGCCTTAATATTTCATTTTCTGGCACAGTAGTGTTTTAGCCGCTTTTACTGGAATCTGGGTTTTTTACCTTAAGTTTGATTTCAGAGCTTTCCTATTCTTAGCCCTTCGTAAGAATTTTGATAGATGCTTCTACAGAAATCTCGTGTCCGGTATGGCTTTCAGGACTGGAGCCCATTCTTTTTGAAATTTAATTTGTTTATTGACCCATTTTAAAAAATAAGATTGTAGGTAAAACAGTGTAGCCATTATTTGTAAGTTAAGTCAGACTGGATGTGATGTTAAAGAGCAGGTAGAAAATCCAGAAGACAGATAGAAAGAACAGATGACTGAGCAGTCAGATGTACAATGTGTTTTGAGCATAGAAAGGTTCAGTATAGGAAGCATGCTTTGAAGGGTGGCATATATGATGTAGAATTTGCTGAAGAAGCACTAAAACACAAGAAAAAAGCATTTGGTGCCAAGAGAACCTGAGCTGAGAAAATCGTATTGTTGAGCTGGAAATCGTACCGTATCTCTTTTCATGTATGCATTAACATGCAGTCCTTGGGCTTATCCTGGTAAAATTACCTATTGGTCCTGAGGTGAGAAACACCAGAGCCATTCACTGATTGCAAAAGCGACTTTCCTTCATTATGAGTTTGCTATCATCAGAGAAAAGTGAGGGGAACGCATTGCTGCTTTGGTAGATTAATTGTCCAGGAACTTAACAAAATCCTGGTTTCCGGGGTGAAGCTCTTCCAGGAGTTGTTGCACATGAATGTTGTTAATTAGCTACACCTTCTGGTCTAAGAGCCTGTATAACAAAGTATATTGGGTTTATTGTGAAAGGCAGTGGTTAGATTTTAAGATATTGTAGAAATGTGTATTTTCCTCTCTTTTGAGTTATAACAATAACGATCTGCATAACATCATCTGCAGGCTCTCCTTTTTAACTATATTTTGCTTGTAGTACTTTATTTTGATAGGTTTTGCTTTGGAAATTAAAAGTTTTTTTTTTAGTGGCACCTGACCAGATGATTTTCTAAGCTATGCCGTAATGAAAGATTGATGAAATACAGAGATCTGCTGATGAAAGTTTAATCTGAGGATGTGTCTAACTCACCTCAGGCAGAAATGTCTTCCAGGAGGCTACAAGCTACAATCACTCTCTCCATACATTACACTATTATCCTGATGTCTAAAGTTACTTTATTTAAAACAGTTCTGTGATAAGCAGAGGCTTTATCGTTTTGTTGACTTAGGCTGTGTGTCGATTTTGTGTTTTGAAAGGTAGCATCCCTTGGTTTTAGTTAATCAGTCAGTAAAAGATGTTTGACCTTATGAAAGGCCGGGGTGCCTTGGTAAAATCATGAACAAAAGCAGGTTCCCACAAGAGAAGTTGGTGGTTAGGTATATATGTGTATACGTATATGTAGACTCTATCATGTTTGATACATGTATATGGGCATTAAAGGAAAATAAACATACTGTATCTGTCCATCCTCTCAGCAGACTGTTTCTCAGGTGGCATCCTGTGGTTTTTTTAACAGTAAAAGCCACTGTACTCTGTAGTCTTCCTTTCCTGCTGTACTGAAACCAGAGCCATGATGATTCATTTAATATTATTTGTTAATAAGAAAAGTCCTTTTACTTGCTTAAATTGTTTGATTTCAAGATCAGTAAGGTCATTATCACATGGAGGATTTGTGGTATCACGGGTATACGGTGAGTAATTGTCAGTGCTGTGTTTGCTTTTTAACAAGCAGCCCATGGCATGTGTTTTCCTGGGCTTTAAAAGCATATAGGAAAATACTAGCCTACTGGAGCTGTCAAAGGGTTTTTCTTTTCACTTGTGAGCTGCAGGACTGTACATTAATTATTCCTCAGGTTGGGTTTTGTCTCCCCTTCTCAGCTGCTGGTGCATGCCCTTTGCTTCCTGAGCAGCTCACTAACAAGGAAGAGAGAAAAGGTAATCGCCCATCAATTCCATAGTAGTTTCTATTAGCACATGTCCCTGAATCCTCCTTTATCTTCATTGCTCTTCCACCAATCCAAAGCCTGCCTCAACCTCTATGGGACTTTAATTGCCTAAAAGATCACGGTTCCTTCTGTCATGGTGTCTCCATACAACAACAGTATATTCCAGCTGAAAAATTCAGCTGTTAGCTGGCCAGGAGGGCTGCAGGTGGGTTCAGGAGATGGCTGTGATGGGTCTGAATATGCGTCCAGTTGCTGGATGGCATGGACACCTGGCATGTTGGACAAAACATGTAGCATGTGTCTTTGTTCATCCACTAGCTTTGTCGACACATAGCCCAGGTTTGTTTTCTCTGCATAATTTGTGTGTTTCCCTGGCAGGCTGAGGACGAAGGGCGGTTGCTTTTGTGTCTTAGGTGGTGGAGAGGCAGATTCTCAGATATTGGGGTTTTCTGATTGTAGGCTCCGTGACCAGACAGTGTAAAAGTGTTGTGCTCCCTCCTCTGCCCTAATGCCCATTTTGGCAGATGCTGGTGGTGGGGATCTCTTAATCTCTGTGGATGTCCATTGCCCTGCTTCTTTGAACCGCTGCTGTTTTTCTGCTGCTGAGATATCAGGGAATGAAATTAAGCTGGGAATCAAAAAGGGGAGAAGGGCAGAGAGTAAGAGAGTAAGACGATGCATGCACCAAAGATGAGGCCTAAGCCACCTCAGAAAAGGAAGGCAGACAGCTAAATGGATAGCTACCTTAAGTCAGATGGACGTAATCCTGTAAGGCCAACAAAACAGAAATTACCTGAGCTCTGTTATCTCAGGAGCTGTTAAGGCAAGAGCTGAGAAAACTGTAGGGGTGATGAGAGTGAGAAAATGGGACAATCTGTGTAAAGATGAGGAGGAAATGGCATATAGAGATAGCTCAGATTTCTCAAAATATGGGGAATTAAAAATAGTATCCTATCTTGCTGTTTGAACAACTAAATAAAAATGGCCTGGTTTCAGAGGTGTTTAACACCTGCACTGTCCACTGACTTCAACAGGATTTCCATATATTCAGTGTCTTTTGAAAATCAAATGTCTAAATTGTCTAAATGTTACCTCCATCCTCGGAAAGGTGATGGAACAACTCATTCTGGGTGTCATCTCCAAGCAAGTGCAGGAAAAGAAGGTGATCAGGAGTACCCATCATGGATTCACCAAGGGGAAATCATGCCTAATCAATCTGATAGCCTTCTATGATGGCATGACCGGCTGGGTAGATGAGGGGAGAGCAGTGGATGTTGTCTACCTTGACTTCAGCAAGGCTTGTGACACTGTCTCCCAGAACTTTCTCATAGGGAAGCTCAGGAAGTGTGGGTTGGATGAGTGGACAGTGAGGTGGATTGGGAACTGGCTGAATGTCAGGGCTCAGAGGGTTCTGATGGGTGGTGCAGAGTCCAGTTGGAGGCCGGTAGCTAGTGGACTTCCCCAGGGCTCAGTACTTGGCCCAGTCTTGTTCAACTTATCAATGACCTGGACGAGGGGAGAGAGAGCGTACCCTCAGCAAGTTTGCTGATGACACAAAACTGGGAGGAGTGGCTGATACGCCGGAAGGCTGCGCTGCCATTCAGCGGGACCTGGACAGGCTGGAGAGCTGGGCGGAGAGGAACCTGGTGAGGGGATCTCATCAACTCATACAAATATCTTAAGGGTGGATGTCATGAGGACAGAGCCAGACTCTTCTCAGTGGTGCCCAGCGACAAGACATGGGGCAATAGTCACAAACTGAAACATTAGAGGTTTCAGTTGAATATGCAGAACTTCTTTACTTTGAGGGTGACAGAGCACTGGAACAGGCTGCCCAGGAGGGGTGTGGTGTCTCCTTCTCTGGAGATATTCAAAGCCCACCTGGATGAAGTCCTGTGCAACCTGCTCTGGGTGAGCCTGCTTCAGCGGGAGGGTTGGACTAGATGATCTCCTGAGGTCCTTTCCAACCCTTGTGATTTTGTGAAATACAGATTTAGGAACCTTTCTCTAGACATGCAGAATTGGAAGTTTTTGCTTGAACAACAGTGCTACTGCAGGTTAACTGTTTTCTTTTTAGTTTTGTGTGTGTTTCAAGCTGAGAGGGGTAGGGATGTGTCTGAGCAAGAACTGGCTTGCTGGAGGACGGAAGACAGGTGAGTGGGGAATGTGGAAGCTGTGCTGCAGGTCAGGTGCCTGTGTCATGGGGGGGTTATGATCCATATTTCCTAGCTGAGACTGTGTATTTACATCTATTACCTGGCTTGAGCTCCAGTGCATGTCTATTATATGGACATGAGATTTTTAGGAGGGATACCTGGCCTTAAATAGACAATTAAAAGCTAAGAGAAGAACAAACAATAAATACAAGTTTAGTGTGGTTGGGGTATCCTGTTGTATCTGTAATTTATTGTTCCCCCTTTCAGAAAATATTCTGTGTACAAATGTTGAGAACACAATGTCAGGCTTCAGTGATGCTGCGTAGCTGATAGCTGTGTTGTTCTGGGAGGTGTTTATGGTCTTCTGGGTTTGCCTTCCCTTCAAGGTGACGATTGAATGTGCTTGTGAGATTGAGTCTTTCTCCGATTCGGTGAGAGGAGCTTATCAAGCTGTATGAGATAATGAATAATAAACTTTCTTTTCTGCATTAGAGAGATGTGGTCCAAAAAAGCAGAAAATAAAGTAAATTAAAGCTGAGATGGTGTTTGCACCTGCTCTTCTGAAAAGATAACACCCTTCAAAGAATGTGTAATTCCAGCTGAGCTCCTCAAACTCAGAGACACCATTAATCAATATTGCCTATTCCCCTCAGTCCCCATAACCTTGGAATAAGGGCAAAACATACTGTGAGGAATCACGTAAATGGGGCATAGGTGAGGGATTATACTGGAGGAGAAGGATTTTACTGGATTTTCTGACCCACATTTAGTTGGTTTTTTAGAGTAATCTTTTGCTTTATCCTTTTCCCTAAGCCAGCTGCATCTGAATATCCTTTTCTGTGTGTTTTGATAGCATTTTCCCCGCTCACTAAGAAATAGTTTAGGTGATTATTTATAAATAACTTCCCATTTATATCCATAAGGCCTGACATTACTGTTTGCAAGTGCAGCGTGTTCTAGGAAAGGGTAATGAAACAATACAGCTGTGAAAGAGGAAATCCAGTCAAGCTTACAGCATTAATGTATTTTCAAAGAAATATAGTTAAGTGGGTGCAAAAAGCTGTATGTGTGCATTTTTACTTTGATTAATGAAACTGGTTTATTTGAGTTTTGGGATTTAAACATGAAAGACATGGTAGACTGAACATGCATTGAAATAGGCCCATATTAACTTGAAATAAGCATCCAGAGTTTTGCACCAATGGATGGTTTTGTGTCAATAGCAGCTTCAATTGTGTCAGGGCAACATCACTCTATCCTTTCTGCCTAATGCCACTAATGAGATGAAGAATGATTACATGTGAAAGTGGGGGGGTTTTCTGTTCTACAGATGAGTCTTGTGAGCAGCTCAGGTGCTTACAAAAGATGGATTCACCCTTTGAGTGCAGCTGAGAAAAAAGGATATGCTTAGGGAGAATTTTCGCCAAGGAGTTATAGATATTTGGTAACCTTTGAGAAGCTTAAATGCAGAAACAGAAACTGAGAAGCGTAGTAGCAGCAGAATAGGCTGGTAGATTAGCACAAGTGCAGAGAAGTCTCACGGAGCAAGGAAATTGGTACAAACACAGAAGGGGAGAATCGTAAGGATTTCAGGGCAGGGGAGAGGAACAGAGAAGCCCCTGAAGAAGAGCTCAGGGTAGTGCTGTGGCATTTGCTTGTAAAGAAGTGGGAAAAATAGCAGGAGGGAGGCTACCCTTCGTATTAGGAAAAACAAGCAGACAACCATTTAAAACGTGCTGCTTGCTGTGCTAGTGGCTTGAGCATGGCAACAAACAATTAATCACCTTAAACAGAACGCTGTTTATGTATTTTATTGTAGAATGTCTTTACCATTCTATATTTGTTTTCAGGAAATACTGGAAAATACTGCATATAATTTGGAAATTGTATCTCGTGTTTCTTCTGGGAGGCAGACTTTTTAAATGGCACTTGGGATTGTTCAGCTGTAAAGCTTTCAGTTAAGACAAATGGTTCGTCTAAACCTGGACTACGAATAACCACTGCGATGTAGTCAGGTTGTCTCAATTAATAAAAAAGATGGCATATTGACTGAGACTCTGGCTTCAAGTGTTTCTACAGCTTTGTGCTAGAAAATCTCCACACGTTCCGTATGATTCCAGCTATTACACTCAAATGCTTGAGGATACAACTAAGGCATGAACTTCAGTGGCTATCGCGCAGGTCCCTCGAGAATAGCCTGAACCGCCTGTGAAAGTGTCTGTGGCTCAGGAGAGCTACTGACTGCCAGTTTGGGGTGGAAATCTGATGCTTTCTTCTGTTATTCTTTGCACTGTATATTAATCAAGCAGATGCTACATCCAGGCTGAATTCCTATATTTAACTGCTTCTTTAACTCTGTGGCAAAACAGTGATGCAAGTGATGCAAAAAGCAGCTGCTCTCCAGCTCCGTAGCTGTGAGTAGAAAACATCCCGCTTCCAGGCTCTGCGCAGCCCTCCTTGTTTTCAACATCCAGTTAGAAGCTTTGATCTTAAGTGATGGTCAAAGGTGGTTTAAACTTCACAGAATCACAGAATCATAAGGGTTGGAAGGGACCTCGGGAGATCATCTAGTCCAACCCCCCTGCTAAAGCAGGCTCTCCTAGAGCATTCTACACAGGACTTCATCCAGGCGGGCCTTGAATATGTCCAGAGAAGGAGACTCCACAACCTCCCTGGGCAGCCTGTTCCAGTGCTCTGTCACCCTTAGAGTAAAGAAGTTTTTCCTCATATTCAACTGAAACCTCTTATGTTTCAGTTTGCACCCATTGCCCCTAGTCCTGTCGCAGGACACCACTGCAAACAGACTGCTTCCATCCTCATGACTTCCGCCCTTAAGATATTTGTATGTGTTGATAAGGTCCCCTCTCAGTCTTCTCTTCTTCAGGCTGAACAAGCCCAACTCTCTCAGCCTTTCCTCGTAGGGGAGGTGCTCCAGTCCCTTTATCATCCTGGTTGCTCTCCTCTGGACTCTTTCTAGGAGTTCCTCATCTTTCTTGAACTGGGGAGCCCAGAACTGGAACGGTACTCCAGGTGTACCTTATTGACTTTGCGTGGTCATGCACTTAGGCGCATACGCAGTCTGTTGCTTCCTCTCAGTGGAGGCTATGCTAACAAAAAATAGCATCCTCCTTCCCAAACCAGTTGGAGTCGATTGAAGCCGCCTGCCCTTCACACCATTTTCAGCAGTACCAAGGTTAGACTTAGTTACACATCTCTCGGATGATATGTCAACAGTAGGGACTGCATATAGAGGGAGCCACCTATGGAATAAATTTTCATAAGAGAATTAGGCTTTGACAGCAGTTTAATCAGAGAGTTGGGCACATCATCACTGCCAACTGCATGGAGATCTGCCCAGATTCTTTACGGTTAAATATCCACTCCCTGATTATGAGCTTGGCTGAACCTTATCTACAGTGAGGAACACAGCAGCTTGGGGACATATAACCCAGCTGGGGACCCATGAGAGTAGGCAGCACGTGATAGCTGGGAGAGCCTGGAATAACACGTATTTATACACGAGGCATGCCCCAAACACCCCCACTGCCTTGAATTCAGCATTTGTGGCAGTGCAGGAGTTGAATATGTTGGATCTGCGTCAGCTGAGAGCTCTCCTGGGCAGTTTTCACCTTTCCAGGGCTGGCTGCTTGTGATCTTTTTGTCAGTGTAAATTTGACCTGTTACCTGCTGCAAGCTCATTTCTTTTGCAGCCTGTAGGTCAAGTGCAGTAAAAAAGCCCCTCCTCCTGCCTAGTGATTTGGCTGCAAGCTCACAACGCTGGCTGGCAGTGGGAAATGGGCCTCAGTAAAGTGTTCGCACTGGAAATTTTTTTCACATGGTTTGTGGTAGCAGTTGTTGCTGGGGGGAGCCTGTCAACCAAATTCGGCAGGCGGGGGTCAAAGCGTGTATATTAATCAAGCAGATGCTACATCCAGGCTGAATTCCTATATTTAACTGCTTCTTTAACTCTGTGGCAAAACAGTGATGCAAGTGATGCAAAAAGCAGCTGCTCTCCAGCTCCGTAGCTGTGAGTAGAAAACATCCCGCTTCCAGGCTCTGCGCAGCCCTCCTTGTTTTCAACATCCAGTTAGAAGCTTTGATCTTAAGTGATGGTCAAAGGTGGTTTAAACTTCACAGAATCACAGAATCGTAAGGGTTGGAAGGGACCTCGGGAGATCATCTAGTCCAACCCCCCTGCTAAAGCAGGCTCTCCTAGAGCATTCTACACAGGACTTCATCCAGGCGGGCCTTGAATATGTCCAGAGAAGGAGACTCCACAACCTCCCTGGGCAGCCTGTTCCAGTGCTCTGTCACCCTCAGAGTAAAGAAGTTTTTCCTCATATTCAACTGAAACCTCTTATGTCTCAGTTTGCACCCATTGCCCCTAG